>NC_041378.1:8258686-8621186 GCF_900634415.1 Cottoperca gobio
ATAGTTCAAAGCTTTTGAAGCTTTATTCATAACGTTGACATTAATATTCTAAAATCAACATTCAAATGCTGCACAGCTTTTTTTTTTCCACATTTCTATTTATTCCATTTAAACCCGGTATTTCTGCACAGTTGCAGATAAATATTATGTTACACACTAATGTTATTAGTATTATTAATTTGTAGAATTAGATTCCAGTGGGGGTTGCGTTGTATTGTTTCTGACGTGTGTGATCCAAACATTTCCAAAAGTCTAGTAGATATTTGTTTTTATCAAACACAATGATGCTGATGCTCTCCCCGCTTGCCAAGTTATACCCATGAATCAAAGTTGATATAATGAAAATGAAATGTATTCAAATTGAGGATTTTGTCTGAGGATTTTCTTTCTTTAGGGGGATGACTTCATAAAATATAACGACAGACATTCAAAGCTTCATTCGAAAACACTAATAGAGTCTTTTGGACGTGAAATAAACTACATTCTGCCCTAGTGGGAAGATTGTGCCATTACATGAAGATGACTAGTTTTGATGCATCTGCCAAAATGAAGTCTTGAAGGAACAAAGGCACTTAAAAAAACAAAACAAAATAGACATGTCTGCCTTTTGGGCCCACTTGTGCAAGGATTGGATTTGTTGTATCTGTAAAATCCTTGAACATTTTATTTGTCAAAATATTTAATGCTATTTCTGATTTTGTTTTTTTTAAGAGAGTTTTTTTTCCCAGGCTTCTCCTGGAGAGGAACCGTTTCAATATGCAAGGCATGCCATGTTTTAGCATAAAATAAATGAAACTTTAATGGCTGGTTAAAAGGCAGCCTCAGAGCTGCAGCGGCTCGTACTGGATAATTCAACTGCATGAGATTGTTCCACCGTTTGTTCCATCATTAACCCGTAACTGCAATCAGGAGAGTTTGCAATGTTTCTTTTTAATCATGTACGTAATGATTTTTTACTGCTTTCATTTAATTATTGCTTTTAATGTTGCTATGATTTAATGTGGATTAATATGAAAAGGAACATATTCTCCAAAGCGCATGCAATCAGCTTTTAAACTCTTCTTTGCCTTTCCTTTTTTTTTTTTTTACTGATGGGCACTCAGGTGAAACACACGTAGGACGAGCAATCCCAGCTACACTGTAACATCTGACAACCACTTTCATGTGTCCTGGTTACCATAACAAATTCATCAAGGTTGTATGCTCTATGCTATAATGCATATTTGATCATACCAGAAGATCTAATCTAGTGGTTGCACTTCATCAATAATTAACAGTCTCAGTAAGGTATCTGTTTATATTTCCTGTTCGCAACAAGATACGGTCCATATTACATGCGGAAGGACATTCTTCGTTGCTGCACAGCAGCTGCGACTGTATTGTGAACCATTTAGTATAAAGATTGACCGTCTTAGCCACTAAGGTGGGTACAATAACAAATACCCATTTCAAGTATATTTTTTAATATTCCTGGGAGACCCATAATCTAAAGGTGCAGTCAAAGGGCTCTTATGGGAGTATTGAATACCCATGATCCTTATCTGGGCCACACAGATCCCGTCAGAGGAAGAGGCTATCATTTCTCTTATATTTAAACGCACCACTCATCTGTTCAGACTGGAAATGTCTGTAATTTCCCAACAGGGAACAATGTGGAGTTTAAGAGTATTTTCCATGTGCAGGCTGCTGCGGTGGCACGCACCATTTTTAAAAAAAATGATGATCAAACCCTGGAGCCTGCACACAGCCATTTATCCTCAATTCTTCATAGACCAAAGACCATTTGCAGAACCTCCGTTAAAAAAAGACAACTTTCTGTAAAGTGAGAGGCATGTTAAAATTACTCGAATTGGGTGTCTAGGTATGTCAAACAGACACTGAGCTGTTCTGACAGATTTGCCTTTAAAAAAAAAATCTAAACGCCATAAAGCCAGTCATTCATTGCCCTAATTTGTCTGCCCAAGGACAGGCTGTTCCAAATCTGGATAGTAACATGCTGTCTGGGCAACCTGTGGTCTTTGAGGTCAGGAAGAGCTGCAATTAGTGCAGCCTTTGCTTTTCTCCAAGAGTACAGTGTAAGCAATAATTTGGAGCAGTATGACTTGTTCCCTCGCTCTGTCATGGCGACACACTTGTCTTTTTGGAGGTGTTGAGTTGAGGTGAACGAGAGACAACCAGGGACGCTTGTCTGTGTAATTTACTAGGCACATTGTTCGACATGGATTTGTGGAAGTTTATTTGAAGTTTATAAGTCACATAGATAACAGAGGCTGTGCTGTATGGTATATTAAAGCCAGCGACCTTTAAAGACACAAATCTTCCAAAAAGGATTTTGTACCAATGTAAAATGATTTTAGTATTGGTTGAAGCTAGCAATTTATTTTCCTTGAAGTTTTCTCTTGGTAACAATCTCTCTCGATAGTAATACAAGATGTCCGTGGAGACTAAGCGGCCCTACTGTACCCCGCTGCAATGGACTGGCTTGGGCATTCTTTTAAGTTTTAAGCTCTACAATAACAATTTGAGAGAGAGAGGCAGACTGTCATTCAGGAGTGACCTTCTGCTTTTACTTCATACAAATGCTGGAGAGTTAGCTGAAGCCATTCCCTGGCCTTCAGGACACGTAGCAGTCTGAGTAATGTGAGGCTACAGGAGGGCAACACTGTAGGTGTGAAGAGCCAAATCTGGTTTGTTCATTTCCCACGCCAAACCTGGATAATGGACCCGGCGAGCTGAAATGCTGGCCTTGAGAGGATGTTAATGTTGGCATGTTAATGGTGGTTAACTTTAGCGTCACTCTACCTAACATCGTTTAGAAGTATTTATGTAAAGTATCTTTTGTTCTGCTACATCTTTCTTTGGCATTTTTTACTGAACCATAACACCTGAAACTTTGTGTGATATAAAATGTTAACTACTGCATACTCAACAGGGCATTTTATTAGTTTTAAAGTGGGCGAACATGCTGATGATGAACACATGATATGACCAAAACATCCAGGACAAGCTGCTAAAATGGACCTTGTGGTGAGATTGTTTTTTTTCCTCCAAAATACATTCATGTCTTCTTTATCAAACATCGACTGTTTCCCCTTAATATGGAATGAGAAGTGTTTGTACACAGTGGGACTTTTTACTTCTCCTCTCTGCCTGAATGGCACACAGGGTCTAATTAACAAAGTCTGGCCAGTAAATTGCCCTGTTCCCCCACAACAGCAGTTTGGGCGCTGTGATAAAAAACTAAAAAACACAACCTAGAATGAACACACTCAGCAGCTCAGCATAGTGCCTGCACAAACAGGGAAGATGGTCTGGAGCATAAAAGGACTCCATAAAACACAAACCAATAAGCACGCAGCTTTAGCCCCGCGTCCTCATTCAATTTTCCTTTTTTTGTGTCATTTCAGATCACGCAAGATAATTGTTTAATGCACCGTTTCACAAGACACGGGAAAACAAATGAACAGTATGTGGTGATGTGTGTTATCCTCCCAAGTTTGGACCCATGTGTCTTTGGTTGACTATGTTCCCCCCCGCTGGAATCTTCCACAGATCCAGGCACTTCATTTTGGAATTTTTTTAAAAACGACTGCCTGACAGCTGCTGGTGTTTCCAAGGCAACTGTGTGTGATTGGGAAAGGGGATTTGAATGGTAGCTGTCAGCGAGGAAAATTGAGCGCTGCCGCAGGGATACATTTTACCCTGTGAGAGTTTTTGTTAAATGTAGGTCAATCATAAGCTTCTATTAAGTCTTCACCCTGGTGAGGCATATTAATTTGCATTTTGCTTGACTTGTCGGTATTCCATTAAGAGCAGTAGGCTGCTGGCTGGTTTCTAGAGCCTCAGTCTAATGTGTGATGACTGTGTGGCGGTGTGATAAATAGAGGGAACTTCCAGTGCTTGCAGGCTAATGGAGGCAGATGTCATCCTGCACTTTGCGTGCCTTTTGATCACCGTTACTTGATCAGACAGCTAATTTAATGAACAATTTGATGACATGTGCATAGAATGAACAGCAATAAGTAACACAAGTATGATTTGCATTAACTGGCACTTTTACAAAAAAAACTAATTGTATTCCAAGTTGTTGATGAATGCTGTCATAATTACTCCATTGTGTTTGTGCCCTCACAATCCAATCACAGTGCGTGTGATCGTGTTCAGATCTTCTGCCATTAGATTTTATAGCTTCCAAAATGTAGCTGTTGAAAGTCACTATGACACTGACGTATAGCTTAATGCTGGTAACATCCGGCTTGTTAGTCTACATTATATTGAATCTAATGTCTTATTCCTAAAACACAAATATAATTTAGATAACAGACTCACAAATAGGGGTGTAACAGTAACCCATATTGCAGTATATCACAGTTAGAACATCTCACACTGTTACTTATTGTTTATGATTAGAGTTGTAACATTTCTGTGTCCAATATCTTTATGTTATTTACTTGTGCTCAGTCGTTTAATTATATGGTTTACATTAAACAAACTGATTCATTTATTAATTCAGCAAAGAGCTGAAGTTACATCTTAAAAGACTGGAATACAATTTTGCCGAATTTAAACTTAGACAAGCGGAAGGAAGCTTCTATCCTTCATAGCGACACTGATCTGTTTAAAATGTCACTTATGACACATTGGAAGTGTGCCTGTGAGATAATGAATATTTTATACATGTGCCATATCTAATGACATGTTTCCAACCAGCTCCTAATGGATGCTTTGCAAGGGCACTACTAACTAGGCAGAGCATCTGCATATCAGGTTATACATCATATGATTACAGATGTTTGATAGCTGTGCCATTATTAGCTAGTGTGTGAGAAGCATTTTCAGATGAAGAAACCACACATTTAAGCTTATTATTGTGGGTTTTGTGGGTGATTTTTAATCTAAGAAGCTGATTATCTGCTTTTGTTTTTTGTCTTCCCTTTGCGATAACGCCAACTATAAGATTGATACTTAAAAGCATCGGCTGTTACGTTCAGAATACGTTTGAATACGGCAGATCTAAATAATCACATCTATTTCTAATGAATACATGTAATTATTTGTTTCTGATTTAGGTTGATTTGATCGCAAGTCCCTTCTTTATGCATCAGCAGAGACTGAAGTTTGTTAATATGCTCAGTTTTCACTAAAGAGCATAAAAACATCTCACAGGATCAGGATATGTGTTTAGCTGCTTTGTTGCTTTTACTCCGAGAGGTGACTCTCGCAACAGGGATGGGTGATGCTTCTTCATGTCCGGTCGGAAAAAAATAATTGAGGTTGTCATATCACTCGGTTGTCATGGCAACCTGTTGGACGTCACACCAGGGCAGTTCTCTTGATCCACTGCGATGCTGACCACACTCAAGCGCCACAGGGGAACTTTTTTTCCCCATTAAACAGGACAAAGCACTTGTACAGAGGAACATGGAGTGACATGGAGGCTAGGGAATGCAATCACACTGCCAGCGATAGCTTTGCTTCTGCAGACTGTAGACACACACGCACACACACGCACACACACGCACACAACACAACACACACAAATCCCCAAAGCAGCAACACGTTTGGTAATGAATAACTGTCTGTTATACGTGTGTGTGAGTGAGTGAGTGTGTGTGTGTGTGTGTGTGTGTGTGTGTGTGTGTGTGTGTGTGTGTGTGTGTGTGTGTGTGTCAGCATGAGCTCTTCACACAGACTAACCTAAACAGTGGTTATGGAGCAGTGAAGAGCCTGTCTGCTTACCTCAGCACTGATCCTTAAAGAAAGCAGAAAGGACGTACTGAGCTATGGATCCACTGCTGCTATTCATAGAAAGGGCGGGATCAGATTCCCAGAGCCTCTTGTCTTTTAGTTTTTTACACTATAGTTTCATTTGACTTTTACCATCGAAGGCCCATGAATGTACAGAACTAACAGAGATGTAAACAACATTGAAATGTGAACAGCACTTGAAGCTACAAGTGATAAATGTTTCAATGGCCATTCAAAGATTTTAAAGTGGAACACACGTAGTTGTTCAAGCCGAAGATGCAGATACGATAACGCATGTCAACACGGGTGCTTTCCAAGGTTGATTCAACAGGCAAACAGACCTGTTAAATTGCCCGTTCGGAAATTGTAGAAGGTTAATTTGCTTTCTAAGAATTCCTTTCACATGTTTGACGAACCCCTATGACACCGTTAAATTACTGTCACAGGTTTTTAAACGCTACAAAACACATCTCTCACCCCAGGCAAACCAACACGAAGCCATTAGTGAAGTAGAAGAAAGAGGCCCGAACACAAGTGTAAACATGAGCAAACATCATCAACGGTTAACGGCTTCAGTGAGGCTTAAATGTTTTGCCATACAAAAAAAAAATAACTTTTACTCTTTCATATTTGAAATGGTGTCTGTGGCTCCGTGCTCTTCTCTCTCTCTCTCTCTCTCTCTCTCTCTCTCTCTCATGCTCAAAGAGCACTTCCAACAAGAGATAGAAGCGTACGTTTGATTCGAGTCACATTAAGAATACATTCCAGATTAAGTTATGTACTTAGTAGAAGCAAATGTGGACAGCTGGAAAGTACAAAATGAAATAAAACGACAGCAGACATTTACTGCTAGGTAAGACTTTGTTGTTTTTAGAAATCAGTGGATTTTAAAATATGTTTGCGCATTGTTTGTTTGCACAAGGTTAATGTCATTTCTTTTTAACTCAACTGCACAAAGCTCAAGGTATTTTCTGGTAATGAGAGGTTCAAAATGTTCTTATGTTGGTGAATTCAAATATTATGTGTAAGAGTTTTAACAAAAAACCACACGCTTTAAATCAATACTTGAAAGTCGTGTTAGATATTTCTTTTAGTATTTCATAATGCTGACATTCGTTTTTCTGAAATCTTTCACAACAGGTTAAATACTATTTATTCTCATTTTTCGTGTGTCGCTCTGTGTAAAACAGAACTCCTTGAACACCTCATGGCCTTGGCACAAGTACCACCTTCTTACCCAATGTGTGATTCATAAACCAAGGTGTGTGTGTGTGTAAGTCTGTGTGTGTGGTAGCTGGTGTTCTTCTAAATGTCTTAATAAATGATTTACATTTTAAATGTTTGTGCTACTGTAGTGCACAAACACCTTCCCCAATGCTTGCATGTCAAATTTCAGAGATGGCTTCTGTTTTCTAATGAATTTATGCTCATAAATGCAAAATCTGTTTTGGCAATGAGAGCTGCAGTTATTGTGTAGCAACTGCTTGAGATTGTGTAAAGGGAAGTTCTCGATAAGGACGTGTCATTTAGAACTATGTTAATAGCTTTTTGCTTTACTGATGCTGAATGCTTTTTATCTTAACAGATATTTCTATTCACTATCTGTTGGTAAAATGAAAGCAATTAAAATGTCACTTACTTTATAAGTCTTGAATTAAAAACTAACATTAATCAAAAGATTGACATTATCATTATTTTTTTTGTTTCAGCTACTCTTGATTCACATAATTAAAATGAGTGTAACTGTATTTGTGACCATGGGAATGCTTTCCATCCCAGGGACGAAGAGCTCTTTAGTTGACTAAGCTACTGGCAGCAATAATACTGCTCAATAAATATGACATTTTTTCTTATCTATATGTGAAATGTCTGACATTTTTAAATAAAACATGGAGGTATGGATCTTCCAGAAGATTTACCCGGAGTTTACCAAAGTCACGAGCAGAGGAGGATTTCATTTGCGTAATTGGCCACAATGGCACAACCACTGCCACCTTGAGGGACCACTTCATCAAATTGAATGAATGAATGCGTGCAGTGGCCAGTTATTTTCTTTCACTGTAAACATCTCATTAGCACATGTTAAACATGTGCAGTTGCAGTATATACATGCACATGCATACAGGCCCCTGTGCAACATGAGCAGGAACATCACGTCCTTGTTCTCTACACACTAACATGACACGGTCTCTGCAGGGAGTGAGACTCAGACAGGGAGGAGCGTGCCTCACTTTGTGATTGCAGCTGTGTTCAATTTGGGCCTGAAATGGGATATCGTCTCCTCCACACTTTCCCTTTTCCATTTTAATTAAATGGCTTCCTATTCCAGAGGACAGTGTTAGATACCAGAACAGTCTGTTAAAGATTTGAAGAACAAATTAATAAGATTTCTCCTACCTTTTGAGTTTTATTTAGAGATGGGGGATAAAACAAAAAAAACATTTGCATGCTGCTCAAAACGCACCGTTAATCTGTTTGAACACAGCTGGATGCTGGGAATCCAGTGGGTTTGATTGATGTGGCAACAATTATTTGTTAAAAGCTTTTCATCTGCTCTTTTCTTGGTGAGAAATGGTCTCACAAATATGAGCTGACAGAATTTGATCATGCTAATACTACCTTCAAATGAAATCCCTTAGCCTTAGGGGATATGACCTCCATGATGAAGTCAAATAAGGTTTTATATTTAAAAAAAGTGCCTCATGAACAAACTTGCAGGCTTCACTGAGTTGTGTAACATGCAGAGATATATTTTGATTATTCATCCATCCATGAGCTGTACCTGCGTATCCTTCGGGAGTCCCCTTTTCATGCTCTCATGAGAGGCACACACTCCGCTTCCTCTTCGGCGATCTCATCCTTAAGTCTCTCTCAGCAACACCATGCGGTACCTTCATTCAACTTTTGCTGAAATGCTCGTAACGGTGCTTAACCCAAAGTTAGGCACAGTCCACAGGATAAACAAAGTGAAGCACATTTGTAATTCATCACTTTACCTTTTCTGTGAACAAAGGCAAAATGTGTATTGCGTAAAAAGTCAAAGGGTGTAAACCAGTTGAAAGGCCACAGGGGGCCCATTGTTGATTTCATGCTTTCAAAATATGGCTCTGATAGTTTTCCCGGCACAGACAGGGAAACTTGGCATGAGTTCCAATGCTATGTTATACCATTTTTATTCTGCTATTTCACACTCATTTACATCTACACTGTGATTATTGTACTGTAAATGCTCTTATTCTGTTTAATGTTTATGTTTTTGCTGTGAAGCACTTTGGGCTACAATTCTTGTATGAAAGGTGCTGTACAAATAAAGCTTATTATTATTATTATTATTATTATTATTATTATTATTATTATTATTATTATTATTATTATTATTATTATTATTATTATTATTATTAGTAGTAGTAGTAGTAGTATTATTATTATTATTATTATTATTATTATTATTAGTAGTAGTAGTAGTAGTAGTAGTATTATTATTAGTAGTAGTAGTAGTAGTAGTAGTATTATTATTATTATTATTATTATTAGTATTATTATTATTATTATTATTATTATTAGTAGTAGTATTATTATTATTATTATTATTATTATTATTATTATTATTATTATTATTATTATTATTATTATTAGTAGTAGTAGTAGTATTATTATTATTATTATTATTATTATTATTATTATTATTATTATTATTATTATTATTATTATTATTATTATTATTAGTAGTAGTAGTAGTAGTAGTAGTAGTAGTAGTAGTAGTAGTAGTAGTAGTAGTAGTAGTAGTAGTAGTAGTAGTAGTAGTAGTAGTAGTAGTAGTAGTAGTAGTATTATTATTGTATAAGCAAACACTATTCCCGGCATGCAGAACGTTACAACAGTTTTCAAATTACAATCTGTCTAGTTTGATTGTTTCTGGAATCTGTTCAGTTATCTCCTGCACGCTGATTAGAGATATCACATATCCGCAGACATTTCAGACACAATGAAGTATTTTTGAATTATTATATTAACCGGCATCAAGCGTCTTTTACGCTAATGATCACCTCTTATACTACACACGATACAGGGTAGCCAATGTAATGTAATTAAAAAGGCTAAAACCTTTTGTTGTGTCAAATCTAAACCGTAGTGACTCCATACTTCATTAAAACCTTCTGCCATAATGAGTACCTCCGTCTGTATCACAGCACATTACTGTGTGAGCAGAATGTTTGCTCCAGTGACAAACATCAGACAAGGACACAAATGCACCGCTGAGTTTTCAAACCTGGACTATTTCCAGACTCCTTTTATTGGAACAGGCCTCCCTGTCCATCCTGCCCTCTTCACACATTTGCTTTTGCAGCTATCCTTCTTTTATAATCTCTTTGGTGCCAGAAGCTCTTAAAGATTCACTTACTCGTGACTGTAGGGAAATGGATGCGTGGGATACAAATTCGGTACTTGAGACACAAAGGCAAAACATTTGTAGGATATGAGCACAATAGTTTACAGTGTTCTGCCAATTTATTTTTATTTAAATAAAAATGAATCGCAAGACTTCCTGACGACAACAGTGCAAATGAGAAATATACCTTTTTTTACATCAATTTTGACATTGATGTATGTTGATAAAAAAAAACATCCAACATTTTCTGTATAGCCAGCGACGAGTGACGATCCATCTAAATGTAGAAAACAAAAAGCAATATGAACAACATGTCAATGTGCTTTGGCAAAGTCCATCTAAACTAGGTGATGATCATTTTGTGAGGTTGTGTTTTTTTTTCAGACTTTAAAAAAATTCATAATCACTTTTTCAAACCAGAGTCAAACCACTGTGAAGTTCTTAGGTGGAGCCTTTGATGCCAGCAAAACCAAATCTCTGGTGAAGATCTTTGGCAAATAAAAAGAAGTCTCCTTCTATAAAACTACAAATATAGTACACACCCTGAAACATGTACTTGCACACACACACACACACACACACACACACACACACACACACACACACACACACACACACACACACACACACACACACACACACGTGTCAAACCAGCTCTAAGGTACAGGTTGTCATTTTTGTACTGAATGTTTGACAGACTGCTTGTCAGTCTTCTCTCTGGGGAAACGAGCGGTGGAGGATCAGAGAGCAACAGAAAGTCCTTTAAAAGAAAATCCCTCTCGCTGTTGCACAAATGTCATCCGTAAACATTCCTTGAAAATAAGAAACTTGGATATTTGAGTTCACAAAGCACATTAGAAGCAACATTTCTCCTACAAATAGCTGGCACGGCTAAATATGATTGGAAGTGTAAAATATGAAAAGGCTTACTACTTAATTGTTTAATTATTTTATCCCCTTATTCAAATGTCACTGTATAAACTTTATTCTTACAATGCAAGGCTTTATTACAATGTTTTCATATTCTGAATTCTTAAATGTTTTGCTTTTTAATATCTAACTTTTTCAAGTCATTATTTATTTTTTTGCTTTCACTATTATTGTTCACATATTAAATGATTTCTGCTTTGTGACCAGGGGAATGCTTTCATCCCAGGGACGAAGAGCTCTTTAGTTGACTAAGCTACTGGCAGCAATAATACTGCTCAATAAATATGACATTTTTTCTTATCTATATGTGAAATGTCTGACATTTTTAAATAAAACATGGAGGTATGGATCTTCCAGAAGATTTACCCGGAGTTTACCAAAGTCACGAGCAGAGGAGGATTTCATTTGCGTAATTGGCCACAATGGCACAACCACTGCCACCTTGAGGGACCACTTCATCAAATTGAATGAATGAATGCGTGCAGTGGCCAGTTATTTTCTTTCACTGTAAACATCTCATTAGCACATGTTAAACATGTGCAGTTGCAGTATATACATGCACATGCATACAGGCCCCTGTGCAACATGAGCAGGAACATCACGTCCTTGTTCTCTACACACTAACATGACACGGTCTCTGCAGGGAGTGAGACTCAGACAGGGAGGAGCGTGCCTCACTTTGTGATTGCAGCTGTGTTCAATTTGGGCCTGAAATGGGATATCGTCTCCTCCACACTTTCCCTTTTCCATTTTAATTAAATGGCTTCCTATTCCAGAGGACAGTGTTAGATACCAGAACAGTCTGTTAAAGATTTGAAGAACAAATTAATAAGATTTCTCCTACCTTTTGAGTTTTATTTAGAGATGGGGGATTAAAACAAAAAAACATTTGCATGCTGCTCAAAACGCACCGTTAATCTGTTTGAACACAGCTGGATGCTGGGAATCCAGTGGGTTTGATTGATGTGGCAACAATTATTTGTTAAAAGCTTTTCATCTGCTCTTTTCTTGGTGAGAAATGGTCTCACAAATATGAGCTGACAGAATTTGATCATGCTAATACTACCTTCAAATGAAATCCCTTAGCCTTAGGGGATATGACCTCCATGATGAAGTCAAATAAGGTTTTATATTTAAAAAAAGTGCCTCATGAACAAACTTGCAGGCTTCACTGAGTTGTGTAACATGCAGAGATATATTTTGATTATTCATCCATCCATGAGCTGTACCTGCGTATCCTTCGGGAGTCCCCTTTTCATGCTCTCATGAGAGGCACACACTCCGCTTCCTCTTCGGCGATCTCATCCTTAAGTCTCTCTCAGCAACACCATGCGGTACCTTCATTCAACTTTTGCTGAAATGCTCGTAACGGTGCTTAACCCAAAGTTAGGCCCAGTCCACAGGATAAACAAAGTGAAGCACATTTGTAATTCATCACTTTACCTTTTCTGTGAACAAAGGCAAAATGTGTATTGCGTAAAAAGTCAAAGGGTGTAAACCAGTTGAAAGGCCACAGGGGGCCCATTGTTGATTTCATGCTTTCAAAATATGGCTCTGATAATTTTCCCGGCACAGACAGGGAAACTTGGCATGAGTTCCAATGCTATGTTATACCATTTTTATTCTGCTATTTCACACTCATTTACATCTACACTGTGATTATTGTACTGTAAATGCTCTTATTCTGTTTAATGTTTATGTTTTTGCTGTGAAGCACTTTGGGCTACAATTCTTGTATGAAAGGTGCTGTACAAATAAAGCTTATTATTATTATTATTATTATTATTATTATTATTATTATTATTATTATTATTAGTAGTAGTAGTAGTAGTAGTATTATTATTATTATTATTATTATTATTATTATTATTATTAGTAGTAGTAGTATTATTATTATTATTATTATTATTATTATTATTATTATTATTATTATTATTATTATTATTATTATTATTATTATTATTAGTAGTAGTATTATTATTATTATTATTATTATTATTATTATTATTAGTAGTAGTAGTAGTAGTAGTAGTAGTAGTAGTAGTAGTAGTATTATTATTATTATTATTATTATTATTATTATTAGTAGTAGTAGTAGTAGTATTATTATTATTATTATTATTATTATTATTATTAGTAGTAGTAGTAGTAGTAGTAGTAGTAGTAGTAGTAGTAGTAGTAGTAGTAGTAGTAGTAGTAGTAGTATTATTATTATTATTGTATAAGCAAACACTATTCCCGGCATGCAGAACGTTACAACATTTTTGAAATTACAATCTGTCTAGTTTGATTGTTTCTGGAATCTATTCAGTTATCTCCTGCACGCTGATTAGAGATATCACATATCCGCAGACATTTCAGACACAATGAAGTATTTTTGAATTATTATATTAACCGGCATCAAGCGTCTTTTACGCTAATGATCACCTCTTATACTACACACGATACAGGGTAGCCAATGTAATGTAATTAAAAAGGCTAAAACCTTTTGTTGTGTCAAATCTAAACCGTAGTGACTCCATACTTCATTAAAACCTTCTGCCATAATGAGTACCTCCGTCTGTATCACAGCACATTACTGTGTGAGCAGAATGTTTGCTCCAGTGACAAACATCAGACAAGGACACAAATGCACCGCTGAGTTTTCAAACCTGGACTATTTCCAGACTCCTTTTATTGGAACAGGCCTCCCTGTCCATCCTGCCCTCTTCACACATTTGCTTTTGCAGCTATCCTTCTTTTATAATCTCTTTGGTGCCAGAAGCTCTTAAAGATTCACTTACTCGTGACTGTAGGGAAATGGATGCGTGGGATACAAATTCGGTACTTGAGACACAAAGGCAAAACATTTGTAGGAAATGAGCACAATAGTTTACAGTGTTCTGCCAATTTATTTTTATTTAAATAAAAATGAATCGCAAGACTTCCTAACGACAACAGTGCAAATGAGAAATATACCTTTTTTTACATCAATTTTGACATTGATGTATGTTGATAAAAAAAACATCCAACATTTTCTGTATAGCCAGCGACGAGTGACGATCCATCTAAATGTAGAAAACAAAAAGCAATATGAACAACATGTCAATGTGCTTTGGCAAAGTCCATCTAAACTAGGTGATGATCATTTTGTGAGGTTGTGTTTTTTTTTCAGA
The DNA here is from genome assembly GCF_900634415.1 of Cottoperca gobio. NCBI lineage: Eukaryota > Metazoa > Chordata > Actinopteri > Perciformes > Bovichtidae > Cottoperca > Cottoperca gobio. The sequence continues at coordinate 8,272,910 of NC_041378.1, forward strand.
CTTTAAAAAAATTCATAATCACTTTTTCAAACCAGAGTCAAACCACTGTGAAGTTTTTAGGTGGAGCCTTTGATGCCAGCAAAACCAAATCTCTGGTGAAGATCTTTGGCAAATAAAAAGAAGTCTCCTTCTATAAAACTACAAATATAGTACACACCCTGAAACATGTACTTGCACACACACACACACACACACACACACACACACACACACACACACACACACACACACACACACACACACACACACACACACACACGTGTCAAACCAGCTCTAAGGTACAGGTTGTCATTTTTGTACTGAATGTTTGACAGACTGCTTGTCAGTCTTCTCTCTGGGGAAACGAGCGGTGGAGGATCAGAGAGCAACAGAAAGTCCTTTAAAAGAAAATCCCTCTTGCTGTTGCACAAATGTCATCCGTAAAACATTCCTTGAAAATAAGGAACTTGGATATTTGAGTTCACAAAGCACATTAGAAGCAACATTTCTCCTACAAATAGCTGGCACGGCTAAATATGATTGGAAGTGTAAAATATGATTAAAGGATTACTACTTTAATTGTTTAATTATTTTACTTCCCCTTTTTTTCAAATTTGCACTGTAGCCACTTTATTCTTTAGCAATATCTTCTCTGCTTTGCAGATCAACAAATGTTTTCATATTCATGAATTCTCTAGATTTATGTTTTGTCTACATATTTAATATCTGCCTTTTTTCAGTCAGTGTTCATTTCTTGCTTGGACTATTATGTGTTCATTATTAAATTATTTCTGCTCTTTCCAACTCCTTCGCAAACAGTAGGCTGCTTTGGCAGGCTTCACAAAGTCACCCGCTTTCCCGATAGAGACACAATGAACAACACGACACACTGGGTGAAAAACAAATTCAGTATTTGTGAAGTGTTTTAAGAGAGAACTGCCTCGTGCCATTCCCCTCCCTATCTTTCAGTTGTCTTATCACGTTGGAATTTAGGGTGTGTCTCGTGTTTATACAAACAGAATGTCGGCTCTTTCTCGCTGTCGGCAGAATGTGCCGTTTGGCTCCGCTGCTGATGCTCTTAAGTGAATTTAATCAAGAGTGAAAAGCATACGAACATGTACACCAACACACATCTCAGGAACTGGCGTCATACAATGGATTAGGGTGTTGATCGGTGCCTTTCTTAAACTGAGCACAAAAGTCGGTTTGGTGTCTTGTTGAGATGGAGGAAGCTGGAGCATGTTCCTCATTGATAACACTGTATGGTGTAATGGAATCATTCACAGTGGATTTAATGCACAAATGATTCAGCAGCTGTAAATATTGTCACTTTGCAATGTATCATGAAGATCACATTATGAGCAAATCAGAAGAAAATGTATCCATAACTCTTAATATTGTCCTTATTGACATGTTTGCTGTAATCCAAACGACAGGGGTAATATTCTTTCCAAATGAGGCATTAATCAGTAATATAATAATTATTATTATTGAGTGGTTCTAGTAGGTCGAGGTATGGGCAATCCCTTGCTTTAGCTGCTGCTCCTACATTTTGACATAAAAACACTTCCAGTGCATATTATGATTAATTTGTTAAAACCAAAACCATAAATAAACTTTAGGATTATTCTGCATCAACCTCTGTTGATGTCCTCCAGTGTGGCGTTGACCTGCCACCGGGGGGGAAACTGCAACACGACAACTGTTCATGTTGTTGGGTGTTGTTCTTCATGCTGATTTCTTGCTGGTGCACCTCCACTAATACCTGAGTCCACTGACTTAACATCTGCCTGACTGCTTTAACGTCTGACCTGTGGTGGTGTTGATGACATGCCCGGCAGTGAGGTTCTGTCCTTCCTCCAGCCCAGTGTTTCCAACATCCGCACTTTCACAATCCCCATCATTTTTCTCTCCTTTCTACACTTAATTAGCCTTCTATGCTAGCTGGGCCGCTCCAACCCCTAGTCCGCCTAAGTGGTTAAACTGGCAATCCGTCAATCGTCGGCTTCAAGTATGGAGAAGCATTTCTCTTCCCTTGCGTGCCACTCTCTCCCGGATTCACATGGCTGCTTGTTTTAGTGTCTCTTCAGCACTTCCTGATGTCTGTTCTGCACCAAAGGAGAGACATTGAATCAATTACAGAGGGTACGTATGAATTCACACCGTTCATAAGAGAGTCATGTATTAGCAATGTTTCAGATAGAGACACATGTAGGCCACTCATGATATTGCTGTGTCTGCTTTTCCCTTGACCAATTATTCACTGTATGTCAGCTGCCAGACTGCCCTGGCTATAGGTCTATGCTGTATGTTTGTTACAGATGCTAACTTCATGCAAAGGGGAAGCCATTTTTCTTGTCTAATTCATCTCGTTTTGTCAGGTCCCTTTTTTGTATATCACTTTGTGGAGACATTTATGCTACATCCCAATTTGGCTTGTTTAGTATAACACACACACAACATAGAATTAAAGTCATTTCTATAAGCCAAGTCAACAGTATCGATATATCATTGGGTCTTCCTCTCGCCCTGCTTTGCTTCTGTAATTAGCTGCTCATTCATGCAATACGTTTTCCTTTCAAAATGTAATCACCAATCAAATTGCTCATTTAACAACTTCAAACTATTTGGTAACATCATCCATTACAGTATTCATTATTTGGAAACATAATGTTATTACCAGTAATAATTCTCCTTTCAAAACGGAACTAAATATGTTTTGGATTGTTGGTCAAGCACAAAAAGCAATTAAGTGATTCATTGAGAATGAAAATAATTGTTAACCATTATTACAATTTAGACATCACAGCATTGGCACCCAATAGACATGTTTTTAGATTTGCCTTTTGTAATGTCTTTAATCAAGTACCCTTGTATGTAATCCCTCAGGGCAAGTATTGGAGGGTAGAATGACATTCTTTTTTGTGGCTTTGGGATTTTTTTGCGGACAATTATCTTTTGAAGTGTATTGGCCTGCTCAGTGTCCGGATCCATTGTGGTGACCAGCTGCGGTTGGAGTAGTAAGGATAATGCCCTCAACAAATGGCACTGAACGGTATTAATTGCCAATAATAAACACATTATTCAAGGATGCTATCATGATCCAAATAATGTGTGTGTATCAGTTAGGGCTTAAACAACTGCGTTGGCGATAATCGTTTAATCAAAAAGATAATTAATCCATTAAAATGAACTGCTCTATTTCATATCATTGAAAATCTTGTTTTACTGGAGGTAAAAATAAATAAAAATAATTTTAGGTGGTCACCTTGTCTTCCAGAAACACTATTTTTGATTTTTATAGATTTTTCCAACCCTATTGTCAGACAAGAATGTCAATATCCAAATATGCAAAACCCCTGATTACGTCGAATGACAGTGCTTAGTGCAAGACCATGATTACCTGTAATCAAGAGACAAACATTAATTGCAGGTATGTGATCGGATGCAGTCTCCAACCTTTGGAGCATTAAAGTTAGATACGATACGCGTCCATCCACCACACCTTTACTTTCTGCCATGCTACATTTAGGGCACACTACTTCCTGCAGTGGCAGTACTTGTTAGGTGTAAACCGTGGGCATACTTTTAAGGGATACTGTACTGATTTAAAGTGCTAAAGCTACATCCATGCACATAAACACATACAGACACATTGTTGGCAAAAACTAACTTTCTCAGTATATTTCCCACTCTCTGATATAACCTTTCACATTCTTCTGGGCGAAACCAGTTGGTACAGATTTGCTTTTCTGATTAGCATCCTTGCTTATGCCACAGAGCTCATGCTAATCAGAGCAATTAGGTAACAGCACGCTTCTTAATTTATGCGGCTGGGGCCAACACTGAACCTCATTTTTAAATGCAGTACAATGACAGTGATCGTCAATTAGCGACGTGGTATCAGGGACATGCAAAGCCACAGATGGATAACACATCATGATCTCTCCCGCTAATTCATAGCCTGATTTGCATGATCCATTTAGGAAGCATTTATGAGAATGGGAAATAGCTGTTGTCAGTGATGAGGAGGCAAGTGGGATAGATAGTTAGAGTTGGATCTTACTTCTTGCAGTTTGTTTATACCTGCTATAATTTGTGCAGATGGATTCTCAGTGTGAACCAGCAAGGATTTAAAAATAATTAGGTGAAATAAGGGAAAATGCTATTTAGATTATGCCATTTTGTAACATGCGGTGTGTGTGAGTGTTACGCTCAGATTTGCCTCAGTATACCAGTTAATTATAAGTCATATAATTAGTTTGCATAGTAGCCTTTTTTTAGCTAATGAGGCATTGCTCCACCACGAACAGAAAGTAGGTCAGTTTGGCTACAACATGTTCTAATGCTTGGAAACAACAGATCCCATCAGCTACTGTCAGGTCATCCAAAGGTTAACATGAGGTAACTTGTAATATTTGTAGGTTCGAAATGCGGAGGGGCTATAGGGAGCTCACCTCCCTACAAAGAGACATGAGCACCACATGAAGCCTCATTAAAACAAAACAAGAAGCTGCAGTGGATATGGCCTTTGAAGAGAGAACAGCACAAAGCTTCGGCCGCTGAAAAGGGAGCTCTAAAATATCGTCATTTTTGATGCCAATTCATTTTCTTTTTGTAGAACTTGATATTTTCCTGTAGATGTGTTTTCAATCCTATATTTGCAGGGCGTTGATACATACCGGTGAGGTCGAGCGAGAAAGTGACAGTGGATGCGCTCAAAGCAGACAAGTGTTGGCGATTGGAGCTGAGAAACAATTAGAAGTAAAGTTGTCAAGTGGTATTAAATAAACAGTATAGGTTAATGCTGCAGATCCTCAAGACCTAAGTAATGTTCCCATGTCTTTCGTCTGTGCTTACTCGGACCGATTTTAGAAAAACTAAATGTTGCAACAATGAACAATTTCTATTGTTTCTTTGTTGTCCCATTCTACATATTCTCTGAATGAATTGAAATGTATACTAAATGCGCGTAGGCAGGCAAATGTGAGCGTAAAGTATCCTCCCTCCCCCACCCTCAGAAGAAATATGGCTTCCTGTGAGCCACGGTGTAATTCAAACACTGGTATTTGGTCCATAGACATAAGATGTATTAAAATATTGTCAACAAAAGGATGAGGCAGTTGAAAATACTGTCAGCACTGATAATAGTTGATGGAGATGACTGAATAGTTGTAATGGTATTTATGGACACAGCAATGATTTACCTTTTATGTTAAATAGACTCTCACTGCATAGCCTTAGCCATTGTTAAAATATTTGCTTTTGGAACTGAGTCCAAATAAATCACTTTAAACAGATTAGTGGACCAGCAAAAATAAACTTTCAGTAAAGGTTTCTCCCTATTTTGTTTAAAGTAGACAGCTGGCAGGTAGCCTCAAGGCAGCAGTTACACACTGATGTATATTTAACTCTACCCAGGAGGAACACATATTGGCACCCTCTCCGCTCAATCTAAACTCTCAAATCTTTCCATTGTATGAATACAATTCGCCAACTGTGTCAAATACAGTGTCTCTCTGGAATCTTTTTTTTAAAGAGGTCAAAGCTGATACCATGTGCAAGAAAAACAGGCTGTAATTACGAAGGAGAAGAAGATGTAAGAATCCTGGCGCTTCCCTCTTTTCCTAAACCACTCGGTTGATCTAATTTGCTCTTTTAAAACCCTTAACTCTCTTCTTTCTTCAACTTGGTTGGCTCCATGTTCTTGTCATATCCCACTGCCGTTATGTTTTCAGACTCTTCTTCCTTGAGGTTCCATTCAGTTCCAATAATAGTTGAACTGAGCCAGGGTTCAGTGATTGTTACATATCCTCAGGGTCAGTACAGCATTATGGGCAATGATACAACCACAAAACCAACATTTCTGTTGTCAGCAGATCTTGCTTGTGTCACATTGCCAAACCCGGTGTTTATTTTCAATAGTTTTCGAATCTGTCCAAGACGCCGGGCTTGTGTCTGATACCTAATCACTACACCAAAATTGCAGCCTTGAAGTAACGGACAGGGATCGGAGGGAATGTTGATGTTCCTGGTATGGCATCTCTATTCAGACAGTCTTAAGTGAAGAGACCTGGACCAGGAAGTGAAATAAACTCCCTGCTTAAAGGTGTAGTCGAAATCTGGTTTAGCTTTGGCTGCATGGAGAGATACTGAGCCTGTGAGCTACCTCCTATCTAGTATGTACTGTACTCTTATGGCGCATTTCCACTGCATTTTAGGGCTCGACTCGGCTCGGGATAGTACCTGGTATTATTTCTTTTAGTACCACCTCAGCCGAGGTTCCAAGCGAGCTGAGCCGATACTAAAAGGTGACGTTAAAATACTGCAGACCACTGATTGTAAGAGAGAATCGTCACTAGCGCATCACGGGACATCCTGCACAAACCCAGCATTTTTAAATACTTACAAATGAGGAAGTGAAGATGTTCTTCTGTTTCGATGTGGATAAAAACAATTTTTTTATGCGGCATCGCTACCGTGAACAGCTGATCTCCCCACCTACACTGAGTCGGTACCATCTGCAGTGGAAAACGGAAATCTGTGAGGCGATTTGACATTTGGCAAATAGTTGACATTGTGTTAATAGACAACTTGATACAAGCTTGAAGTTGTAGACTGAGTGACTAGAAATGAAAAATAATAGCACCGAAACCAAACAATTCTTTACCCTGTTGGTAGTAGATTGGAAGCTTGTGCTTGTAGGTTAAATACAGCTTCTCAGTAGGCTATTCCGATTTATTTGAGCCTTTTGTTTATGGCTTAAGATACATACAATATGCAATTAGGCTTCTTGGATGGGTAGTCAAAATGATGCACCATATTAAGAATGTCTTTTACATGCCAGCTTGGACCAAAACTGCATGCATTTAGATGCAAATTTATGTTGACAAAGTAATCTGTCCAAGGGCTGGTGCATACACCAAATTACAATAGTAATAAGAAATCTCAACGTGATAGCTAATGTCAATATCCTTCTGCTGGTTTTAGCAGCTTGTGCAAATGTGTCTGTCATACATGGATATTTCTAAATAAAGAAAAAACTTACAGTACAAAAAGTACAATACTAGGGTTACTGTTGCTATTACGTCAAATGAATTGCAAGGACTAATTAAATATGGACGAAATTAATAAACATGATTTTTGTCAGCATTGGAGAGCCATCATCACATCTGAATAAAAGCAATACACACCTACACACACACACACACACACCTCCTAATGATTTTACACATTTGATGCTATAATAGAGCTGGAACAGCACACTCTGATACAGTTGCATAACTGTTGTTAATGCTGTGTTTTTCTCATGTTCTTTTCACTGTAGGTGTTATATTTTCCATGGTGCCTGTAATAGGAAAGACTCTTTGATTTAGATTAAGTTGCAGTACATGGTTCAGTATTTTACTTTGGAAATCCCACTTTTGAAACACGGGTCAATACTTTTTCTTTGTCCATGTCAGGTTTGATAATATGATTTGATTCAGGATTGTTGGATGAATGTGCTGAAGGTAAAGCACCTCGCCTGCAGACATTATTGTTTTTCCATTTTTTAAATCTCACCTCAGCTACTCTGGGCCTTTTTTTGTGTTAAGAGGGCTAAACTTTTACTCCATCAGATCAAGAGTTCATCCAAACGCTGCAGCTGCTAGAAATGTCTGGTTAAGGTGGAGACGTGGGGGAAACATACAAAGCAAAAATCAATTATCCAAGATCAGGATAGATTTTTCATTCAAACTTAGAACAATTTGAACAAGCAAAAAAACATACTCAACCGTGTATGTCCTGAAGCTGCAAACATCAATATCAAATTGAGTCTTTACAAATATGAATGGATGATAGAATAAAGACAATTACTGGGTGTCAACTGTTCTCAGTCAGTCATTGCTGATTAAATATAACCTTGGTACTACATACAGTATTTGTCCAGACTTGTCATTATACTGAATGTTTCTCTAAAGTGCTGAGCTTAGACACACCTTTACATCTCTGTCATCCTAGCACCTAACAAACTAGTTGGCACCAGTTTTATTGCCATCAATATCCTATTCAGTCAGCGCTTTTGCTTTCATGATGAACATTTCCCTGACTTGGGGATTTCAAGGACGCAAAAAAGAGTAATGACAACTAGGATAAGGTAGATAAAGAGCCCGAGCTTGAAAATAAGAGATGTTTAAAGAGGTGGGGGAACCAGGGGAATGGACTGAGAGACAAATGAGATATGAGAATTTGGTGGCTGAGCTCTTTGAAGAGTAACAGCAAATAGTGTGGGAGTGACTTAGAGGGCACATAAAGCTTTTTGCAAGCATTTTGTCATGTTAGGTGTCCAGGGACAGGAGATCCAGAAAGCTCTTAGGGAGCAAGGTGACAAGATGAGCTGTGATACGACAGCTGTCACATGTTACCTTGAGAGGACAGACGGTGTCAGAAGAAATACTGACACCTTGCTGATGTTCCTGTGAAGTGGCCTGAAAAGACCACCCTGCAGGACTTGTGAAAATACTGCTGTAATTCCAACATATAAGCCAAACTCAATTAATAGCTTCTAGGGGGTTTAAAGTGGACAATTACAAAAAACAAAGGGTTAGCGGAATTAAAAAAAAGTGCATACAAATAATCCGGAGCTATAATGCACAATTGGGTTACTAAATCGAACAGATTGGGATGCTGCTAAAGTCTAACGGAAAATGGAAGGATCACCTCTCCACGACAATGGAGAGCTTTTCAAAAAGGAAAACGAGGCTAAAGATGGCTCTGTTCCATGTATCTGCACAGTATAATCTCTCCATGCCAGGCAGCTAGAGTAGGCACAAACAATCCTCAAATCCTAACCCCGCATTAAAAACCTTGAAAAGAGAGCCGGGACCTTTAGAAATGCAAAAATAATCCTTGAAACAGCACATTAGGCTAATGCGAGTCATAAAAGTTCAAACAAATGCATATCTCAGAAAATACGGTATGGTTTGCACACATCCAAAATAATTGTGCTAAGAATGAACCAAGGCTGATGGACAAAACCTGAAGTAAAATGCCACACAGATAAGGATTCGATGACCCTCTCTCCTTCTGTTACATAGCCATTCTTCAGCTGCATAACATGGTGCAAAGAACACATGTCTCTTGACGGCTACATAAATACATTCTGACCTCTAACTATAGTACATGTCTCTTGCACACACAATGTTAAATGGCATTTTTTTTAACTCTATAATTGTGGTGCCCGATGTCATAAAATAATTACAGTAGATCCACATTCATTCATCATTTACTGTTGCTTTTGCATTTAAATCCACACAGCTAAATCCAGTCACATATCCTCCACCGGTCTCTATGTTATACTTGCGTGTGTAAGCAGTCCTGTCCACTTGGGACAGTATCAGTTGGCGCTTAGAGGCTCCTGAGCCAAAAATGCTCAGCCATCCATACAATGCATCAGAAACAAAGAGACAGCTGAACACACCCGATATCTTTTCCTGTCTCTGTTCCCTGCCTCAGATCCTCAAAGGCACCTGTGCCTCACTGCTTCCATACTGTAGCACTAGCAACTCGTCATCCATCTGAATGAGGTATTTGAGTTACTTGACATAGGAAACGCTAAATGTGTCTAAAATGTCATAAAAGCTCATGTCAGATTTTACTCTGATGCTTGTGATTCGTTATGTCTTCTATTCTTATTGCCCCACATTTATATAAAAGCAACCAAATTTGAGTAGGTTCTCTGTGGCCGCCATCGTAAGAGCATTCAGAGAAGAACACAGGTACAGTTAGAGATTGTTTGAATTTGATTCTATGGAAAGGCCCCATGAATAAATTGTTGTAGATGAAGCAGGGTTCAATCTGACGAAGAGGAGAAGGAGAGGCAGGAACATAATTGGCCAACGGGCCATTGTGGAAGTCCCTGGCCAGCGTGGTGGCAATGCCACCCTTTGTGCGGCCATAAGTAATTGGCGGGTTCTCCGCCATCATGCAACCCTGGGGCCTTACAACACCGAGCATCTTCTCACATATCTGAGTGGTCTTCGGGATTTTCTGATTGAGGTTCAGGTTCCTCATCAGGCTGTGCATCCTATTTATGTTGTAGTTTGGGACAATGTCAGCTTTCACCGTGCAGTCCGCATACGTGAATGGTTCAACATCAACCAGTGCTTCATAAATGTTTGCCCATCATATAGCCCATACAGAGGAGTTTGTTTCTGCGTGGCGCTGGAGGGTCTGTTACCGGAACCCCTACACCAGGGTAAACCTCCTACAGGCAATGGCATTGGCCTGAGGTGACATAGGGCGTGGATGCTTGTCAAGCCTGGATACGCCATGCCAGAGGGTTTTTCCCCCGTTGCTTAGCAAGAGAAAACATTGCGTGTGATGTAAATGAAGTCCTCTGGCCAGACCCAGCACAAAGGTGTGATGCTGCTGAGGCAGAATGAATCGTACGTTGACGTGTACTTTTCATTTACCTGTAATGTGCTTTTCATTTACGTATGAAGTTTTATTTGTTAACTAAATCAAACTACATGCACTGGATGCCGTGTTTTAATTTTGTTTATGTAGTGTCTAATGAATGCTCTGTAGATTTTTCTATTTTGAGTGGAAAAGTGCATGATCTGAAAACATTGTTTGATTTGTGCCAGAGGAGTCTGTGGTGTTGTGAATGTAGCTTGAGTTTTGTGTTTTGTGTTTAATAAAGTTTTGAGAAAATGGGTGAAGGTTTTAAGAAATGTGTTTTAGCAATTGTAAAAAAACTGTAACAGCTCTCTGACACAGTGTCAACACATGACAAAGCTTCATCACCTATGTTCTACTTGAACCATGCAGCTAAGAAGGGAAGGTTAGATTATCTGAAAGGTGCAGTAGTAATTATTTTAGCTCTTAACTTTTTAATTCCCTGTGTAAATCACATTATACATGGTGACGATTCCACTTGGACATTTTACTTTCGTCTTTGCCCGTTTCATGATGGGTATGTTGGACTATGCTCATCCGCGCTGTTTTTTTTGGCTGCAAACATGTTTATTTGGGTGGTTGACGTGGTGAGGCTCAATCAGTCTAAATGCAGGCTGAAAAAACAAAACAATGCGCTCAAAGAGGCCAAAAGCTGTGTTGACCTGTAGTGTTTGGCACTATTCTCAGTGGCATTTTTGCATTTTGCACTTGGCCAAACATACTGCTTGATAAGGTTGAGATCAAACTACGTTATCTTTCAAGTACCTTATTAATAAATGAAAACCCAGGTATGAGACTGACCCTTTTGTTAGAGGTTTTAATTGCGTCTTGGAGTAGAAGGCCTCCCCTAAACACGTGAGATGTGACTGTGTTTGCTCTTCAAAGTCAAAGCCCAAATAAGTGACCCAGCAAATAATCTTGGTTCTTCATGCAAAAACTATTTTAATCAACATTTTAGAAATGCATGTTGCAAACGGCTGATATCCCTAGCGTTTCTGCTCCAACAACTACCCAGTGTCACCACGGGCATTGTGAAGTGTAATCTAATATGAAGCAACAAGGAAGCAACACATCACGTACATTACAAACATATGCAAGTGCTGCTTTGCCGTGATTCATTTAGAGTTTTATCTGTTCACTAAACCGTCTTTAGTCGCACACCAGCAAGGCTAGTGTATTTATATTATACACTCATGGCCTAGATATTCTTTATGGCTTTACCCCTAATCATATCAAGAACACACACCCACACACCCACAGACACACACGGCACCAGTCGTTGTATCCTGAGGACATTGCAGTTGCCAGCGCCCGTTAAGGTCAAATGAGCAGAACCCACTCTGATGCTACTGCGTCAAATGCTCTCATCTGGTAACATAGCATGAGCAAGTAACAACAATTACTCCCACCACCCCAGTTCACTACAACAATTACTAACAAGCCATTCGTGCATTATATTAAACTAATGTACTGTAATCACATTGACTTTCATTACTTCCTCGCTCTGAATACGAGTCGTCCGATTCAGGATGTGCTTTCATCTGAGAAGGCTGTTTATGTTGGTGATGTCACTTTCAATTGAGCTGCCTTTTCCTCTGCAATTATCTACGGCTGTGGCCTTTTTTTGTTTCTGTGTCTAATTCCTCCATTCAATTGAATCAGACCCTCCGTCTGTTGCTTTCTGTACAGTCCTTATGGGAGCAAATGAATGGATTGCAAGGTTTTAATTAGAAGAGAACAGACCTTGCATTAGGTCAGCCACCATTAGTTAGTCTCCTCCTCTTTCTTTTCTACTCTTTATAGCTGCTGTAAAGCACAGACACTAACAGGGAGGCCCCTTTTCTTGTCGGTTTGTATAACTGGATCATCTGGCAGAGAGAAGCAGTTGGCCACAGTAATACTTCCTGAGGTCTGGAGGTTATTAAGAAGATAATTTCTAATCTCTCTGTGTTGACTTTTGCTGATTACAGAAGATTTTTTCTTGTAAGAAATACTTCAAGAACGTGTAAATTCAAATTTAGAACTATAAATGTTTTCCAAATTTCAACATGTGTTTTGTATTGGCATCATGGGGGCCCGTAGGGTCATGAAACTCACCCTCTTTAGTTAGGGCCATAATCATAAATCCCCAGGACCACACATACTGTAAAGGGAGTCAAAGGGCTGTGGTGTTAATATTTCTCTGTTTGTTTTTAATACATGAAATGACACTGAACTGTACTACCTAAACAAGCTCAGTTTGGTCATCGGAAGTGTTTTGCCCGAACCAGGCAGGCGGTGTGTGATTCATTGTGACAATCGATGGTGATTAATATAACTTCTGTTGACAGTATGAGCATGGCTCTGGTTTCTTTGAACGTTTATCCTGATCTGAACTGAGGTCAGCGAATGTGGGATATTGCATTTATAATATCAGTGAAAACTGAAGCAAATTTGATACAATTATACAATTAATTATATAATATATTTTGTGCAAAATCAGTAAATAGGAGATAAAAATAAAGAAAACATTCACAGTCCTTCTGCCCTCACATCATTGAATCCACTGTATCTGTGTGCCGTCACTTCGATGACTGGATTTTCTTGAGGACTGTCTCTAAGGGTTTGTTTTCATCGGGCACTGGGTTTTCTTTTTTTTCTTTCCCCATTTCGCTTGAAGCTAACCTGTCTTTAAGTGTTTGACTTCATGTGTGAATTAGGGCTTTCATGCAGGATGTCTGATTTTCTACAAACTTTTTTTTTGCTTTTGGGATTAAATGCTCAAAAACATTTCAATTTCTTCCCGGGAACTGAACGTTGCTTCAGAACTTTGAACTCTAGGCGGCTCTGCTGAGACTCAGAGCGACATGTTTGACGTTGCGGTGGAGATGTTTGGGGTCAGGGTTGTGGGCCAGCCCCTTCCACTCACATCCTAAAAACATTACCCAGATAACCCCTTCCTCTGACCTCCTCTTTTCCAAAGCTTTTAGTGTTGCTTCCCACAAACACATGTTGTATCTGTTCAAGATTACTGATGTGCACAAACTACCAGGATCATAGGCTTATTTGAGCTCATGACAGATGTAAAAGTTGAAAAGTTTAGCTAAAATAAATCTGAAGACACAACTGTCAACAACACTAGATCTACAGCAGAGCATGACTTTATGTTGGAGTCTGGGAAGGAGCTAAACAATAACCAGAGAAAAATACTTATAGCTACGCTACATGTAGCCGTAGGTTTATAACCTCGCCAAAACTATCCGGATGTAACACAATTTGTTAACACTGTTGGCTAATGTGCAACATGGATTCTGTGTTTATAAAACTTGCTGTGTGTATTGTTGTGGACAGAGTAAGTACATTTGACCACAAGCCAGAGTGTTTTATTGTTAGTGGGTTGTTTCTGTTTCTTTGCCTACTCTGTGTTTAGAGGGGAGTCAGACAGCTCATTTACATTCCAGCTTGATTCACTGTGTGGCGTATGAAGGCAGTTGAGGTCAAAATCTTCTATCTGGAGTTCAGAATTTGTGAAGCCATGTCAACAGGATTTCAGAAAGGAATATTTGACATCATTCTTAAATTAAGGTTGGATGTCCCTAACATTAAACTATTAAGCTGTTAACCCTCCAAAGTGCACAAGGAGTGAACATCTCCGCCCCCAATTAACCCCTGTTTATGTGAGTGAGCTGTTGTTTTGTTGCGTTTCAAGTTTCAGATTTCGGCCTTTTTAAGCCATGAATGGCTCCGTTGTCTATTTGGAATTAAAACAGTGTGTGGCCCTGTAAAGAGCTCTGTCCTTTTTCTCTGGCAGCTAAGTAAACACAGCGAGGTCATTTAGAAAGATGGAGGGGGGGAAGAAGAAAAAAAAAAGGTGACCTTGTTTTCCCTGGCAGCAGTTCAGACGGAGAGTTTTGGGACACTGTTTGGGTACCTACAATCTATTAGTCCTCCAAAACCTCTAACAGAAGCTTTGGCATTGTCTGTCAGCTCATTACGAAGCCCATGGAGCTCCTGCAGAGTGTGTTCCCTCTTTTAGCCTTTTTATGTGTGCCGTTGGTGTGTGTTTGATTACTTGTTTGTGTGTTGGGACATTCCCAGACATGCACACAAAGCTAGAGTTCGTATTTCATCATTTGATTTTTCACCACCACTCAACTGCTTTGACCACATTCTCTCAGGGAATGTGCTTCCTTGGAGTCAATTTCATGCATGCACATACAGGACATGCAAGGATATACATTAACATGCATTATCACACATGTTCACTTTAATACCAAGGTATTCCATCCACAATTGAATGGGCTTGTACATTTTGGATGCCAATATTCTCGAAAGTGTAATTTAATCAACATACCCTAAAACAATGCATTTATGACATCTCTGCATATCAAAAGAAAGACCACTGTTTTATACTGAAATTGGATGATTTTGTCAAGTAGGTTTAAAGTTCTAAGGATGACAGACTCTGGAGTTTTGAGGAGAGGCTGAACAATGGAGCCGGTCAAGAAAAAAGAAAAGTTAATTAGGGGTAAAATTAATTCACTGTCATGCTGAACTATTTCCTTTTAGGACATGGACTGGGACAGTATTAAGGGAACGGGATGGGTTATGTTATGTTGGTAATGTTATAAGTTAATGTTCAGCATAGCTGATGTCTGATGAGTCTTAAGAGCAGGATTGAAGTATTGCTTCAAGGTTAAGTCTGGGCCATTAGGCTTCTACTGTTACAGCCAGGACCTTGTTGGAGGGAAGACAAAGAGAACAAATCATATTTATCAGCTACAGACTAAAACAACATGAATGGAGCACCCAGCAGCCGCCTGTCAGAAGATTTATTTGTTTTATTCTTTGTTGGATCGCTCTCAGTTGCTGTCTCAGAACGTTTTATCGCCCTCTATTTGCATTGGACTTCATGAAGGAATTTCATCGGTTGGTCGATGCCATTTCAGCTGGCTTTTCAATCTTAAATTGGTCAACTTTGTTCAGGATTACGGTACACGTGCATTGAGTGTATTGCTCGTACCGCATTATAGAAGAGCAAAATGTGCAGTCAGAAGTGATTGGAATAATCGAAAATATCATCGTGCTGTAATAATCGATGAACCTTTCAGTGCTCCAGCAAATGGATCTCATAAAGGTCGAGGCGATTAGAAACAATACAATCATTATATACAGGATTAGATGTGTTATAACCCCAAAGCTAAACTAAGTGCACAGCGACAGATGCTGAATACAGGATGGGGATTGGGGCCAAATATACAGTCTGTGTTTAGACTGTTTTTGTGGGAGATGACATTGGCTGCCACTAGTGACTTAGTTTTCCCATTGGGATGGAGATTAAAGTTCTTTCCTAGGCAAGAAAGCATCAAAATGGCCAGACTGTGGTGGCGGCGGTGGTGGTGAGAGTGGTGGTGTCAGTGGGAGTGAGAGTGGTGGTAGTAGTAGTAGTAGTAGTAGTAGTAGTAGTAGTAGTGTAGTAACAATCGCATAATATGCATCCATGCATGAATGGTTGAATTGGATGTAATAAATCATGCATACTTTGTTTCTGTATGTACGTGTGTGTGTGTGTGTGTGTGTGTGTGTGTGTGTGTGTGTGTGTGTGTGTGTGTGTGTGTGTGTGTGTGTGTGTGTGTGTGTGTGTGTGTGTGTGTGAGTCAATCGTAATCCCTCCCTGCCTTTTGTATGCGCATGTTTAGATGTCTCCTGCCATTTGTCCTCCCCCGGGTCCCGGTTTGTTTACTCTAAGGCCCAAATGTAACATGGCTACCATAACAGGCCTTCTATTAAGTGTGTCTGGATGGGTCTCCCACACACCACTGAACAGTCATCAGCTCTGTGCTGCTCCTGACTAGAAGTATTAAATCAAGCCTTGTCCAGCTGGGGCAACATCCACTATGTTGCCCACAGTCTTTATGACTTGTTTTTTTTTTTGTTCACGGTGAAAACAGAAGTATCTTCATTTTATTCACTCCTGTGTAGCATGAAGATATCTTGTGGCATATAATATTCCTCACAAATAAGCTGCATACAGGCAAATACTTGTTCATATTGATATTTTCTCTATGTTTAATTGCTTTGGACTGGACTTCGTATATTTTAGCATTGACCATTGTCGTGCCACTTGGCTCTGGCACTTTGTGGATCAAACAACGCTCTCCTATGCCGACTCTATACCACCAGTGTGCCACACACACAGCAGTGTTTATGCTGAGATCCAGGAATAGAGAGGAGGCTTAGGACAGGGGACACACAGACATCAGACAAGCATCTTTGAAACAGTCTGCATGTTTCCTTCTGCCACCTGGGTCCTCCATTACTGAGACACATGCTGCACTTGCAATAATTCAGTCTTTCCTTTACAAAAATAGAATAATAACTCAGCAGTATTATTCTTCAGACAGTGCGGTTGGATGGAAAATACATTGCAATACATAATTTCCATTACTGTAATCTCAACCATACAGATAATTCCACAATAAACATATACATGTAAAAATAGCATATAATGACCATGATTTATATGTGTAAAAAAAAACAATTTGACAAGCAAAAAGCAGAATTTCAGAGTCAATGTTTGTCTTCTTCATCCCTCTCTCTGTCTATCTGTCTTGCTCAGTGAAACGCTTTACTCCAACACACACACACATACACACACACACACACACACACACACACACACACACACACACACACACACACACACACACACACACAGAGGAGAGCAGCTGAGCCTCTTTGAGCAACAACAGCTGGAATGGCGTGATAAGGTAGCAAAAAACCCAAGGCCGGGTTTTATTTTTTTTAAGGCACGGTCAGAATACCAGTGCGGCAAAGGTTTTTGCACCGCAATGGTACATGGCTTCTGAGAACCCATGTTTATCATTCCTCAATCCGTTTCATAGCCCCAAATGAAGACAAATGACACACACTGAAATCTCCTGTACTGCTGCTTTATCACAGGACATCTGGATAAGAGAGAGGAAGACAGGAAGAGGACAGGGGGAGGTGAAGAGAGAGGGAGAATATATTCTGGCAAAAAATGTTCTCCACTGCAAGGCCACCGTCCATTCCCACCATGGTGACAGTGATCTATGTCTCCTGGTGGGCAATAGTTTATTTTTTTCTCTCACACTGTCCTTTAATCTCCGATAGACTATATAGATAGAGAACACATCAGTTCAAGGAATGAAGAGGAGACCCCCCCCCAGTAGTATTTTTTATCAAGGACATTCTGCTAGATAATTTCCCACTGAGTCAGTCTGACATACTGGGTTCAAAAAAGAAAATGTAGCCTGGATGTTTCCAGGACAGTTTAATAACATATCTTGTATCTTATGACATAGATGATAACATACTGTAACGATTTTTTTTTGCAGGCTTGCGGTCCAGTTCATCCTACCCATCCATCAGCTCCAGATTTGAAACACACGACCACAAGAAGTTATAGCAGAGACGCACGTTCAGTGTATTGAATATGCTTTGGATGGGAAAGCGCAGCGTGTCAAGCTGGCTTTGATAAGGAATAGAGATGTGCTGTATAATGTGTTCTGTTGCCTTGTAATCAACAGTGGTATGTTTACTTAAAATGTTAACTGAATTGAAAGTGAAATTGGAAAAGGAAAATTTACTCCGAGTCGCAGAGCTCAGTCTGTTTTTCTCTCCAGCGCAATAAAACAAACAGACATAAAACTGATTGAATCACCGAGGATCACCGGGACTTTTTATGTTTATTTCTACAACCTTTCAGGGCTGTTAGCATCTATTATTAGATTATGACTTTGATGTCCCCTTTGAAGATATCATTGGGATGCAGATGAAACACCTGCACGTCTGTGGGATGATCAAAAGTGTCAGTTTATTATAAAATAATGTATAAAATTGGTGTATTACTCTGTAGTTCTGCTCTGAGGGCTGTTTGCAACACTTTGTCGCAACAAGAGCTGACATTTTGCAAACTTAAATTAGCTTTTTTATATTTATTTTATTCACTGGCATTTCAAAATTAATTACAATCTCGTCTTTTACTACGAGTCGTATATTTTACTAGTCACGGTACATTTTGACCTGAAGAGTCGGTCAGCTCAAAAGCATTTCTTCTTAGTTTTGCTTTGAAGTACCTGTTTTGCAGGTGAGATGCTCTTTTGCAATGTAACTTGTCACTTTTATACGGTCTTTGCAAAAACTAGTGCAGATAGTGTCACTTTCACAATACAAACCAGAGATTAAAGGTGTAATCATATCACCCACACATTGGAAAATGATGCCAAATGTTAATGATTAAGCATCGGCGCTCTGCAGCGTCGCCCTCCCACTCTCTGTTATGTCATATTTCCAGGCCCTCGTTATGCATCAGGATACCTATAATTACAAACATATTTCACTGGACACATACACTCATACCACCTACTGACACCCACACACACTAAACACTGTGCATCCTGATATATTTCAATCCTTCCTGTCTCTATCTGAGGCCTTAATGTTCCTCCAATTACCGCCAATTACTGCTCTCACCACTGGCGGATGCCAGAAAGATTAACGCTGATATACCAAAGTCATTGGGTTGCTTATTGAACGTAACACTCTTCTGTCCCAGCATGCTGTTCCCGTATTGATTTTCAAAAGGCGACGCTGCTGATCCATGAAGGCAACACGGTGGCATATATTAAAGCTATTTGAGCCAATTAGAGTGATGTATGTCTCGGCAGCCGATGGTGGCGTAGTCAGCGACACACTCGGATGGAGACGCGCTCCGTCATTTTTCAGAGTAATTAGAAAAACATCACATGCCTTGACAGGCGGGGATGGGGTGACTATGTAACCCCTGGCGCACTGTGATACTGCCACAGAAGCACAAACACCAAGACGAAGAGACGGCAAACACCGTTTAGTGTTGATTTATGGTACACATTTTGCCTTAATACCTCAAATCGTTTATCTTCATTTAAAGGGATAGACCTCTTATTTTCAAGTCAAATTACTATCATGTTATGTGCCAATGTTTAGGGGACAGGAACACTTCCACAGCCTGCTGAGGTAGAGCGCCAGCCTTTACATCACAATTGTAGTGGGCACTTTGGGGCAACTGGGTCACTTGGAGATGCGTTGGACTTACAGCGCAGGCTAAAAGGAGCTTAACTCAGGCAGCCAAGCTTGGTAGGCCTATTTCAGAGACGATGGGTGAGAATTGTGAGTGTTTTCTATTTTTCTCTTCAGTGCTTCCATGGACATGATCATTCGTGCCCACTTAAATCCTCCCCTACAGAGTCACAGAGTCACACTGTATGTGTGTGTGTGTGTGTGTGTAAATCAAGGGCCATATGTGCCCCTGTCTTCTCTTCAAACTACAGAGCTTGACTGAGGTTAACCTCCACCACCTCCCATCCAGTAGACGACACCTACTGTTCGTATGTTTTCATTGGGAAGACCAAAGAAAACACAGATTTACTACATAGCTGACATGAAAGGTGCAGTAAGAGTGTGTGTTGATGCATATGCGCGCAGGGTTGAGCGCCTGTGCACATTGCTGTCTCTGCTGGACAAAGTGACAATAGAGAGATGAAGAGAAGCCAAGGAGGGCTGAATATCTCCTGTCGGTGGGAAGCTATGTCTCTGTTCAACTATCGCTCTATTTCTCTGATGGAGGGAGTATAGGAGAAGGGTGTGTGTGTGTGTGTGTGTACACTGTCTGCCTGCTGCTCCATGACACACAGCAGATCAAGGAAGGTGGGATGGGGGGGGGGGGGGGGAGAGAGTTTAATTATAAATAGCTTTATTCCAAATTCTAATTCATTCATTTTGGATTGAAACAAATATAGTGATTGGAAGATACACCTCCATCAGAGCTTTGTTTCATACGTTTGTTAGTGTCTGCTTGTGCACCAGACAGTCTGACCTTTTCTTCTAGAAGGGTGAATCTCCACTGGCCTCCCGATTCGATTATGATTCACCTGTCAACAATTCGACCGCACAACGATTCTCGATGCATCTTAATGTCATTTCAGCCTGTGCGCACGTTTTTTCAGCCCAACATTGTTGAAGCGGAGAAGCTTATATTGGTAGCGAGAGCAGCATGTGAAGCCGGGCCCCTCCACACTCCTTGCAGAACTCCTTGGTCTGTACCGATCTGTTAATGTGAGTCGTTTACAGACACAGTCTTAACTGTTGGCAGACTCATCGGGGCGGCCAGATTAATGTCAGACATGTTTGATATTTAGGACCACAATAGCCAATGAGAGGGATTAGCTGGTGCAGCGGGAGGTGCATACTCTTTGGAACACAAGACCGAGATAGAAGTACTGCAGAAAAATATCCACAAGAAGAGAAAGACCGGCAGATAAAGGTGCTTTGTGACAAGTCACCAGTTCTAATTTATGAGATTTTAATTCTCCGTAATGGTGTGCTCATAAATATTTCTGTAAGAAGAATGACCTCATAGCATCATGTATAGCATCGTGTGTGCCTGTGTGTATCTTTAAGTAATGGAGAGGGCTGCAGAGTGAGACGGAAAGATAGACTGACACACATCCAAACACAAGCGGGCCAGAAGCAGGCTCCTGGGATGATGGCCGGCTCTGTGTTTTCTCTGGATGACAAATTAAATCAGAACGGTGTCCTCTGCTCTAATAGAGTAGCTCTGTCCTGTTTTATCTATTTACCACTGTACTCTCTGCCTCTGTTTGGCTGACTGCAAAGATTAGGGCCACTAAGTAGCACTGTTCTGAGCTGCTTCAGATCATACTGCTTGATATCAAAAGTCCCATATTAAGGGACATGGCTGACATTATGTTGACTGTTGTAAGATACAGCATATGAAATTATGTCAGCATAACTAAAGCCTTCACACTGGCATAGAACTAGAAGCTATTCAAACCACGGTGATGTATACCAGTTTAAACACAGAACTATGTCTCAGTGACATAATAATAATACTTTTCTTGACACTCACCTGAAGAAAGGACCTGTGTGAATGATATGTCGCACAAGTCTGGAGTTAAATGTGTTTGTACACAAACCCTACACAACATCTCTTCCTTGAAAGTAAGTAAACTGAAACATCCATCTGGGTGCTCCGTGTTCTCTGGGCTCTTTTTAGACAGATCTTGTTTCTCTTAAAACAGAGCACCAAAGGGGGTTTTAATCATTGGTAATTGAAGACCCTGCTGGGAGTAAATGAGCCTTAATCTGACAGCCGAGTGCGTACCATTAGCACCGGGAGCTTAGGCATTTGGATGGCACGTTTAGCGCGATGCAGATAGAAACAGGATTTATAGAAGTGTCAGTAGCTTCGCTGCTGTGTCTGAGAGAGTCGGGCCACATCTATGTCCCCCGTGGGATCTTTAGCTCATGCTATTTTAAATAAGCTTGTGAGTTAATGCTTTTGGAGTTGTTTTTTTATGCAACTCTGTCCTAAAACACAATACTGCCACGTTTAGCTGTTTTAGATTGTAAAACAGACTTCTTTCTTCTGCTCTCCTTGGGAGTATTTGATTGAACATGATTTAATTCTGTGTTGATAATATCTAATTTAATTTAGATCCTCTGGTTGCTTTACTCTTACTACTCTTACTCTTACTTTTATTCAGATAATGCACTTTCACTTCCGAGTTTTTGCCTTATCGGCCTTTTTTGTATGAGGTGAAACCCTTCTGACTTACATCCCATTTGACTGATAAGCCCAAAATGGATATTTTCTTTCTGTGCCTCAGTTTGCTTGCAGCGGAACAGGACTGAAAAAAGACTAATCTAAAGATGGAGAGAAAGTATGAATTAAAAGATAAGGGACAGTTTTTCAACCAATGTTTATTTCATTTTCATTACATTTTGAAAAGGTCATAATAAAGATAACCCTGTCATGTCTAGAAACATGGCTGTATGAACAGATTCAAAAATAATGTCCTTTCCAGATACAAAGCCAGTGCTTTAATAATAATAATAATAATAATAATAATAATAATACATTTAACTTATATAGCGCTTTTCTGGAAACTCAAAGACGCTTGACAGAGTACTTAAAAAAAGATAAAGATAAATAAACGATTTAGAAAAAGCTAATGGGAAGACCTGGGGAAATATGGACAGCCTTGCCCAATATGTAACTATTAATAACCAACCAATATCCAATATTCACACACAATTTGAAGATCAGTATGGCAACATCAAGTGTGTGTGTGTGTGTGCATGCGAGGGGATTTGTGTGTGTGTGTGTGTGTGTGTGTGTGTGTGTGTGTGTGTTGTCCAATAGGAAGGAGGTGTTTGTGTGTCTCTGCACCTTCCACATGACTGCCTATGTTGGGCTAAAAGCCTTACAACCAAAAATGGTCATCTTCAGTGTTTCCTAACAACACTTCCACTCGAGCAGCTAAAGAAACAGCAGCTGGAACTATAAGGTTAACAGTAGCTGCCATGAAATACGGAGAGGAATCAGAGGAAACTGCACACATTAGTGATATTTACAGGGAATTTGAATGAGATCTGAAGAATGTTTGTTTGTGTGGCCACAGATTGATGAAGATAGCTTCTCACTGATTTTGTGTCTAATCTTCAGCACCTTTTCACATCAAATTATACTGTTACTTCAGTACAAGTGTGGGCGTGCAATTTCTAAGATACTGTAGCTCAGGTGTTCAATAACTCCAGTTGAGAGGAATCAAGCAGTGAACCGATCAGATGAAGGTGGATTTCCTGAACCTAGAGGTGACATTGTCATGGTCTCCATGGAGATTCAGCCTTTTCCCAATATGAGAGAGGGAAAAAAAAGCAATTCCTGTTCATACTTGCAGGCAACCATAACCAAAAGGATCTTTTCTATAGCTAAGCTCAAATGGATAGATGAAGCGTATATGCGTTATAGAATGAGCTCATCACATTAGTTTTGCATCCTTTATCTAACTGTATAATATTTCCTCAAAATTAAATATACAGCGGGACCCGACACACTGCAGCTGTTTTGGTAATACACAGAAAAACAAGGCGTGTGTTTTCATACTGTAGCAGGAAACTATAATGAGCTACAGCACATTAGAAATGACCAGACACTGTGTGTAACTGTGCAGGCAAAATTAAACAGAATAGGAGAAGCAAGGAAACTATGACATGGCTTTCACTAATCCCTGTTGTGCGTGAGGGTGTATGTGTTTTCATCTTCGCACTTCTTCACTGTACCATGTGATGATGCATGTGCACGCACCCTATTGTTATAAATGCTGTGTTTTTTTTACAAAACAAATGATGATAGCTTTGTTTTTTTTCATATGTATCTTATATATCTTGTTTTATTTTCATTTTTCCAGCTCTGTTTGTCTATTGCAGTATATGAATATGAATAACTTGCAGTCCCATCCCTCCTCCATTGGTAGCATTGTTTTTTGAAAGTGTGATATTTTTATAATTTTGAACATTAGTTACATGAAAACTAATTTATAATAAAGAAATAAATGACACATGAAAAAGAAGCTCTTGATTCGTCCTTCTGACTTTCCACCCACTTCCCTGACCTCTGTGCGCCTGCAGTGTTGGAGCTTGTGACCCAAGTACTGGATAAGCAGTTTCTAAACCAGCTCAGCTACAGATTGGAATTGGCTCAATGCTCTGACCCATCCTCGTACTTGGTTAATTGGTTAACCCTCTAATCCAGCTGGCGGTCTGCAGTAATGCTCTCCAAAGGCGGTTTGGCGGGAGCTTAGTCTGCTGCGCCAGGAAACTGCTGCCAAAAGGAGTTCATTAACAACAAGTGGTTAGAATACAGATACTTGGTTGACACATTTGTGTAGGAGGAAGGTTGTACACAGTAAACTGGGTAAGAGGAGGAGGCAGAGCGAAAGTGTATCGACTTTGATCTTTTGCAATTAAATCCCTTCCTCAGTTCAGTCCGATCCAAATATCTCAATCATGTGATCCATGTTCACAACATTAATATCTGTAATATTATAATAAAATATCAATATTCTTTATATACTGGTATCAGTTTTGCTATTATCCATCACCAATAAATACAACAAAATGGTGAACATTTTCTCCTCTAAACACTAGGTGTTTTACTGGAATATGTCCATCTAATTGGTCGGAGGGTCGGCGGTTCGATCCCCGGCCCCTGCAGTCAGCATGTCGAAGTGTCCTTGGGCAAGATACTGAACCACAAATTGCTCGGTGTGTCAGTGTGTGTGAATGGTTATCATTACTGACGAGCTGATGTGCACCTTGTATGGTAGCCACTGACTCTGTGTGAATGAGTGAATGCTGACATGTGTTGTAAAGCGCTTTGAGCGATTGCAAAGATTGGAAAAGTACAACATTTAAGAAATAGTATGAGCAGTAATGGACCACTATGGCTCCAAACAGCATCCCTTGAGGAAAAACTGAACACAACGAAGAACAAACACTGAAAGGAAAGATATCACTGATCACATTATTCAATCAACAACTGGTCTCTGGTGAACATTGACGGGGGTCGTTCAGAGAAGAAAGCAATTTTATATGTATATATAACTACTAGACAACTAGACAGCCTCTTCTGACAGATCTCACTCTGCACACATGCAGGGTTTGGTATGCTTCTGTTTTCAATGACAAATTCAAAGGAAGTTGTTCTGGAAAAATGGTGTATAAATGACTAAAATAACTTTCCATAACTTGTGAAATATATCCGCCATAGAAGTGTGTATATGGTCAAATATTAGTAAGGCATCTTCATAAAATCCTGACTTATTTTAGTTTTAGTTTATTGTAAAACAAGCTGCTAAGGATCTGCCACAATATCAAGAACAGAGTAGTCATTTTAACATGTTGGTACAAATAGGTAGTTATACATTTTGGAAACAATAACCAACATGTATAACCATAACCAATAGGGGAATTACACTCAACAGAAACTGTTACACTGATTTGTCCTTTGATATTGTATGGCACTGACGGTTACATTATAACTGAGAAAGACAGTGCAAATTGGATTACACAAGGATACACAGAGCTCCCTGGTGCTGAATTAATTAGCATGATTAGATAATAGAGGTGAAGCGGTGGCCATCTTTGAGCCAAACCACCCACTGTGAGAAATCACATTAGACAGGTATTCTGAATGAAGATGAACCAGTGTCCCTGGAATCTTAATTACTTCATATGTAATCTCATTGTATTGCTTTGCACAGTCTGCCAGTCTTTCAGTTTAAACTAACAACATTATGCTCGGAGAGAACAAGATGCCATATGTTCAGGTTGGAGCTGTCAACTCAGATTGGGGGAGATTTCAGCACCCTCGAGTCCTCTTTTCTCTCTATTTGAGTCAGGTATTTCCCCCCCGCTGGCAATTTTTAGGCTAATTGATCGAGCTAATGAACTGGCTGTGCCCCAGACTGAGGTCATGCACACACACATCACAGGAATTACAGATGTGCTTATACTACAAGGCAGGAATTGATGGCTGAATAAGTGGGGGATAAATGAGTGGTCAAGGACTAATTGATTCATCTGATGAGTTGTGTTGCATGGCTGTGTGCGTAAGTGTGTGTTTTTCATGCACATTTGGATGTGAGCCACTGGCCTAAATGCAGATATGATGGCTGATGGGATGGATTAGTCAGAGGGGAAGTTACAGTAAGTGGCTCCTTAATGGGCAGCTGTGGCCTCATCTGCCAACTCTGGACAGAACCTGCTTTAACCAAGGCATCGGGCACACATAGCCTCACACACACATGCAGGATACTATCATGCTAGATGTAAAAACATTATCTTGTTGTGATGCTGACGATTAATTGATCGGCCAATTAGCAATTCTGATAACCAATTAATCATTATTTGCTGGTTCAAGCCTCTCAAATGTGAAAGTCTACTGCTCTCTGGTTTATATAATCATCAATTGAATACCTTTGGGTTTTGGTATGTTGGTCATAAATTCAAGCAAATTGTAGTTTTTTTCAATTTTAGGTCTGTTCGTTAGGGTTGGGATAAGAAACATTACAGTAACAGTACCATCCTTTAAAGCAAGAGGGAAACCCTATGCTTGCATGTCAGATTTATTTTTAGCCACTCTAATACTGTAGGTCACAGGTTGTTCTCAGACGGCTGTTTCCCAGGTTGGAAATGCTACCGAGCCAATCAGACTAAAAAAATCAAACTAACCCTAACAGAACAATTGCCACAGAAATGGCGAACAGGGTGGATAAGTCTGTGCAGTTGAGGTTGTTGTAATTGAACATACAGAAAAAAACAACTCTTAAATCGAAGAATTTGTGCAATAAACTAGTTGCTTACTACTGCAGCTTCTGTCTCAACTGAAAATTACATTTGGTATGACGTATACCACAGGTTGTCTTGATTGGCTAGAACCCTAACTCAGAAAATGACAATCCCCCCCAAACAGAAAACAGCTTACATGAGTTCAATGAATAATGAAGTGAAACAAAATAGCTATTCAAAAGCAAATCTGTTGTACCAACCTAACAAATGAAGAAGAATGGAGAAGCTTCATCAGAGGCTTGGAATTGGAGATTTCTTTTGTCAAATCCGCCAAACTGGAATTTGGCGTTCAGCATGTTCCATTACAAAATTGATGAGGCAATAATTATCAATTCTTTTGGTTTGTTTCCTCTATTTTACTCCATCATTCTCATCTCACAAGCAATGCATGTGGTTGTAGCCATTAAACCCTTGCCCTTCTCACAAACACACTTATCTCAGTTGTTAGATTTCTGCAGATGTTCCTTCCTTGCTGTCATTCTGCATTTAGCTTCACTTGCACCAAACTGTGATGATTTAGCTCCCTGCTTGAAAACTGTGCAGTTTGCCCTGCCTCGTAATGATATACATCATGAGGAAGTCAAAGTTTTTTGTATTGCCCCTCTGTCTCTTTGTGTGTACATTGGGAGGTGGCAGTAAATTGAAACACAACTGTGCTGCAAAATGTGCTTCCTGAAGGCTCCCTAGGCTCATTAAAGTGCTACAGTGCCAGGAGACCATTTGTCTCCAAGTGGTGAATACACAGCGGAGGCAGAGGAGCGACGGCACAGCGAGCTGTGTGGTCTCTGCTAGGAATGCAGTGCGGGAGGTGGGAGGTGTTTTTTTTTTTTATGTCTCTGTGTGATTGTGTGTGTTTGTGTGTTCACGACTTGCACACACACATTCTCACTTGCTAATTTTCTCTACTGAATAATATGCGTCATTTGAATCCAAGGTCACGCTGCTTCTATCAGAATAGATTCAAAAGCCCAGTGAATATTGGGTAGTATTAGAGGAATGCAGATTCCAGGAGGGTGAAATTGATTTCTGACTGTAGCCTATTCTGCATAGAGATGGTTTAATGTGGTAAGCATGGGTCCTGCCTCAGAGGAGCACATGCTCTATGGTGAAGTCTTTCTCCAAGACTGGATTTCTTATTTCTGCTGTTGCAGGAAAGTCTTCATAACTCTAGCTCAAAATGTCTTAAAAATAAATTAATTTATCGTCATTACGGATAGTATGGATTAAAGTGCTGTTTTCTTTTTTACATTTGAACAAATCCAAGCCAGCTCTCCCTGCTTCCAGTCTCTATTATGGGCTGCAGTTTTAGCTTCATATTAAAATCTCAGAACAGCTCAAATAAAATAACAAACTAAAACTGAGGCGAAACAAAAGTACTAAACAGATTTTATTCCATTGAATCTATCATTTTAAGATTGGTTCTCTTTTGATTCCCCAAATCATTGATACATACCATGTATGTATTATTAGCACTGATGGCTGTGAAATCATGCGAGTAACCTTCAATAATTTACGTCAATCATCATGATCTTGTAGCAATTCATCTTAGGTGCTCTGGAAAACTGCTTTACAGGCAATAGTGTTGGGCAGCCAACTTCTAATCATTTTACAATTTTGTGGAATTACTGCTCTTCTCAAATTCAACACCACATGTCAAATGATGAATTTTCTTATATGCCAAGTCAAGCATGACGGCTGAAGGACAAGACTTAAGTACAGTGGGTTATCATGACGGAGAGAAACTGTTCCCTCAACATACCTTTGTAAACCACACACACACACACACACACACACACACACACACACGCTTCTAATAATAATAGGGTGGGACGCCTGAGGAATGTGTCCAGACAAGCAAAAACATTCTACCGCCGGTTTGGCAGAAACTGACTGCGGAGTCTTTTAATTTGCCCTCCTACTATTTTCTCCCTCTTGTGCAATCAGGGGTTTGTGTATTGCCATGTTTAGCAGGGGGAGACAAGACAGCGAGCTGCGCCTATTTATTTACCACTCGTTTCAGTCAGGGGTTGCTGGTGCGTGACTCTGGGACGTGCTCTGGAGGCAATGTTGACTAAAGCAGACATGTTGTGAGGATTCAGCGCAGCTGCAGCCAGGATTCTGTCAGTGGCCACCACAATGCAAAATGTATTCTAGCACTAGAGAAAAGATCAGATACCCTCTCATGTAGCTGCAATATCAGCACAGAAACAAACACTCAAACACTAAAGTCTGCATGATAGTGTGCTGTGACTATTAAATGTTCAGACAAACACTAACATTTAATTAATAAGGGAATATTTATAGGACCTGCAAATCCACTCAAGGGAGTTTGTTGACATGGCGTTGTTCCCAGGTAATCTGTTTACCTGTCCCCTAGCCACGGCACTATGTTTGACTCTGCCACACCTTTCCATATTGCACACATGGAAATGGGTAGAAACGCATGTGTGTTATAGACAAATTCAAGTTTTGTGTATAATTCACCATCATGCCATGGTTTTCTTTTCCTGCCTGAAAGAAAGGGGAAACACTTGAGTTGCATTTGTGTTACACTCCCAGATGAAAACATTTCATGCTGCTTTCTTTCCTTCCTTTTTTTTTTTTTTTTTTTATAACTTGGTCAAGCAAAATGCATTCTTGTCAGTGCAATTCAAAAGTCTTTGTATTGAAAGGAGGGACAGAGCATGCTGTCAGAACATGACACATTGCCCAAAATATGCTATTACATTGTCAATTTCCTGTCCAGTCATGGTGTATTCCTCATCAGATAACAGGCAAGTTGTATGCTGATTTTGTTTTTTGGTTGTACTTCATGTTTTTCAGAACACATCCAGCATTTCAGCTGCTCTCTGCTGTCCACCTTTGAGCTTCCCTGTGTAATAACAGTTTGGATTGAGCGTAGAAGGGCACTATAAGTGTACCTTGATGATAGTTGTTGAGAGAGGAGAGACTATTACCTCTCCACTCTCAACACACAGAGTTTTTTTTTTCTTCAAAATGGGTTTGGGGATTGAGACCTCTCAACCTTGTAAAGTTTCACATTGTGTCATGAATCCACAAGTTCATGTTTGTTGCATTGCTGCCATGCAATAGCACAATTGTGACTTACTTTTAATTATTTTAGTGCTATGAAGAAGTAAAACTATACAATAGTTACCGTGAAATGATTTCCTTACCCCGATGATCATGCATGCCATTTTATATCGCACGCCTTTCCTGACCTTCTGCTTGGGAATCAAGGTTTTTATCATTTATTTAGCTGACATTTTTATCCAAAGCGATTTTACAATGAGTGCATTCATGGGGATACAACCCAAACATTGCACGAATCATACACGTACTGTACATCAAGTGTTACATTTAGAAACAATAAGAGATTTTTCAACACCACCATTTACACTGTGCAAAGTAATGTGATGTTTTTTTAGTTTTTTTTACCATATTGTTCCTGCACATTAATTATATCCAATGATATCTGAAACATGCACACAAGAAAATTAGCTAACTTAAAAGAAGCTCGCTGAACAGAAATGTTTAGCGTAGTCGTGCCACCATGTACATTACGTCTGCCAGTCAGTCCTACTTGTCTATTTTGGCCTGCTGTACCTTGGACATGGTATGTTAAATCTGACCTTGTCTCTTTCTAGCAGTAAATTCTCTTCCTAGAGGCTCAGCAGACATTGTAATCCCCTCCACCCGGCTAATTCTCCTAACAGGGCTTCTTCACCTGGGCACACCTATCTGCTTAACCTTACATGGCTCACTTTAATCACAGCCTAGGTAGCATGGTGGCCTTCCACTCACTGTTCTCAACCCAAACACAGAGGTCTCCAGTGCTTTCGTTTTAACCAGCCATTCATCATTCAGACACAAACTAATGCTCTGGGCCCTTCCTGCACTGCACTTCCAAATAACCGTCTTGTTGAGCAGCACAGATGCTGGCGTTCGCGTAAAAGTAGTTGATTCATTATGATCAATAATCCAATTATTAGTGGTAATGTACTTATGATAGGCCTCAGGGTTAGGCCAGGTAACAGAAGAGTAGAGAGGTGCACAATGGAGTTAGAAAGCATAGGGGAGAAATGGTGCTGAGTAGAGCAAGATATAATAAATAATGTGTCCCCAAGTCAGATATACTGATGACAGTGCACCTGGATGTCCCCTTAACAATAAAGGAATACTCCACTGAAAATCTACCTTTTGAATATCAAAGGAAGAAAAACTGACTTGCTGCAGGAGTGGTTTGAATATTTTTTATGGATATGTCTCCATACCTCAATCAGTTTATTGTCACAGGGAGTCCTACTCACTCTGTGTTGTATGTCATCTTCTGTGGCAAGCTTTCTAAAGTCTGAGAAAATAACCCTGATGTCCGTTTTGGTTTAAGACTTCATATTTTAAGATAAAAGCCTGTGTTACCATCTTGAGACATGGAGTTTTAAAATAAATGTGTGCATTTACCAGGCCCAGAGGGTCAAAAGAAAAATGCAGTGAGTTGCATTATGATAACTGTAGGGTCCTGGAGCCTGACCCACACTGGGGACTTAAACTCAGTGTATCTGGGCCTCTGCTATTCTGCTAAAAACGTGTTTGCTGTGAGAGCACCAACATGCAATGCTAAAAGACTGGCGGCCCCATTTAAAACTGATTTTCTGTGGAGTATTCCTCCTTTAAGACTCAAAACTTTATCTCCATTAAAGCTTGCCGTTCGTTGCACTTTTCCATTTTTTTGGATTCTGATACCGTTTCTTTTGATAACGTTTGAAGTCTTTTGAACTCAATACTGATGGTACCACGGAGGATTATAGTTTTCTATAACCAAAACCAAGGAAGGTCATTATTGTGTGATGCTGCCGGACTGCCGTTCTGTGCCCTTGAGAATCACAGTATGAGCATAAAGCGCAGGATGTGTGCTGCCTTTGGCTATACCCTGTGGTACACCTCAACTAGGAGGTCTCTGTGTTCTTGGCGTTTTTTTGAGGCCCTCCTTGTGTCTTCTTGACGTCATGCCCAAGCAGAGTAGAACACCATCTGGTGTCGTCGTGGAGGCAGGAAAATCCCCCGGAGTCCAGAACATGTCCCCCGCCTTCACATAGAGGTAGAACAGGTCAGGTATCAACAGGTATTTATAGTGTAACCTGGCTAAAAGAAAATGACCGATGATGATACATCAAACCACTTGAGGTAGTTGTAGATTGAGAATAAATGAATTACAAAGAAAAGGGATGTATATTATTAAGTAGAAATATGCGGAGTTATTCATCTTATTTCCCTTTTACTGGAGCCATATGTCCTCCACAACTTGTTAGGCGTGTGTGATACAGTTTCTCTCCTGTCCCTCAGTTCTACACGAGGCCACATGTAGTTGCTCTTTGTTTCTCCTCATTCCCCCTCACTCCTCCGTGCGCTGGAGGAATATTTAATGCTGTTGCCCTTGCAGTCTGTATAGATTGTGAATTCCAGTTATGGTGCGTCTGAATCATTGGTATGCAGAGTGCAGGGCACAAGTAGCGGATGTGCCAGGCGGAATCGACATGTACAGGTTTATTGAAATACTCTCCTCATTCTCCCGGTAATTGCTCTCGCTCTTGCCTCCGCTCTTCTGCTTCATTCTTTCTCTCCATCTCCCCGACAGTACGTAGTCTCTTTTTCATCAAGTCATCTTTTTCGCTTGTTCCTTGTCCTTTTCCTGGTCTGTCTACTACTATTTAGTACATGCCTTGTTACTCCCTCCACTCCCTCCATTTCCCCATCTTTCTTTATCCACTCTGTCTCCCTTACCTTCATCTGCTGCTTCCTTTCTCCATTTTCATCTTCATTATCATTCTCCCCATCCTCACCTCAGTGTTCCTCTTTTGTCACCTGTAAAATTGGAGTGGAGGATAACTGAGATTCCATCATGGCTCTCATGAATAGGTTATGCAGATGTCACTGACACCACTGCACCTCATAAATACACGGCTTATTACCTGCCTCTACTGCAGCACGAGCAAAAGGCCTCACGTTCATCTCTTCAGCCTAACTAGCTCTCTCATAAACTATATGGAATTCATGCGGCATGCAGAGTAAGACCACAGCCAATGTATGCAAATCACGTCTTAGGTTCACCTGCGCTGGATCTCATCCTCGCTCGTCGTTTGTCTTTGAGAGCAGACGATGTGTCACTGCTGCTCTTCTTCCTTCACAGCCTCAGCTAAAACAAACATGAGCAGTGTGCCGCATTCACAGCTGGCATCGCCTCTGTTGTTGCTGTTGTTCCTTTTCTCTTTCCTGTGTTCCATTGCGCCTTTTCTACAGCATATCTCTCTCTCTCTACTTTGATTCTGACTGACTGATATATTTTCTCAGGCTGTGTCTACTGCAGCCCTCTCTCTCTCTCTCTCTCTCTCTCTCTCTCTCTCTCTCTCTCTCTCTCTCTCTCTCTCTCTCTCTCTCTGTCTCTCTCTCTGAACTCTTCAGGGCTGTCCCAAAGAGACAAGTAACTCTGTGCATGTCCATGCTCCAACCCCAAAATGTTAGGAATTCATTCCATACCCAGTGTAGTTAATCTTGCTCCTCTCACTTCCTTCAAGCAGTGGTGGAGGTGACACATAGTTCATTTTGGGTTGACATCGCAGCCCGGAATTGAGTGTTGGTCTAGAGGCAGACCTGGGTTCTTAACAAAGATAGAATTATGAACAGGATTTCCTTGCGCAAACAGGAAGAGGCTGAAAACCATCCCGACCAAATTTAACCTCATAGTCACCTGAGGACTGTGGCGAATCCTCCTCTTTATACCAATATCTTCTGTGCCATGCAGGAGCCAGAGATAAGGAAAAGGGAGAGGGGATTGCTGGATTTGTTGTCAGCATTAACAGGTTGGACGCTGCTTTTAGCATGACAGAAATAATCTTAATAGACGTCGCATTTAACATGACGCTTAGCGGTGTCGCTGTAGGATAAGGAACTTCAAGTGATGCAGCAGAGCTGTGGTCTTCTCCAGATGGCCGAACGCCGAAACGCAGTTTGACTTGGCTTTGCTCAATGATGCATGAAAGCCACATTGACCACCAGTGAGATCATCTGACCTTGCATCCCACTGCCCTGTCTGTGTCACTGCCCATATTCAAGGATTTTCCAAACAGCAGTGTGTGTGCTTTGTCACCATTTATTTACATTCATTCAATATTCAATAGGTTGTGCTTGATGTAAAAATCGTAGTTATTACACAGAAAAACAGCACCGTCGATGCACACTGAAGGCGCACAACATTAGGATGAACTTGCTGATATCATTTTGAGTTGAAGTTCCTGAAAGTTTCATAAAAAGAAAATGAAAACTAGCAATCTAGAGCACTATTCCTTAATTATGCTGCAGGCTTACACAGCATTAACATCCCTTCCTCACAGTTTCCATGTGTCCAATGACAGAAGGCTTGAGCACATTAGTGCTTCTAAACAAAAGCAACTTTTCTGGACTATAATTAAATGTTCTCGTTGGAATATATTCACATTGTAAATGGGAAGTAATGAGGTGGGGAAACAAAGGTTGTGGATGGTTAACGCGGATGTCGATAGGGGTGGGCATCAGTACCGGGGGAACAGGATGGAGCTGAAGGAAGGATAGCAGTGAGTGTGATGGTTGATGGATAGATGGAGAAAGTGTGTAGAGAAGCGTGGAGGGAGAGCGGAGGGGCTCTATCTGCCTGCTGCCTCTCCCCATAGGAACAGCTGTCTCTCAGTCTGCAACAGATGTATATTCACAGAGGGGGGAAGAGATGGCCTCACTTCTCCTTTTGATCTTCTCTAGACGTGTCTTTATCTGCTGAATAAAGTATATATCTGTCAATTAGCTTTAGTTTCCTGCTGAGAGAAGACTTTAACATGGGAGATACGTATTTACGCTCTCTTTATCATCAAAACATTTTAAGTGCCTCTCTGAATTTGGGATATTTCTACGCTAAACACTCCAGTTGTCCACCAATCGCTACGTGCACTGTCTACACTGGAAGCTCCGGTAATGAACATTTTAAATTTGATCAGTCCAAGCACTGTCTACTGGTAAGAGATGTTTTTAATTATTTTATTCCTAATTGTTTACCTCCCTAAGGCTTTTAATGGATAATACATTGAAGTTGGCTGGTAGAAGATCATCCGCCTGCCTGGTTTGTTTAGATTAAATAGTGGATATGGGGGAAACTGAGTGTAAGTAATTGTTTGGCTCATAGAAAATGCTCCTCTTAAAAGTTGCATTGTGACTAATAATGTAATAATCCGGTCAACTGTGATACAATTACCCTTTTAAATCGAATGAAAATGCAACAGAGCGTGGTGCTTATAAAAGGTAATAAAATAATTGAGTAAGAATAAATAACCACATCCACTTTTAAATCTTTTACCACCACGGGCAGAGAAATAACATTTGAGATTCTTTTCAAAGAAACTGTATCAATAATGTGAAGGTGAAACTACACGGTAAACTGTACAAAATATTCACATATTTTTTATCCCAGTTGTGTCAGCATAAGTGTAAACAGTGCGTTTCATCTCGCTTTGAAACTACTCAGAGGGAAATTTGACAGAAATATGAGGAACATTAGGTTTCAAGTGGTAATAAGAAATGTTAAGTTGTAGTTTGCTGAAATTCTCATGAACTGAATATCGTCTCTTTCTGCATTTTGAGATCCAAGACCTTTTTAGTACGAGAGTGTCAAATCCCGCATGTCTCACAGCTGATGTGCTGACCTAGTTTCGGTTTCAACTGCAGTAAGTTCTCTTCACTTTGCCTCCATGTGGGGTTCATTTAAAGGATAGTGTGAGTATTTGTGCGCGCGATTGTGTGTGAGTGTGTGTGCGTGTAGTGCAAGTGTTCGGGCTTGTGCGAGTGAATGTGTGTTTTCTTCCGTTGTAGCAAATTATCTTCTTCATTAATTTCGACACACGCGGAAATTGGCCTGTTCTCTGCTTGAGGCTACGTCTAAATTAGAGCGAGTGGGGTAATCCAGAGATTTCAAGGGCTTGAGAGACTAAGCCTATTCTAGGCTCTCGTAGCCATATGAAAAAGACTGACATTTCTAAGTGATTTATTTCTTACGAGGTTATCAGCCAGCCCGGGCAGTCACACTGTGATCTTTCTGTTGTCACTTTTATTTTTCAGTATCTCTGTACGTCTGTGTCATATTGATTAGTGAGAGATCCAGGTTTGAACGGTTTGTTCACGTCCTCCGCTCTGCTCTGCTCTGCTCTATCATTCCGCTCCCTCTCTCCATCTCTTCTTCATTTTCCCCATCTGTCATCCTTTCCCTTGTTCAGCTCGACTTTATTTGTCTATTGTGTGGGATGTGGTGAGGAAGGCAGGCTGACTCTCCAGAGAGCCGGCGGCCCATTCCAAACACAAGACATTTGACTTAAGGTGTCAGAGGATGTGCGCTCACACACTTGACTGTTGAACTGCCCACCCAGAGACCTGTCTGAGCAGCAGTCAGCCCAGACACAATGTAGCATGGGAAAGGAGGAGCGGAGAGAGGAAGAAGAGGAGGAGGATAACAGCTGAGACAGCCATGTACTGTGCAGCATACTGCCCTATGGGAGATCTATTGAGTGAAAGCTCACTGTGCTTCAGTGGTTTGCACTACAGCTTGGTATTGTGCTGAACACAAGCACTATGTCCACTGTGTGGATTCGATTCTCTATTTTAAACCATAAAGTAATGCATCTTGTACTTTCATTCTTACCACATCTCAGTTTAATCTGAAAGGTCAGCGACAGAGCAAATTCTGCAGTTTTGTCTGTTTTGTTGGGTGT
The DNA here is from genome assembly GCF_900634415.1 of Cottoperca gobio. Classification (NCBI taxonomy): domain Eukaryota; kingdom Metazoa; phylum Chordata; class Actinopteri; order Perciformes; family Bovichtidae; genus Cottoperca; species Cottoperca gobio. The sequence goes on from NC_041378.1 coordinate 8,309,326, forward strand.
TTTGCCACTTCTCTGTTATTTAGCTTGTTTTGACAAACCAGTTTCGACATGTGAGTTTAGCTTCAGAGCTAGTGGGTAAACTGCCATAACTGTGTTCAAACACAGTCATAAAAGACTTGCAGCTGTACGGTGCTGTTGCACCCCACCTGACCGTGTGCCAGTGAGGGACTAATACCTTGGTTTTGGGTTGTGTTAAGAAACCGTCACAACCTTTGTTTAGTTTAAGGTTAATTCATCACATTGTGTGTCACTAATGCAGATGGAATCTTCCAAATTCAGTCCAGCACTCTTTGTCAGATGTCATTTTAGACTTATGTCTACTTTCAAATAAGCACGCAAGATCCTTTAGTGTTCCAGCAGATGATATTTAAACAGACAGAGCTCTTTCTACGTGAGACATGGTTGATTTGCTTTAATGGTCAAATTACATGGACATCAACCAGGAGAGGCTCATTGAGATGGCGTTTGGCCAGCCAGCCCAGCATGAAGCCAATTTTCCCAGGCTGACTGAGTTATCTCTGCAAAGTTAATCAATAATTAACTATAAGGCGTGCTGTGATGAGGACGTAATGCCGCTTTTAGTGAGAAAACACCTTCGCACTATCGCTCTATTCTACTTCTTTAATGGGGGGATTTTTATTTACCACTGGCCCCTAACTGGCATCTTTGTATCACTTTTGAGTTTGTCTTTTTTTTGGCTTTCTGTTTCAGCCATGATGATGGAAAATCCGAGATGTTGCATTCGCTTTTCGGGAACCGAGATCAGCCTCGTTTTCCGCTTGGTTTGCTATGGACCATTGATCTAATCTTTAGTACGGTTATTTGAAAATGCTCTCATAAACCCAAGTATTGAAGACATTTTCCCCAACCGGTGGGGGAGCATGTAATTCCTCAAGTGAAGCCAAAGTATGAAAATCACTAGAACTGCAGGTTTTGACATAAGTCATGTGGATCTGTCTCCGCTGTCAACACAGTGTAAGCGTTTCCTTCACAATATAAGTCCTGTAGCGCAGTTGACCTTCTGCATCGAGGTCACATACACACATCACCATAACATAACAACTAGGAGTATGAGGTATGAGGTATGAGGTCATGTTCATGAGGTTCAGATCACATGTATCGCTCTTATGATCTGATACTGTAGGTCTTCTGCATGAACAGAAATAAGATTATCTTGACATAGCTGCAGCGTTTCTTTAAGATACCTCTGAAGTTTGAACCAGTCATAACTAATAGATTTGATTTCTGTTGCCAAGTCAGCATCTGTTTCCCGCGCCCTTTCAGAACAGGCAGTAGTATTCCATCTCGAGCTGCAGCAGACAGCGAGATGAAAAGATTGTACTTAGCTGTCATCATCTATCAATAACAAATACAGTCGATGTCTCTGAGCCATCACTCTTTGAAGTGCTGAGGCAAACTGGTGTGCACGGCCGATGTGGAACAAGAGTTGATGAAACACATCAGCTTATCTCTCCTTAACTGTGATATACTTCCCACTGGAGATTTCTTTTTTCTTCTTTGTGTCAGTCTCTGCTTCTCTCCTGTCTCGCCCCATATCCACAACCGAATCTAGGTTACACCACTTCTCCATTTTACCATTTATTTTAGTTTGGTTTCTTCTCTCCTACAAGATTTTATTCAAATTTGGATATTAGCTATGATCACAAGAACATCATTCCAAAAGTATGTTGACATTCTTGAATAAATTCAGGAGCTGTAGCTCTTTCAAACTGGTTTGTTTTCTCTTCAGAGAGACTGATGTGGGCATTTGGCAGCTGTCCTTTTAGTTACCTCTGGAACTGTTTTGAATTAAAAACAAATACTAACTCACTGAGCAAAAAAGCCAAACAAAGCGCTCTAAACAGATACATTATTAATAGAACACAAAAGAAACATCGCCTCTGCCGAAAAGAAGCCGCTGTGGGACCTGAGTGGGAAGCCAAAGATGAAAAAAAAAGAAAAAAACATGGAGCACCTCCCTCAAGCTGTCAGTTGCTCAGCTTTACCTTTTGAGTTGAAACTTTGTTATGGTAATAAAGGAAAGAAGTATGTTGCTGCACACCTTCAGTGCAGAGGGATTCTTTTAGTTTAGTCCATACCGTGTAGTCTTGCATGTTTCCTCTAAATGAAATGTGTTCCACCAAAAATATTAAATTCAAATGAAAGAGGATTTGCACAAAAGCAACCAAAGAAGCCACATTCTACATTCATGGTGAGCATTTTTGTCCCTCTTCCTTTTTGCTGTAGTTCTTCTTTTACCGCAGGAGAATTCCCGAGCTGCTCATTAGAAATGGCCTTTTCTTTCCCACTGGTGTTCCAGCACTCCTCGCCCACGAATGCCATGTTGTTCAAGCACGGCTACCCTCGGCTCGTCGTTCCATCGGGGACTGTGAGGGCCACTCAAAGCGGCAGCAGTCACGCCGAAAGCAGCAGTCACATGAAATAATGAGAGAGTCGGACAATGTTTCGGCTAAATAAATCAAAAAATCAATATCACACAGGTCGTATTGTGTGGCCTTTGCGACAGCCCAGGTGAGCGTATCACAGAGCAAATATACCCTGATGGTTTTCTCACACATTTACTTTTAAGATTTGTAAGACATTGTACTACTTCTGCATGCATTCTATCATTGGTACTTAATGATGACAGAAGATGAATGTTTGGAATAATCTATTCGGTTAGTTTTTGCCTTTATTTGAAGATAAGGTGGATTCCTTTAAGCAAGAGATAATCAAATTAATATATTTATGCTGACTGCATTTTCACTGATCTGTAGGTATCTGCTTTGAATTAAGGAATTATTGAAAACAGCCGGTATGGAGCACTAATAATCTCCAGAAAGAAATGTATTAGTACCATCACACACACGCCCTGGTTTAGCAGTCGTCTGCTCTCCTTATACAGTACGTGAGCTTAATGCTAAATATTCCTTTTTTATTTCACAGTAAAGCAAGTTGCCACTATCTACAGACTGCATTTATTTTCATAAAATGATTCCCCATATGGGAGTGTGAGTTCATGATCGTGTGTGTGTGTGTGTGTGTGTGTGTGTGTGTGTGTGTGTGTGTGTGTGTGTGTGTGTGTGTGTGTGTGTGTGTGTGCTTTTACATCTCAGAGATGAAAGAAAACATACTCCCTCGCTGCTACCAAAACTACATCAAGACCTTTTCATCTTGCTGGAATGCATCCATTGAGTATAAGTATGTTATTTTTAACATGATTTCGGAGCTAGCCTGTGATCAGAAAGATTTGGATTCCAAAATGAGTTTGGGTATGCTAACCCGAGTCTTTCGCAGTCTTTTCAATCAGTGCAGCTGCAAGTTGAAGTGCGCACTCAAAATAGCTCAAATAATGGGACACTATTCATTCCGTGTCTCGGACTGATTCTTGAACAGAGCTTAAAAGATAAACAAGTTTAATGTAGTATTTTAGAAACCGCTTAACTGTCAGACTGAGTAACATGATTTGACAAAGACTTGTATTGAATACTCAATCTTCTAATTTTAGCCCATTGTCAATGTTTTATTCTCCCTGTTCCACCCTGCAGTTTAAAGGTGCTTCTATTGTATCATTTCAGAAGAAAAAGCACAAATGGCAATTATAGCAAATGCCAGCAGTATCATTTGCATGTAAATTGCCTTTTTTATTTTATTTATCCAATGTCAGTTTTTAACCTAACCCCAACCCTGAATTTCGTGTTTGGTTTGTTGCTGCCTATAAGTCGATACCTCTGTGGGACCAACTGATATGCTGCTTTTTAAAATGTTAAACACGGGCTTGTACTAGTAAAGTAGCAATGTATTTCAACAAGACATTATGAGTTGGGGTCATACAGTGGGGATTATGAGTTTGAAGGGCAACTTTGTCTATGCTTTTTTGATTATGCTGCTGTGCATGGCCGTCCATACTGATTACATGTCACTCACCCCATTTATCTACAAAGGTGCGAAAGTGTGCACCTAATGTCCATGTATGGAATTGGCTCTATTCTGAAGAGGGCCCAGTCCAGACTTGTACAAAATATTAAAATGAAAGATGTGTAGAAATGCCAAAGGAAGTGAAAGTGAAGTGGTTACAGAGTATTCAACTTTCTGTTTTATTGCCTGATACTTTTCATTGTGCGTAGGCAATAAAACCAAACGGCATGAGACGGTTAATATGTAACAGAAGGGTATGATGTTGCTCTATGAGTCCCAGGTGATAAGTAAAAGAGATGCAATTCTTGAGGAATCTGTGGCACTTGTTGTAAATACTGTGTTTTGTCTCACTGTTTTTGTTATCATAATTAATTTGAAGGAATAGGCTCGCGTCTTTTCGAAGTGTGAAATATTATAGCAGAGTCTGGGTGGGTGTGTGAAGGTTGCACTTAATTGTTTTAAACTGAGCCATTTTCAAATGTTCTGTAGTGTGGCGTGTCTGGTGTGCGTGTGTGTGTGTGTGTGTGTGTGTGTGTGTGTGTGTGTGTGTGTGTGTGTGTGTGTGTGTGTGTGTGTTGTTGTTGCATTTTTGGTTATTGGTCATGTTAGTTTCATGGTTGCTGTTTTTATTGTTACATTATTGCAGTTGGATTTCAGAAAGGAAAATAAAGTAAATGATACGTAAATAAGTGTCATCAAAAGGCAGTCGATATTAATTAAACCCGGGACCAGCCTTAACTAAAGCTATAGACGAAGACACTGAAATGTTAACAGGTTTCCTTTTGCATTGACAATTTTAGTATTCCTGGATTACCAATACTTGTATTTACAGCCAGCATGAAGCACATTCCTCTAAATCTGTAGAATACATACATTTTCTTTTTTAATATCCCCTCAAGAGATGAGGATTTTCTCCTGTGTGACTCTGCATATTTTAGCCACATGCACATAAAGCCAGGTATTTGCTGTAAATAGCCGGCCCTCCACAGAGGGCATGTGACTCCTGTACTTCACACTCGTAAACCGCTCTTAAATCTATCCATGTTCCTACAAAAACTTTGCTTTTGAAAATAATCAATTAAAAATATATTATTCAGTAAAAACCAATAGACACTGTAAGTATATACATCATTCCACATTGAATGTTTTTTTGTCACATTTACTCAACTTCACTGTGGAAATGCTTAGATGTGGCAATTTGTACTATAAAGCTAAATAATTGGCAGATGTTATATGCGAAATTAAATCGAAGTAGGATATAAAAGATGTTAATGTATTTATTGGTGGAGAATTCAATTAAGCCTACATTTATTGTAATTACTGCAATAAGTGATTATCTTGTAATAGTGATGATTAAAAATGCAAATAAAGAATATACTGTATCATTATGGCATTTTATTGTAAATGATATACAAGACAGTTATAAATCCATGACATATAAATCACCACAATGTTTTTTTTTTCTATTTAGAGGAATGTTTCATTTACACTAGATACGCTTTCTCTGGTTATTACTGCTTCTGAACGTAGGCCTATCGTTTCAGCATTGACATCGCAATGTGCGCATGTGCAATATTCACATCAAAAACGTACTCAAATTCTTGCATGTTACAACTTTTTTTGCAGCTTCATACTAAATTAAAACATTTTCCAGTGACTACTATACAAGGCTCTCTCTGATAGAACATAATTTAATCCGATTTAAGGCTTCTTGGATACGTGGCGTGTGAGTAATTTGCAGGCTCTGCGTGCACAGTGAACCACCAATCACAATCATTCTTGATTAACTTATCAAACCCCAATCATACAGTTCATCAGTTGTATGGAAATATTTCTGCTACAAAAAGGATGATGATGATCAAAACCTTGTATTTTTTCGTCATCTGGTGAAAATTCCTGTATTTTTTCATATCACGATAAATAAATATTGCAATGTACGTTTTTGCAAATATCCTGCAGCCCTCATGGTGATACTTTCATTATTTGCTACACAGAATTCTACAGTAAATATAGGTGTAGGAGAAGGTGTGGTGTAGGAGGACCCAAATGCAGCAGTCAGACGATGATTATAATAATAAAAAGTGAGCCTAGGGTGGACACGAGCAGGACACGAGCAGGACACGAGCAGGACACGAGCAGGACACGAGCAGGACACGAGCAGGACACGAGCAGGACACGAGCAGGACACGAGCAGGACACGAGCAGGACACGAGCAGGACACCATGTAACATCAATGTACAAACTGACAAGGAATACTGGGGAAGACAGGGATATATAGACAGACACTAATCACAAGAACGAGACACAGCTGGGAGAGAAAAACACAAGGACAGGAAGTAAAACAAGACATGACACAAGGGGGAGTGAAACTTCAAAATAAAACAGGAAACAGCAAACCTAGATCATAACAGTCTGTCTGTCTCTGTCTGTCTGTCTGTCTGTCTGTCTGCCTGTCTCTCTCTCTCTCTCTCTCTCTCTCTCTCTCTCTCTCTGCAGAATGTATGCTGAAACAAGGAGACATGAACATGAAGCTGTGCATGCTCAGAAAAATATTTTCACGACACATTTTATTCTGCGCTGCCCACACATCCACATCGGATTGACCGTTAAAATATATTTTACTGCTCTTAGCTGTAATTGCTCCAAAGATCACAGCTTCCCATCCGTGCATTACAAGCCACCAATGCTTGTACTCAACATACTGAACTCGCACGCCCTGAAGTTTAAACAACCAGTTACAAAACACAGCCAGCCGTTTCACACAAACACAGCTGCAGCAATAGAAGCAATCCCAGCAGGTAAGACGGCTTCGACATGAAAAGGGCTTTGGGGATGTGCAGTGCTGTAGGCAATGTTACAGCATCTGGAATGCAACCAATACTGACTATTTTAATGCAAAGGGAGACACGACAAGGCAGAGAGGCAGAGGAGTATGAAATTGTTTGAGGGAAAACATTTCCTAATATTCCTGACAAGAAAACAAGTTTCCTGATCTGGAATGTGTTGCCCTAAGCAAGTAACCTTGTTTATGCTTAAGATGTTCAGTGTACTGTATGGACTTAAAGCAAAGTCATTTGGAGCTTCAAATGTGTGTCCTTCTTCGACAGGAGAAATTGTGCATAGGGTTGAAGTTTTTCACTTGAAGATCTCTTGAAATATTAACAACCTCATCTCTCCAGAAAGGGGCCTCAATATACAGTAGTTAGTGTTTGACTGTAACCACAAAGAATATCTGCACAGCAATCAGAACACAAACTCGAGACCGTTATATAAATGCATGTGACACCCCTGCAGCAAAATAATTTGTTCATGCATTTAAATAGGAATATTATTATAATGATGGATACGTTCTACTTATAGATTCTGCTAGACTGCCAGTCTGTTAAGTCTTCTGCATGCCACTGAACATTAGTCTGTAATTGGTTTGAGGGTGTCGAGGGCCTCGTAGAGAAAATTAGCTCAAACATTTGACCTCTCGCTGCTCACTCTGTTATAGTTCCGGATGATTCCACCATCACTCCTACTCGTGCAGGCACTTTTACAAATAACCATCACCGATGTCAAGATGTGGAAATTTCACATTATATGTTGCAAAGTTTCAGTATTGAAACCGACCTTTTAAATTAGAAGGATCTGAAGCAGAAGAGGATGCACCTTGGAAGACTGCTTTGCTGTTTCTGGGTGCTGGATGAGACATCAGATTCATGACCTTGTGAGGAAAGTAGGCCCACTTAAAAAATAATGTTTTCTCTTGACTCTAGGGATGGCAATATTGCATTGCATTACATTACATTACATTACATTACAGTTCATTTAGCTGATGCTTTTGTCCAAAGCGATTTACAATAAGTGCAAACAGGGGGGTTTTGTTTGAGGGGAATCTGGGTCCCACTCGCAGTGAGGGAGTCGCAAACCGATTGGCCGATGCAGAGCGAAGTGAACGCTGCTGGTGTGTATGGTTCGACCATGGCCTGGATGTAGGAAGGGGCTGATCCATTCACAGCACGGTAGGCCAGCACCAGAGTCTTGAAGCAGATTTGGGCAGCCACTGGTAGCCAGTGAAGGGAGCGGAGAAGCGGTGTAGTGTGGGAGAACTTGGGTAGATTGAAGACCAGTCGGGCTGCTGCATTCTGGATGAGCCTGTAGAGGTCGGATGGCACATGTAGGCAGTACAGCGAGGAGGAAGATGAAGTAGGTCAAGGCGGGAGATGACAAGAGCCTGGACAAGAACCTGCGTCGCCTTCTGAGTCAGTAGGGGACGTATCCTCCTGATGTTATACAGAGTGTGTCTGCAGGAGTTGTTGTACAGACAGTCATGTTTCCGGGGGGATGAATCCTAATGACTTTTTGTTTAGTGCTAATTAGCAGATGTTAGCTCAGAGCGAGCATTATATTGTACCTGCCAAATATCAGCATGTTAGCATTATCATTGTGAGCAAGTTGGCTGGTTACCGTTAGCATAAAGCTCAAAGCACAGCTGTTCCTACAGTAATGTTAGCCTCCCAAAACTGCTAGCATGGTTGTAGAATTAATATGGTTAACAAATCTTTAAAATGTGTAAGATGAGTTGTTTGTTTCACCTAACATTAGAGCTGGGCGATATGGAGAAAATCAAATATCACAATATTTTTGACCAAATATCTTTATCGATATTGTGACGATATTGTAGGTTTGACTATTGGTGATGTCACAAAATATTTACACATTGAGATTTTTGATGAATAAATAATCCTCAGTAATGTGGATAAAATGACTACACAGGTAAGGACACATTGTAGAACATCTAAAACAGTCTGGTAAGTTCAGAAAATGTAAATAAAGTAAAGACAACACTTATGTCATTTTATAGTATACAAATACCAAATCAAGATATCTATATGATATTGATATATTGCCTAGCTCTACCTTACATAAACCATTAAGTCATACATGTGTCAGTGCTACTGTACGATCGTCCACTTGCAGTCAAGGATGAACGGGTTAAATGTAGACACGTTTTGGTCATAACTGATGAATTCATAAGCTAATTATGACAATTTCACACAAATGTCTAATAGGATCAAATGATGAGGTTGAGGCTGGTTGGCGGAGGCATACACCCGCAAGGCGGTAATTCTAGTTTTAATATAGATTATATTTCCACTGCCTCGCTGTAGCAGCAGGCTCTAACATGCTGACCAAACCCAACTATATTGCCATAAAGCTACAATCATGTGGAGTGTGCTTGAGCAAATGACTTTGGTGTCTAAAGAATGTTCTCATCATTTAACAGTTAAGTTGCTTAACAAGCCTTTTTATATTTTTTTATAAACCCAAAGTGTGTTCTATTAAATAGAATAAAGTACCTCAGGTGCAGCTTTTGATCTGCCCAAACAAGCTTCTGAAATCCAACAGAAAACAGTTTTACTGAGATCAAACAGCCGTCTATCAGACCTCAATGGACCAGCATAAAAATGTGCAGTTGGAAGTTAAGATTGTGTGTATGTGTGTGTGTGTGTACAGCCTCTCTGAAGTGCATGCTGTAAGGTGAGACTTTCAGGTCCTGGGGGGTTCTGCGCAGTACATCAAATGCAGTCAAGCCATTTCTTCGCTTAATTGTGTAGCATGTTTGAAAGAGCTTACTTGAGCAGAAAATTGAATATATAACACTTAAGTCATGAGACTCATATATTATCTTTTGAGAGTGGAGGGGGGGGGGGGGGGGGGGGGGGGACGGGACTGGGTGGCTTCTGCAGAGATGAGAAGGAGATTATAGCAGAGGTTCTTTCAAGGATACTGTCATGGCATCTTCAACAGACAAAAGCAGTTCTATTACTTGCTTAAGCTAAATCCGCCCTGAAAAATAGTGCACCACTTTCCCCCCTGCTGTTCTAATAAATATGCTTACCAGAACATTCACTATTTATTTAAAAGAGTCTCTTTACATATAACGAAAAATCCCGCATGCGTAATAATAACATCTCACTTTGCCTCCACACTGTGGAGCTTTATATAAATACGGTATTAAGCTTCGTCTTGAATTCAGCCGTCCTTTTCTTTTGGATCCAGTTTCCTGTACATTCAATATTTTCTTCTTCCTCTGGAGCTTAAAGCAAACTTTCTTCAACAGTGCCAGAACTTTTCCTCCAGTAATGTATTCCAAATGAGCTCATCTGCAATTTCAATGAAGTCCTACGCTGAATTATTTGAGAAAACACATTTTTCGGGCAAACTGCTAGAATGGAAATCTTTAATCATCTTTTCTTTGCAGTTTTTACAAAAGCATTGGGGAAATATTGGTCGTCAAAAATATTGAAGTCATATCCTGATGAGGTCTTTGATATTGGTCATCACAGAATTTGATTGGTTGGTTGGACCCAGGAAATGGCTGGACGGTTGTATCTTGAGTGTCGGCACAGGTCAAAGGTCAGTATGGGTGATCAGGCCAATGTGGACCAAATAATAGCAACACCTCCCAATGTAATACCGTCCAATGCAACAACACATAGATAGACACCATCTCAAGAAAAATTGATAAAAACTGTACAAAGATTATGTTGTTGGGTGTTGATACTTTGGCGCCCACCACCAGTATTGCCATACATCAATACTCAAAGCATACATTATATTTGTATGTATATTAATACCTTGACCCTGTATAAGAAGAAATGCTGTGCTATTGATTGATTATATGATTATATAGGAAAATATACTTTGGACTCATGTTCAAGACCTGTGTGGCAATATCATACAAGTGATTGTTGTCCTTTTGAGATGACCTCATATTTCTTTCGTGAGCATCTTTCTTTCTTTCAATGTGAAGTAAAATGTTAGCAGTGTACCGTAACAGATGAGGTGATCCTCTTGAGGCCGAGCTCATTGTCAGACATCAAACCTGATTGATGTGTCATGCTCTTGTTGTGAAATCGCTTTGAGTTATGACGGGATCTTCATCCACCGCCATCATTGTCACCGATAATGACCTCTAATGAAAAATGGACCTTTTATTCTTTCCATCTGTCTTTTCTGAGGCACTGCAGAGATTAATACAGCCGTCTAACCTCGTGTTCGATAACCCATTTACTTTACCTCGTCTTTCACTTTGGCTTTCCGTACGTTATATGAACTGTGGCTAGTAAAGTGACGTCCATATATTCTAACATGGTGGTGATTTCATTAAATCTTTTTACTTATATACATGCTCCTTTAATGGAATCTTTTGTTCACATTTCCCCACATCCTGTATGGTGTGTTTTTTTCCCACCAATACATCAAACCATTACATAGACCCTGAGGACCCGGTGGATAGGTCAAATGCTCAGAGCCCTATTCATTAATATAACATGTTAACAAACCTGGGCTTGCAGCCACCATCTTCCCATCCATTTGAGACTAGATTTATTGCAGGGAGACTCTGTGGCCGCTGTGTCTAATTGCTCTTTTGTCTTCAGTCCTCCTGAGGTACAGACACTGGGAAAAGAGTGGACCCGCTGCTTAGTTACAAATCCTCCACTTTATGGGTAGTGTCTTCTCTCGGCTCCAAACCCTTAAACTCTGAGTGGAAATACTGTATTAACTTTAGATTTCTCTATTTGATTTGAATTATTTCAAAATAAATTCCAGTGTCCAAGTAAAAAACAAAAACAAAAAAAAGTTTAAAAACATAATTAAATATCTTTAATATAGCGAGTGTATTGGGGTGAGTCTGATCTACTATGTCTGTTAGCCAAGAAATAAAGTTAAATCCTTTTATAAAGAAACATCAGTTTTCTTTTCATGTTGTGCCATCAATCATTAGCGGGGGGGTTTCTGTCGGTTATTTCATCTCATTTTTAGAAGAAAAGACACAGCTTCGCGTATCTGCATAATGATTCATTCATTTTCAATCACCTTGTTTTAATTAAGAAGGAAACGAGGTCTGTGGGAAAAAAATTGCTAATCTTTATTAATTGGGCTTTCTGCACCACTGCTTTGCTGAGGGGATTGTTATAAAACATTCTCTGAAGTCACATGACTGTTCATTTATCATTAGCTGGAAACCTTCCCTTGAGCTACACACACACACGCACACGCACACACACACACACACACACACACACACACACACACACACACACACACACACACACACACACACAAGTCTTTTTCTTGCTGGGATACGTTTTCACATCACTATCGCCTTGTCTTTTATTGTCTCTCAGGATTTGATTACATGTCTGGTGCAATTCATCTGTCCTGAGCAATGAAACGATCTTTAAGAGATCCCCTGAATGTTCAGTTCAGTGGTCGTGTCATCTCTCAGCTCGCCGCCTGGTTTGCCAGTTGAACCGTATGCCTCTGGGTGCTATTTGACTCCGACGTTAGTCGTAGATCAGGAGGTGATGTGGCTGGCTGTGATTGCCTTTAGTCAATATCTCCTCTCAGAGATCCTCAAGCCTGTCTCCAGCCAGAGCCCAACCCCTCTATGTTATCCTTATCCCTGTAATTAAAGGCAGCTGAGGAGATGAGAGGAGGCATTCATATTTCATCAGCGGGCCGACTGACAGACACACTAACTAATTTACAACTCTCTTTATCTCCAGCCATAACATCAACAGGTGTGCATCGGGTCCCTCGAGGTTGTTGTGCGTTTTAGTTGTGTATGTGTGTGTGCGGGAGAGAGGAGGAAGGGGAGAAAGGGGTAGACAGTGAATATTATATTATATTATATGGCATATGTCTTTTAAGCTACTGGATGCCTAAATTTCCCTTGGGATCAATAAAGTATTCTCTCTCTCTCTCTCTCTCTCTCTCTCTCTCTCTCTCTCTCTCTCTCTCTCTCTCTCGCTCTCTCTCTCTCAATCACTTATAAATGTTAGAGTATCAAGGATAATATTTTTTGTGTGCATACACCACTGTATTTTGAATTATTTGTAAACCATAAACAAGTGTGTTTGACTGACTGTCCGCTTGCCAGGGTTTCAGCACAAAGTGCCGGATTGCGAGACAATAATATGCCACACATTTCTGCATTATATCACTACTCACAGTTGCATGTCTCAAACTGCTAGTGGCCATGTGTCAAAGAATTTACATATATACATAATCCACTTATGCTGCTGCGCTTGGTCGGTGCATGGCCGTCCATGCTAATTACATGGACTCCGGTTCACCGTGACGGCATATCAGTGTGGCTGACTGGGAATTAAGTGGCGATTCCTGTGGGCATGTCGATGCCCTTTGAGTCACCAAATCTCCCCTACAACTACTTCTGCTCCTGCAAAGTCAGGTCACAGGTTAGCCGGGTCTTATTAAAGTTCTGCCCAAGGCAATAACGGGAGTAATATTGCCAGATAATTCTCTCTTTGGTAAAGCCTGGGTTGCCATGATAGCAGTTTAAGACTACAAAGCAGCAGCTCGGTTTCTTAGGTTACTTGGTTTGTGAGAAATGTGGGGTTTTGGCATTTTTCTTTTCAAGATGCAACTTCTGTTTATAACGCTGTTGAACACAAAGAAGCTCGGTGCAAACACGTAATGTTTGAAGACAGTCTGACCCATTTAAAGAAAATGAATTACATTTCTGGTACGGAAAGCAGTTTCTCTTTGTGTTTTAGTCGTGCAAGTTTTTAATTCTAAGCACGATAAATACAATATTTATGTGCCTCCTGTTTCGGTCCTTGGGAAAGGCTTTCAAGCCATTACTGCATAATGCCAGCTTCTAATCGGGTTGTGAGGGGGTAACACAGGATGCCGAAGACTTTCTGTTCTCTGCTGAGTCAATAAGAGACAACAAAGATCTGTATCACTGTTCTGCAGATTTTCTTTTCTATTTCAAATATCCATGTCTGCGAGGCTCCTTGCTGTCCTGCTCTGGAGCTGAAAATACCGTGTGGTTAAAGTAGCAGGAGTAGGAGTTGATTAGAAAAGAAGTCTGCACTCCAGTGAAGCTGTCTGATCGGAGATCTGTCCATCACCTCCCGCAGCTCTTATTGAACCAGACCGCCAGGAGAAGTTGAGAAGTTAGCTCCAAATGCAACTCAAAATCAGTAGTTTGATTGATGGCATCACTTTTATCGCGCCAGTGGGAACGCTAACACAGACATCTGACCTGTTGCCTTTACTGACCGATTCTCTCCGGTGATTGGCAGGTATCTGTGGCTGATGTGCTTAGACATGCAATCCTTGCATTAACCCCGAGCTGCCACCCTTCTCTCCCGGTGGGTTTGGAGATGTTTAGGTTGATATTGAGCTGCCAGCTGAGTGGCAGCTGGTCCTGACGTGCTCGCTTCACCTCTGGTCTCTGGAGATTGCAGCACAGCCAGCCGCTTGTAATTAAAAGCGCATAAAGACAGATCAAGCTCTTTTCCTTCTCTCTCTCTCCATTAAAGATGCCAGAAGGCTGAAAAAAAGATTCTCACCAAGGAGAGCTCCTTTTTATTTATAAGCCTGCATCCAAAGACAATGTGCATTTAGCACAGGATTTATTCATGTTTACCACCAAACTACTCATCATTATAAATTGCTCACAAAGTTTTTCTCCTCCTCCCCAATTTGTTCTTGTGTGTTTTCATGTACAATTCCAATTATTTGTTTTCAGTGTACATGTTTCCCATCATTAGAAGCTTGTGTTTTCCAATAACTATTTTTTTGGTATGCTCCCTATTATTCTAGATGAAGCAAAATGTGATACACAGCAATCGCAGGCAATCATCAGCTCACTGCAGGGTTGTTTCCTCTAGTCTTGGCTGTTTCTGAAGAATCATCTCCAGCCAGCCATTAAATGTGTAACAGAAAGAGAGCGAAAATAGATTGGGAGAGATTTTGACAAGAACAAAAACTAATAATGTATCTGCCCCACTATTCATTAAAAAAAAGTTACTGTGTAACAATACGTTTATTTATTAAATTAAAGTTTTATACTCAACAGTTTTATTTTGAAATCGTACATGTTGTATTCAATAGTGTTTTTGGCAACATGAAAGTTTGACAATAAATCCTTTTAGGAATTGTACTTATACTACTTTTACTCTATTTTATTCTATTTAATTATTGTGTACTCGCCACTTTACTTTCTTGTTATTTTGCTGTAACAAAGTACATTTCTCCGTTGTGGGACTAATAAAGGATTTCTGATTCTGATTCTGATTCTGAATGCTGGTCAGGAATAGCAGACATCGCTTAACTGTATCTACCGCAGGACCGCATTCAATTCAAAGCATGATTTTTGTTTTTGTTTTCCATATTGCTGTGGCTGTGTTGCTGGCAGAAGAGTCTACATATCTATCAGGGGCTGACAGACAGCCTCCACCTAGAAACCAACATCCATGACCTTCATGGTGCCTCTGCATCTAGGTGGACAGAAGCCATTCTCTGCTTCACGGGATTTTAAAATTGAGGTCTTGAAAGGTGCAACCTAGACGTCTGAAGCCAAGAAGAACTTAAAATTTCACCCAACAAAAATCCCCACCTTCTAATACCTAAGTCTTCCCTTTCAGAAAGGAGCCGAAACAGCCAGTGTAGACTATTAGCATAGAGAGAGCTTGGCTGTCAGCAGAGCTGCTATTGTCTGTCTGGCTGCGTCGATCTCCTCTCACCTTCCAGCTGTGTCTACTGGAGCTTTTCTTCCCACAACCGGCCGCAGTCACACTCTTTCAATCAACACATTCAAAAGCAGCCTATACATATTTACCAGAACCAATACTGCACACTCTCACTGACACATATTCATATTTACTTGCGCTAAATGCTCCGAGCTACCAATTTCAGATTTTTTATTAAGGGATGGTTATTGAGGTGTTATTGATATGGCAGCAGTCCTCTGGCTCCAGGGTAATACTGCTACACTCGGTCGGTGGGAAGAGCAATGGCCATACACTTTTTTATGTCACTACAAAGAAGTGATACAGCTCTAACTGTTGTGCAATAACAACATATATGATAGTGCACTTAAATAAAGTTGTTCTACTTAATAAAAATAAATCCTTCATATGTATAAAAGCTACATAATATAGTTTACATTTAAATGACTGAATATCTCCTTTTTCAGAACTCTTCAAACATATTCAAATAAAACAAGAAAGATCCCTCTTGTTGAAATGGAAGACATCTGCAAACAGTGGGCACAATGTTGCAAGTTGGTTTAAGGGCCCACAAGCCAATAAGGTTGGGTATCCCTGCGCTAAACTATTGTCTATCATACTGTATCTTCTTTATCTGACAAACCAGCATATATACTTTCAATTGTCATAAACACTCAGTTATCAAAGTGCAGGAAAGTGATTCAGGTGATACAAACAAACCGTCCTGTGTATTTCCATACAGCCAGCGAGACGCTTGTGTTAGGTTGCCACCCTTGCCTCTCGGCACCCGCTGGTCGCTCTCCATGGCTCCGGGGCAGCAGAGTGGAAACACAGCAAACCTGGCACCGCCAGTACACTCACTGAGTCCACCCACCGTAGAGAGCACCAGACTCCCCGCTCCATCTGTCACTAAACTCCCATAATACCCTGCTCCTGTAACCGATCTAATGACATGTTTGAACAATGGGGAGGGCAGCGCCGAGTACGTTTTAATCCTGACTTTGATATCATTTAAAATGTTTCTTTTTTTCTACTGGTTTATTGTTTCCATTTGAGGGTATCGGTTGCAATGTTATGAAGGTCACACTGTATAACAGCTGTACACAGATACTTTTGGTTCATTTGTTTGTGAAGCTACATTTTTATTATACATTCTAATGCCAGTCCAAGCTCTAATGTAGCATATCACACTCTAAACACGTTTAACCCTTATTGCTCGTGTCAGTCAAACCCACATTCTACGAGTATTTACAAAGGATGAGGGACAATAGAGCATTTCTGAGTAATTACGATGACAGCAGAGACAGGTAAATCACGGGAAATGTCAACTAACTCAAGTCTGATAGGTCTGGGAACATGAAGGATCTACCCTGGCACGCACCTCTTTCTCTGACATTCTGACACGCATTTTTGGCACATTTCCGACGCCGTTTCTCTGAAAAGAGACTCTTTGATATGCTTCCCCACTCCTCCTCGACTGGTGTGTTTGTTCTCTAGCCCTGCCGCATGTCATAATGTGCCGAGGCAAATCACTTCCAGCCCAAAGCCGAGATGCTGATTGTATCACACTGACCCCTAACAAGCTGTCAGCTCACATTTGATAAAGCATGCATCAGCACCGGCCGGCTTGGCACCCATTTGGACAGAGTGGACAGGTCTTATTCAAGCAAAGTTATTCCCATAGTTCTCTGGGGAAACGGAGAAAGACAGACAGGTTGACTTGTCTCACACGAATACTGATGGCATCAAGTGGTGCTGCAATTTGATACAGATATTTGGACTCCACTTGCTTTCCAGTGTTGTAAAGTCAAAAAGAAATTGCACCAAATGTCTGTTCATACAGATGAAGGATAGATGGATGGGTGGATGACTTGGTACCTCAGTTTGTCCTATTACATCAGCTCAAGTGCTGAGAAATCTTCAGTTCCCCAGTTACCACATAGAGGGAGCTCATGCGTGTTGAGAAACCAAACCGTGGAACTGCTGAATGAGTGAGAGCGTGTGTGTGTATGAGAGAGAGAGAGAGAGAGAGAGAGAGAGAGAGAGAGAGAGAGAGAGGAGAGAGAGGAGAGAGGAGAGAGAGAGAGAGAGAGAGAGAGAGAGAGAGAGAGAGAGAGAGAGGTGCGGTGAACGAAATCACATCGTCGGGGAAGAATAACGTGAAACAAACCAGCAGCTTGGATATTCATTTCAGCTGTGCGACAGGTCTAATATGCGCTTTCACTTCGGACCAACTTTGGCCAAGTCGGTCGGAACTTGGTGACCTACTGTGTGCCCCCCGAAGCGGCGTGACAAGTTGGGAGAAGGAAGAAGAAGGAGAAAAAAAAAGGACTCATCACTATTTTTAAATGGGTACAGTGAGATTTGGGGGGCGTGGACGGTAGAGGAGCAGCAGTGAGCATGTTGGCTCTTGGCTGCAGCTCCAGTGTAGTGATGTGCCGGCTGGAAGAACTGGACTACGCGTAGACTGGTGGACGGTTGTTTGACGCGGAAGCCGTCAATCGTCGGCAGTCGACTTTCTGTCATTTTTAAAGCCCGTTTGGCAACATTTGGATTTATTCATTCATCGCGCTGACGTTCAGCGATACCGAGGAGTACAAGGAAGGAGGATCAGCCGTGGAAACGTTTTTTTAAGAGGCAGCAGCTGCCGTGCGTAACGGACGAAATCTGGTCGAGCAGCTATTTGAATGACAATAGTTTGAGGCGACGGCTTTCTTATTTGTTTAAGGAAGCCTTATTACTGGGACTGACGGCGCATGGTAGCCTAAGTAACTGAAATGCTAAACTGACAATTGGGATTGGAAAGCTGTTTTCAAGTGAAACTGAAGTGATCTTAATGTGTAAATATTGACAGGTGTTACAGTCATGCTGACTGTCCGGCTGAGCCTTTAATTCACTTACGGCTCTGTTTGTTATGTCTTAAAACACCGCGGACACACAAGGTATCGGGGTAACTAAACATATTTGGTATGGATGATCCACAAATTGTTTAATGCAGTCATCTTTACTCCCTTAATACTCAGAGAAAGCACACGTTGTTAGTTGCGATCTTATAATGCGTTTGAAACGCCGTGTGGGAAAGTAACCATCACTTTAGTGTCTTCTTCCCTCCGAGTTGTAGCCGATCTGGCAGCAGCCAAAATGACAAGCAACGGACCTGTCATCGTTTACGAGTGGCTGAAGACCCTCCAGCTTGCCCAGTACGTCGAGGCTTTTGTGGATAATGGTTATGACGATCTGGAGGTTTGCAAACAAATAGGAGACCCCGACCTGGATGCCATCGGCGTCTACATCCCTCACCACAGGCAGAGGATTCACGAGGCGGTGAGAAGGCTAAAGGATGAAGCCAACGAGACGGCCAGTGGACTCTACTTCACCCTGGAGCCGATGCCACCCGCAGCTGAGGTTTATACCAGTCACATGGTGGACCAGTACGAGTCCAAACTGCGGGGATCCAAGTCCTGGACCGAGCCCAACAGTGAACGGGTTGGGCGCAACGGTGGGTACATGGCCGGGCAGAGGAACCTGACGCTGGGCAACAGGAGGGAGCTGGTGATTTACCCCAAGCTGAAGCTGAAGATCATGATCAGGGATAAGCTCATCAGAGATGGCATCAACCTCGCCAAGCCGCCCTATTCTAATAAGGTAAGAGGAACATGGGTAGACACAGGTCATGATGGTCACATGGCACAAAAGGGACCATCACCTGTCAAATGTCATACATGACAAACAATGCATTAAAGCTATACATGCCTGATACACTGCAAAATTGTCCCACTTAACGAGTCCTTAAGTGTGATATCCACTATCTAAACTTTTCTATTAATAAACAAAAACAAAAAAACGATTAAATAAGACACCAGATTTGAGGAGTTGGTTTTCAATAGCCACGAAAATCCTTTCACGCTGGAGGAAATGTAATTTTCTTGACTAAACACAGATTGAATGATTTGCAGAGGCGGCTGTTATGGTGTTTATATACGACACAAAAGGGACTGTCACCTGCTCAGTGTCATGCATCATTTTGTTGAAAGCCTCCTGTCAGTCAGATAGAGCCTATATCATATGTAAATAGCACATTTCACTTATGTGTTCAACATCAAAATAAGGTAGAAGAAACGGAGCCATAGGTAAATGCCAGAGTGATGCCTAAACATTTTCAGCCCCGCTGCACTTTGCAGAAGTGTGAGTGTTTGCTGTCACATTGAGTGATGGGAATGAAGTTGCTGCCGATCAATAGGCAGAGCGTGGAGAGAGGAGATCTTAAAGGAGCGTTCACCATGTCTGTGACTTCCCGTAGGGGTGGAAAGATTTACACTCTTGATTATTAATCTACTCTGACCTCACCTGTCCAGTGACTTGCCTCAGCATTTAGTGTGGGTGGATCAACCAGGCCCACGAGGATATAGGCCCTGGCTCTTTGCTGTGATGAATGGCGAACGGGCTATCGATGGCAGCGGAAGTAAATGAAGAGCGCCCAGCTGGGTAGGCTGTCGCAGTCCTGGAGCCAGACTGAGAGGGCCTCTTGTTTTCACAGGACCGCGAGTGACCTTTTCTTCAGAAGTGTCTGAATCATATGCCTTAGCAGCTGAGAGGGCTCCACTGAATGACTGCTGTTTACATACAGGGAGGCACTGCAGGCCGTTGAGGAGGCAGAGGCTGTGACCTCTGTAGTTTCTTGCTGGCGACATACAGCAGCATGCAGTTTTATTTACAACTGAATACTAAACCTGACACTGCATGAAACTGTCAAGGCTAGGTATAGCTGGTCAGCAGAACTAGTTTCTCTCTATAATGGCATGTGCATTTTGTTTTTGAATGCTGGGACTTTTTTTTAGCCCTAAATCAGCAATGTGTATATTTCTGATTGACATTATTACCTAGAGAATTACTGATTTAGAAGTAAAGTCCTCTAGTCCTCCCGGCCTTAGGGCCTCCTTAAGGGAATTCTTTGTGGTATTCAAGAACTTGCACACTTGATGCAACTGATCTAGAGCCTTGAAGGTCTCGATCTGATCCTGACAATTAAAGGTGGAAACAGATGTCCTGGGTAGTAATGTCTTCTCTGAAAATGCATAGATTTTATATTTCTACTAAAGTCTTCAAAAATGTTCCACCCGAAGGAGTTAGGCTGGGGAATCAAATCCTAAATCCAGTGCTCTTTGCTTTTTAAACTGATTCTTTATTTTTGCATGTGTTGTAAGCTCTTTTTGTCTTTTCTGTACATGTCTGCCACATTGGCTGACTGTGAATCCCACAGAGATTTAGGATTTGTGAGGGATTATCTGTCAAACCAGGGCTGAAACAAAGTGTCGGTTCCAGAGGGTTAAACTATCTCTCCCTTTTTATTGAAGGCTGTATTTATTTAGAGGCAAAAACTTTGGCATTGAGGTTTTGGAAGGGGAATGAGCAGGTCAAGGTCTTCCTCTGTCGCTTTTTTTTTCCGTGTGTGTGTGTGTGTGTGTGTGTGTGTGTGTGTGTGTGTGTGTGTGTGTGTGTGTGTGTGTGTGTGTGTGTGTGTGTGTGTGTGTGTGTGTGTGTGTGTGTGTGTGTGTGTGTGTGTGTGTGTGTGTGTGTGTGTGAGAATGTCTAACCCTGTAGTTTTTAATTGGCTCCAGCCCAGTGCTTTTCTCCCCAGTAGAAGTGTGAGAGATTGTGCTGTGACCAGCTGATGGAGGTTTGACTAACTGGGATATGATTGATAGTCTGTAGATATCTCCCTTCACTCTGCCTTTGACATGAGATGTCACCCCCAGCGGAGGCTGAGAGCAGAGAGCCAGACTCGGGGTGATTACAGGACACACACAATGTCAGTCTCGAGGGATGTTCATTGTATAGTACAACCCAAGATCTCCATCCACATTTAAACTGTCCTCTGTGCTCTCAATAAGCAGGGATTTTCATGGACTCTGGCCTGACAGCCCCTCTGTTCATCTTTGTGTTACTGGCTTTGTCTCCATTGTTTGTCAATATGCAAAAAACATAGTCAATATAAGCACTAAGATTCAGAAATCCTCTCTAGTGTGTGCTAGATTATTATCATACAATTCACTGAAAGGGCTCTGCTGGGTGTAATAAATACCCATGATCCTTATCAAGGCCGTGGAGACCCCTTGTCTGAGAGAGAGTATTATTTCTTATGATGTAAACAAACACTTGTGCTACGGGCTGCACATTTCTCATCAGGGAACAATATAAGCAGAGAGGATGGTGCTGCCTGTTTGCCTGTTGGCAAATGCACTGGGGTCGTAGAGTTAATACCATCTTTACTCTTTTGGTTGGAACGTAACTCTCATAAATGTCTTTTACTGAGAGTAAAAATGTTCAGGAGAAACGATCAAATCTGATCAGCTTTTCCTAAGTATTTGTAAAGTGTACAGTTGGTATGTCAGCTTTGTTTCGGAGAAGTGCTGTGAATGGTGCCAAGGTAAACAAATAAAGAACCCATCCTTTTTTTTTTTTTTTTGACGAGTGTGTCATGGCATTTGTGTTTGAGATTATGAAGTTGAAGGGCTTTGTAGTTGTGCAGTATTTTTACGTCCAATTCCATTTCCCCCTCTATTTTTTATCTTATCCGATAAATCCCTCTTTTACGTAAAATAATTGCCAAACAATTTGAAGATCTGTTCTCATCCCGGTCTCATCCAGAAACTGGAACTGGAAATGGCAGACATAATAGAGCGTCTTTGTTAGTGCTGTGTTTCGGGAGGAAGTAGAAGCTAAACACTGGGAGATTCTCCATTGTTTGTATCCAAGCTGATGGAGCCACATGTCCTTTCACTACTGCTCTGTTTTACGCTCCCAATTTCCGTCCATTGAAGCGGACTGCGGAGGCATGTGTCCAGCATTGTGCCGATGGGTGGGTGATGAAAAACCTGGGTGTCATTCAGAGAAAGAAAGGGTAGTAAATAGGTGGGCACGTTGTTTTCGCTGGCCGGGTTGGTGCAGGACAGTTAGACGTGCAAGGCCTTTCTCCGACTCCCACAGAACAGCTGATCAAATGTGGTGGGTGGGAATCATGAGGCCTCCAGCTTAACCGCCCTGAAGAATGTAAGAAATGCAGTGAAGTGTTGCTTCTGTCAGGGAGGTAAGCAGAAGGAAAGGTAGCTTTTAACTGATTGTTTTATTAGCTTTCCATAGCAAAAAAACACCTTACATGACAAACACTCACCTCACTTCCTGTTTGAGTCCTTTTTAATCTTGATTAGCATCCCAGCACTTTCGCCAAGCAGGAAATTAAGTTTTTGTTCAAGATGACCCTTTTGCTGGTCAACTGGTTGTCAAATGCTTCCAGGCTGACTGGACAACTCGCATGGCTTGGTGTGAAAAACCATAAAAAATAAAATATATCGCTAATCCAGAAAATCTAATGTGTTGGAACCAAGGTGTTCATATCTCTTTCCACTGCAGTGCCACCAAAATGTATACATTCACAGCACAGTGAAGCTCAGGTTAAAGCTGAGATTGAATTTGAACGCACAGATTTCCATTCAAGATGCCGTGTTATGTATTTTTTCCATTCTGTTTTCCACCGCATATCCATGTGATGTTATTGTGAAATGAAAAAAACAAAACTTAATATAAGGCTTACTAAGAGCTTTTTCATTACCTCAGTGGAACACTTCTCATTTAGCCTATGTGTTTTGGCGAATATCCTCTTCATCTTTGTCCCATGCTATAGGGCTGGCATTTTGCCATTAGGAGGGAGAAAGCCTTTCACAACAGCCTTTAGAGTTTCCCATGCCTTCCGCCGAAAGCTCTCTTTGCTTAGTCTTTATTAAGGGCTTCTTAAAGGCATAATCAACCAAGGACTCATAAAGGGGAAGTCATAAAGAAGTCAAGGACCAGCCTCTATTGTCCCGAGAGGACAGAGAAAGTCAATTAGCAAAGTGAACTGCTGTTTGCATTAAAGAAAAGCGGGGTTATGTGGAGCACTAAAAAGGGATGGATCACGTTCCCGTCACATGGAAAAAGTGACATATACACCCACTTAGTGGCTCTTTTGGTAAACAACTCGTGTTTAGGGCCTTTTTAAACCGTCTTTGTTAAGCATAAACGACAAGTACCAGTATTTAGTGCTTTGCAGAGCAGCTGGGTGTGGTGAGGACTGATGGCTATCACAATGACCTTTGACCTCACTGCTTTGACCCTTCGGACTAAACGCAGTGACGTGATCTAAGCCAGGCCACGCACTCTTCTGGTTCTCTGTGGGTGCCACAGCCATGCAATGTCAAGTGTTCCTTTTATGTTTTATAGCATCTATTGTCTCAAGTGCATGTGATCACTTTCCCATCTGTAGAAAATTGTATGTGCAATAATTCACGAGACAATTGAAAAAAACTGATAACTGGAAAAGGAGCCACATCACGTATGTCCTTAAGTGCTATCACTGCAACAACCTATCCATTCGCTGGATGGTTTCCCTCTTTTTGTAATGCAGTGAGGGAGTTTCTGTCTTGACCACCCATCTCCTGGGATCCTGTGCAAATGTGGGAAAGCTGTATTTGCAGCTGGCCTTCTCATTTAAGCAAGAAGGGATGAGAGGGGCTCACTCCTACTGTGCTGTTTCTCACATGATCAACTGGCTTTTAGGCCACTTTTTTATTCCCCGGCCATGTGAACTTGGATAGAAAGATGACATTTCACAGAGCTGAAATTTACAATTCAACAAACCTTCACGGAGCTTTCTCTCCGTTCATTAACAGGAGTCGTCAAATGATAATCTCAACATTTAGACATTTAGTTCATGTTGAAATATTAAATGTATGCTTGTGGCAGTAGAAATGTCCCTACCTCCCTTTTTGGAGATGTATTGTATTTGAATTACATATGCAAGCTACGGTATTTGTGTATCACACAGTCTTTAAAGCTTTAAATAAAGCAGGCCTGCCGGGCAGTACAGCCATTTGGTTTTCCACAGTGGTGCCGGGGAACAGGTCCTGATGAAACACGTTCATGACAGATACATTATCAGAGCTATTCTGGTCCAAGGTTTCAGCAGCCCTACAGACAGCCTGTCTACAGGACCACATAGTATCTGCATCACGTATAAGGTGAAAAGGTCACAGCACTGTCACTTTTAGTTGGCCATCTTAGGTAACCAGTTATTGGGATTGTCTAAATTAATTTAATTTCCATACTAAATGATGTGTGACACACAAAGAAAGCCCCCTTAGGACTCAAGTCTGAGTCATGTTTGTATCATGTCTGTAATACTCAAGGCTACATGTTATGGTTCACTGCAACGAAGGCAGATTCCAGTCAGAAACAGCAAAACAGAGAAACTAGATGTTAAGTGGCTACAGTAAACATGTGTTTTTTTTTTTTACACATTTCTTCCACTCAGTGCTGGCAAAACAAAAAGCAAGAAAAAGCAAAACACCTGCTTGCTTTAATCCAAAAAAGAAATGTGTTCAGTAAGCTTAAGGAATCCTCTCATGGTAACAGCAGCCTCTGCTATGGGTACAGTACATGTACGCAATAATGACCCTGTCGTCCCCTTTGAACGGCGGAGATTGAGGAAAAAAGAAATGAAGATATCAAGTGCCCCAACAGGATGGAGAGTGACAAGAGAGCAGGCCTGAGCATCTGTCTGTGTCAGGATCCAGATTGCAAACGCACTTGCAAATCAACACATCCGCACATGTTTCCCCTCTCTCTACATCTCTGTCTAGCACACACTCATTACTACACTCGCAGTGATTACTCTGGAGGGGGATCATTAAATTCTCTCATAAAAAGTAACAAAAAAAATTTGTAGCGTACTGTATAGAGGCTCTGTATGCATGCTGTCAGTCATCTCAGGGATTGCTTTTACTGTATTGCCTTAGGTAGGCACTTGTTAAATATAGTCCAAGAAGGCTAATTACGTCCATCTCCCACACATCTACTAGCTGGGAGGTCGCACACTAAAGGGGGCTTTGTTACAAATTGCCGTGGAGACAAAACGAAAAGTTTGTCCTGTAATATCACACTGACACTGTTTACGCTGGTTTACATGGCAGACATTGGGGTTAGGGTTATTGTAATTCTATCAGCAATACGTGTGCTCTATAGAGTTTAGATACTCCTCAAGCTATTTAGACAAGCGGCTCCGCTCATCCTGGAATCCTCACATACAACAAGCTGAAACCAGCAAATGTTTTTTGGCACTTTCATTTGATAAATGGCTTAAAGTAAAAAGAGGGTTGTCAATTTTTGGCAATTAATATTCTATGAATAAAGTCATCAAATAATGGAGTAATCCTCTAACCATTATAGTCAGGCTTGTCAACCAAAATCTAGACAGTTTCTATCTAGACGAACCATTTCATGAGCGCTTCTAAAAACGTGACGAAGCACATTCTTGTCATTTTTCTCAAGCCCTGCTTCCAGTTTCTGCCCCGACTTGATGAATTAATCCTCTTTCCTACAAAGATGTTGTTAAAAATGAACAGTGACAGCGTTCCCTGCGATGCTCAGACAAGCTCCGTAAATCAGAATGATGAAGGCTGAGACGTATGCTGCTTCGCTAGTCTTCCCGACGTTACCTGGTGGAGGATTCCATAAAGCACCGAGCAGTTTCTGGGGAGGGTTAAAGCTCCGCTATCTACAACGAAGCTTAATTGTCCTACATGGAGCTACAGTTTGGCTCAGATCAGGCCATGTTACCTTGGACTGTGTTTTAGGGACATAATGTAGGGGTGTCGAGAGATAAGTGAGGCATGATAGCAGTGAGTATGAGTGTTGGAGAGACAGACATTGAGAGTGGGTATAATTACCTTGTCTGAAGCTCCTGCCAGCTTGGTGTATGGAGCCTAGCACAACCAACTCTCAACCCCCCCCTTATCCCTAATTGGTCCATTTCCAAGGCATGAGGGCAGGGCTGCGCTGAAAGCTTTGATCATGGAGACCACACCAGTGTCGATATGTCCCTACCTGAGTGCTTTTGTAGTAGCTATGCTCGGCAGGAGATTAAGCCATGCTAAACCCACCGAGTGTCTGTCTGTCTGTCTCTTGCTCTGGCCTCCCTGCGGCTCTACATACCTGAATCTGAACCCTAATTACCTGGCAGTTACTACATTCCTCTAACACGCCTACACAAACACAATGTACCGTTGTGTATCGCACATATTCTTTTACAAAGGCAGCGGCATTTCGTAGGTATGCTTTTGTCTCGTGTGGTTAAATGTTAGAAGCATTTGTGGGCTCCTGCACCTTCCGACAACAAATGTGAATTTGTTGTTGGAAGGTGAATGTTGAGTAGATCTCCCTGCATGTGAACACTATGGGACATACTTCTCTAAACTAATACTAATTGAGGTAAGTGTTGGGAGCGTGTTGTGGCAGGTGCTTAGTTAAGCTTAAAAAGTACACTAACAGCAAAGATGGGGTTGATCGAAGATCATGGATCATGTACGTTCGACAGCACAAGTGGACATTTGTAGCTCTGTAAGACCCCGATTATGATTTTCCTGGCAACAGAGGACAGTACAGTACAAGTTTAACCTTTTTCCTCAACATTTATGAAGTTTTCTCTGAGAGAAGGTTAAGCTGGCCCGAGCAGCTCCGTCCAAATACGCTGCAGTCAGCTAGTCAAACTCTTCATTAGTGGATCAATCTAGACATACTCAGTACGGAAGGCTGGAGTTCATCACGCTAATTGCTTCTTTTTGACCCTTCTACACTGTTAGAGTTAATTGTTCTATTCATTAAACGTTAATCGCTCGCCACACTGCTTCATGCTGGGATGAATGGGGACTCCACTGCGACTGCTGAGGCCATCCCATAAACCGTTCTTTTGGTCTGAATTTGAATCCCACATCATTAAAGCTTCATCTGGGTTTGGAGTCCTGTGGCTTCTGCAAAGTAAAGCCTGGTCGAGTTTGTTTTCGTTTCGGTTAACCTTGCAACACACTATTCAGTTCACCCGTTCTAATCTTACATAAAATACACAGTGAAGGAATTTCAGAGACAATGGATTATACTGTATAAACTGAGAATTTGTGTAAAACAGCTTTTATTCCCGTGTGTATCCACCTCAGTGCAAGCAGGTTTGGAGTCATAAAATACCCAAACAGGAGCAAATGGAAGGAAATGGACAAAAGAATACTGCACAGTGAGTGTGCGTGAGAGTTTTCCCTCCTGCAGTCTCGTCCCTCAATGCATATTTATGGATCCTTTTTTGTATTTTGGGACGATCGTGTAGCCATCTACGGTCACCCTTTGTTAACGTCTGAGATGTGCACTCTCGGTTCTGCTTCATCTGCGCCGGGTGAACCACAGAACCACTATTTCAGCAGATCTTTAAACCAATGCTCTTTCAAACCAACCCCTATTTATTTAATAGCCCTTGAGACTTCTTTCTTAAGGAAAGTCTCTCAGACAAATCTGGAAATGAGTAGTGTCTTCTCTGGTCCCACAACATTTTTCTTTTCTTTTTTTTTTTTTTTTTTTACATGATGGGATTGGCTTCCGGAGCCTGGCGCCATCGTCCAAGAATCTTAGATCGCTCTAACCTCAGTTCAGTCTTAGGGTTCGTGTTACACAGTCAAATAGAGTCTTGGTTTGACTTGAACGTGTGAACAAAGTCATCAGAAAGCCTACCTTAATTAAATTTGGCCTCATTGGTAAACACAGCCCCTCTGAAAGTTTGTCTTCATTACAGCTGGCCTTGTGTGACTTTTACTGAAAGGCACTAGTTTGTGTAACCGGTCAAGTGACATATTTCTAATACTCAGCTTTGTTTTAAAGAGGATTAGGCTAAATCCATATTTATTTCGACATGGGGGATATTACGAGAGAAGATTATTATGAGCATTTAAATATTCTGGATTATATCGTTGAATAATTAACAAACAAGCAGAGCTGAAATGGGAAGTTTCTCAGAACAGCTTTGCATACTACTGTGTGTCTCAACACTTGTCCTTTTGGAATATTTCTTGTTTGCCTGAGGGCCAGACTCTCCTACATAGCAACCGCAGACTGATGATATGTCCCTAACATGCAGTGGTCACAGCCCTTTGGTGGAAGAGGAAGTGCCGTGAATCCTTCTAAATCACCTCTTCACTGTGAATCCACACAGCACAGAGCTGATGTCGCAAACAAAAGCCAAACAATCAACTCCCCGATTGACAGCTCGCCGTGCAAGCCTGAGCGGAGGGGGTCATGCATCGCAGATTTGTCTCTGCTCCGCCAAACATCCTCACCCAGTTTCACCTCATTCTCACTTACTTACAGGCGGGGGAGACAAACTGAAATACAAATAGACAGACTGGCAGACCTGTCAAGCCAAACAGAGGGAGAGAGATAAAGACAGACAGTTGGACAAACAAGCAGTTTTAGACAGACAGAAAAACTAGCCGACACACAGAGAAGCCAGTAGAGATGGATTGAAAGGACATAGAAGTGAAGTCATTAATAATCTTCCCTCACTTAAGACTTTTTACAGGATGTGCTGCCACTATCGCACCCTATAATATCCATCGTATATTCAGAGTAACCTGTTTTCATCTGCATGTACAAGGTTGTGTTTGCGGCCTTGAGTGTGTGTGTGTGTGTGAGGCAATTACTTTATTCACATACACTCCAAAGCAGTTTAAGGTTGAATTATTAATATAGGTACCATTAGATCATGAGTCAGTTCATAAACCATGTAAGGAGGATTGCTGAGGTTTGAAGATATAGGGACTTAATGAACTGCTCGTCTATGGAGAGAATAAACTATATCGTGGAAATGGAGCGCCTTGCGGGAATTTTCATCACCTGATTAAAAAAGGTTGTTTTTTTCCTGCAGGGAAAATGCAGCATAATTTAGGATTATTTTCATGTCATTTATGGCTTTTATCCTACTCATTTTCAAATCTCCATATGGCAGCAAGTGTGACCACTTAGGGAAATGTATGCCATGGACAGCAGCATGGGAACGCTTGGCATTGAGCGTCTCTGAGGCGGACTGTATTGTGATATAAGTCTTTGTTATGGTCACTTAGCTATGTCCCTAGTCGTCGTCCCCTCAGATGAGTATACACTGTCAGAGCAGAACAATGGGCTGCAGTACGAGGCTTCTTCTCCCGGCAGCCTCTGCAGCTCTGATCCTCGTCCACTCCTTTTATGGAACAGTTGAATGTAAGCCCACCTAACCCTCTCTAACTGCACTCCACCCACCCCAAAGCAAGCAGTGCCCCCATTTCACCCAGACTTGGTCAAAGCCAAATTCCCTAAAACGTCAGTAGAGGCCCTAAATTATGCCCTAGCTGGCAACTTTCATTCTCAGGATCCTCGAGTGGAACTAGATTACCTTGCGAATACTTCCCTGGAATTGACAACAGGTCTTTGCTGACACCAGTGCTGCCATGCTTAGGCTTCTTTGGGAGGTAGACTACAATGCAGTAGTGGAAGTTGAGGGCAGCGATTATGTGTGGAGACGGTCTTCATTGTCATGCAGGAATCCCACAGCCGGGTTTATATCAATTGTTATGTAAAGTGGCCATTCATATTTTACAGTCTGCTTGGAATGGAGGTTCTTGTTTGGGCTTTGTGTGGAAATGATATAGTGAAGAGAAAAGGAAGACATGTCTGTAAATATGTTGCTACTGTGATGCTCTTGTCTTTTCTTTAATCCCCCCCCGCCACACACACATACGCAAACCATCACTTCCTCTCTTTTTCCACCATCAGCTGTATATTTGTGAAGAACAAAGGAGTCTAGTCCCTCCTTTTCAGCATATAAATGTAGGGCAGACCCACCATCTTGTTTCTTAAATTTGTTTGTCTAGAAATCAAAGCCCTCAGCGTTTCTGCGATCATTACCCGACAAAATCACAACGGCGTGCAAGAGGCTCAAGTGTTCTTATTGTTGATTAGCGCCGGGCTCCTCCTGTAATCCCAATCAGGATATTGATGATGAAGCCTCTTCACTTGGGGAGAGGCTGAGGAGGCTTTTGTTATGAAATAGCATTATGTCCTCTGAGGCTGAGACTCGACGTGCAATGCTGTTTATACAATCTGAGGGAACAGATTTAGAGAATTTCCCATGCTGCTTCACTCTCTGTAGTAGTTGTAGTAGCTGCATTTTTTTTTTAAAGAGGTAGATGTGTGTGCCTTGGTGTTTAAACTCAATTAAAGTTCCATCATGACAGCTTTTTTTTTTTTTTTTTCTTTCTTTCAGGTGTTGCTCTTTTCCGTGTCTCCTCTGTCTTAGACATGGGAGCTACTGCGGCTCATGCACCAACATATTGTGTGTTGTGTTTGGGGACGCTATGGGGTCGTACAAACAGCATGTATCATGGATTTAGTAGTAAAATATATAAATAAGTAATTACGTATGCTGAAGTAACAACATATGCAATATTGATAATACTATAGTGTACTACTATATATGCTGTGGAAAAAGGAGGGAGAATAAAATAGCTTTTAGACTGTATAGAGAGTGATACGGGCATAAAGTCCAGTTAAGACACAACACTATGGAGCCACGCGCACACTCTGTAAGACATTTCTCATACCCAACATAATTCATTAGGCTCTACAGTAATAAATGTTTCCTTTCAGGTAAATGGCACTACAGGAGTATACAAAACATAGATGGAGGAGGAAATGGCACCACAGCAGTTTAAGTAGCTGCACAGGCTTCTTATTAGCGCGGGTCTGAAACCAAGCAGTTAACAAAAAAACTGATAGAAAACACATTTTCTGCTGCTAGTAGTTACTTCAAATCAATTTGAAGAAATATCAAAGAAGGTACACAGTGAGGCATCCAGCTGTTAAATGTCAATTGTCACAGTATCCTTTGTAAAATCGTATTTATTGCAAATAAGGCTTTACATTACATTTTTAATGACGATATAGGACTCAATAATAGACTAAATTACTTAAAATGTAGATTTTCTGCAATGTACTGACTTCTATTTATCCATACAACAGCCTGAGATAAAAACAATGTACAAATGTACATTACTTCCTGTCGACCTGAAGATATTTCTTAGATAAAACCCAACCACACTGTTTTGAACCTGAACTTGTAAAACCCTTTTGAATAAATGGGTACAAGTTAAATCACTTGGAAAAGGGATGACAAAACAAATTCACACATACTTTTTTCTTTTCAAGTTTTTCCCTAAAGCCTTCCCTCATGAATACTTTGCTGCTTGTGTGCTCCTCCCCTCAGGGGAAGCGGCACATTTTGGGTCTAGCTGCTTTGTAATGGCTGTCTCATAACTACCGTGCCATGCCCGCTGTGAAACAGGCCTTTACACTTGATGCACATCACTGCCGCTGCTGCGTGAGAAAGCAGACATGCATCTCAGTACCAGTTAGTATCCCAATAGGCCACAGGGGTCTCTAAATTCATTTTAGGTAAGCTACTCAATGTCTACAAGGCTCAGGGGTTGTCAGAAAGAGTCTGATGAGACGTGTGTGACATAACATGTTTTTTCTATGCGGGAGTGTTGCAGACTGAATTGGGATGATTGCAAAATGAGACTGTCCCTTTTTTAAGGGGGGGAAAAAAGTCATTTTTAACAGAGGAAAACATATATTTGGATGAAGATTGCTCAGGTAAAATGTAGCACATAAATGGGCCCTACTTGGTTGTGTTGTGCAGGAGTTCACTTTCTTCTGTATCCCCGTCAGTGTTGAAATATTAATCCTGTTCAGCATCTCACCCTCTCCCTGCCTCTGTAGTCCAGTGGCTGAATAAAGGCCATGTGTGCTCTTGTCAAGGACGCTTCCTGTCGAGTCAGCACTCTGGCCCCCCCAGGAGATGGAAACAGCCCTGGGATGTAAAACACGAGCAAAAGTGTGTGATAGGTTTTTATTTTTTTCATGAGATGTGTGTGTGTGTGTGTGTGTGTGTGTGTGTGTGTGTGTGTGTGTGTGTGTGTGTGTGTGTGTGTGTGTGTGTGTGTGTGTGTGTGTGTGTGTGTGTGTGTGTGTGTGTGTGTGTGTGTGTTCATGCTCCGAAGGCTCAGTTTGATATCTGCCATCCCAGAACCCTCTCTTCTCCAGCACTTATCAGACATCCACACTGCATGTCTGCTATTTTAACACATTAACACTGCACCCACACTTAGCCCAGAGTGTAAACAAGTGCAATATTTTTGATGCTGTTAAGCCTTTTTAAATTTGGACATCCCCAGTGACAACTTCTCTATGGGGTATTCTCCCCTTGTTGAAAGGGAGCATGAAGTCTGGGTATTTATGTTGACAGTCCCCACAGCCCCGAGTGAAGCCCCCTACTGAACCCCATTCACAACCAGCTCATTATGGGATGTCAAGTCTGGCATCCTTCCTTTTTTTTTTTTTTTTCAAGCTGTGGAAGTGTTTTTTCTTTTTTGACTGTAATAGGTTTCCAAGGCAACATATAGGAGCACCGCTGAGAGTCTTTAGTGGCATGCTCTCCTGTGATAATGTGAACAATAAGCCCAGTGACAGTCATCGCTGACATGTCTGCTGCAGTAATCATAATGACTGAGATCAGGGCTTGCTGCTCTGTTCGGACTTTCTGGGTGTCATTTATTGACAGGAAATAGCCCAGTGCTACAATTTGCCCCAACTGCTTCATTTGCTTTCCGTCTCGCGTGTCACACCTCAGGATTTGAAAGCCGGGGTGCACGCCAAAGCTAAAGAAGTAGGTCACTATGTATTGAAAGAATGAGTGATTGAGTGTGTGGAAGCGCAGAATGTTCTATAAGCCTCAAACGGCCTTCTGCTAAATACCATGCCCTTGGAGGAATCGTTATAGATGAGGACCCACAGTCATTCAATCCTGAAGGGTTGGACTCCAGGCATGTCCTGTAGGAATATCCTGACCCTGCCAATCCTGGCATGCCCGCAGGCTCTCAGCTGCTAATGTGCTCCTAACTGCGTGTCACATATCTGCCTACTGAAGGTCAGAGGTCGAGTGGAATCGTTCATCTGGTTTCCACAGAGAGGGAAAAGGCCGCGGCAAAAGGGGAAGTGTGGCCTGTGCTGGGTGACGGGAGCCACTCGGGGGACTTGGGCATGCCAAGCCCCCCCATTTCCACACATGCAGGAAGTTATCATTAATACGCTGCTTATTCAGAGAGAGAGAGAGAGAGAGGGAATGTTTTTCTTTCTCTCGCTCTGTCTGTTCAGTGCAGTTGGGAGATCCTGTGAAGGTGTGATTCATTATTTGTATGCGAGTTGGCGAGTTGGACACTCACACCATTGGAAGCACAAAGCAAATCACGCACCCACTGTAAAAACATTTTTAGATTTTGGAACCCTAAATTGACCGTACAATACTAAATATTTTAGACACTTTTGTTGTCATTTGTTTGTCATCAATGGAAGCAATTTACTAATATTGACTATTTCTTTTGGGTACATCCTATGATGGGTAACATATGTTCCCATAAAGGTAAAACACATTTGTTTATGTTTCTAAATCTGTTCGCCAGCCTTGAGTCTGATATGACCTCTCCTTTTTATCCCTCCTCTGTAAATAAGAACAATATTCACAGACATGAGTTTGGCTTCAGCTGCCAAATGCCATGTGGGTCACAATAAAAGAAACCATGCACTACACGCAGAGCGGCAGAATTTAATCAAATTGTATTTAAATCAACTGGCTTCATAAGATTACTTTGCAGTGTTTAACACCCCGGATTATTCTCTGTAAATGTCAATTTATGCAAGCTAGTCTCATCTCCAGAGATGTTACTTTGCAGTGGAGGCATAATTTGCATCAATTACACAATTACAAGTGTGTGTGTGTGTGTGTGTGTGTGTGTTTTTGTTTTTGTGTTTCATTCATCTGTTTATTTACTTTGAAAGAGTTCCCTTCATTATAATTTCAGCACAGCTAAGAAGAAGAGAGAGAACGAGAGAGAGAGAGAGAGAGAGAGAGAGAGAGAGAGAGAGAGAGAGGGAGAGAGAGAGACAACTAAGTTTATTTGTTTATCTCCATTTCCTGGAAAAGCAGCTTCATCTAGTGTGTGTGTGTGTGTGTGTGTGTGTGTGTGTGTGTGTGTGTGTGTGTGTGTGTGTGTGTGTGTGTGTGTGTGTGTGTGTGTGTGTGTGTGTGTGTGTGTGTGTGTGTGTGTGTGTGTGTGTGTGTGTGTGTGCGCACTCTGACTCTCGTCTGCCCTCTCCCTCAGCAGAGGGAAACTCGCTGACAGAGGCTCTTTGTTAATAGGGTGGGAGAGAGAGTTGAGACCAGGTCATTCAGGCAGATTAGTGCTCATTAAAATCCTACGACAAAGGTCATTTACATAGTGCTGCCTAAATCCACTTTCGACCTCATTCATGAACCCGTTCACAATCCTGACACCCTCCACTTATGTCGGACACTGTTTTGTAAACAAACGGTTGAGCACGAGTTCATGTGCTTTTGCAACGGGAGTGTGTCCCCGCAGAGTTAACGGGCAGCTCTGCCTGTCAAGTGTCCATATTTTTCAGCTGACCTGAAGTAGTTCAGATCCAGAGTTTCACCCTACTGTGATGTTTGTTTTAAGGAGCTCTTGGCTGACCCCGGCACATTTAATTTTTTCCGTATGAATGCTCAGTTTGTGTCGGGTTTGTCTTCAGACTGCTGAGACGTACAACAGGAGTTTGTCTTGTAACCCTATTTCCCTTAAATGAGGGTAAGAATGTGGAGATGACAAAATGCCACTGTGATGAGAAAGATGCTAAGTCAATACAAAAAAAAGTCTTCCTGCTTCTAAGTGTCTAGTATTTTCCCTCACTCCTTTTTATAGGCAAATCTGGTAGTAAACACAGGAACTTAAATATGTCGCTGGATTACTCTAATTCTGCTACTTGGCAAAGTTTTCTAGACACAATGTGATCAATCCGTGCTGCCATAGTGCAGTCACAACCAGATTATATTGTTGAGCGAGAGAAAGACTAAGCTCCTTAGCCGTAGCAAATATAAGAAAATAGTTTACTATAGTCGAAAAAAGGCAAAACAAAATGTTTTATTTGCTCTGAATTCCACTTTCTACTGTACTAGACATTAGAAACAACCCACCCTACTTAGACGCATCTCTAAATTGTCACTATTTGCTAACAAAACATCACAAAGCAATCCCAGGAAATCTTTCATTTCCAGAGTTGGCAGAAATGTAACACTCTTAAGGCTAAATCGTGTCCCATTAGGAGCGAAAGTGGAACTGAAATCCACGTTTCGAGTGCCTCAGCTTTGCCATGGCAACAATTGTCATTGAAGAGTTTGCAGATGTTTCTTTCAAATTACACTTTTATCAGAAGTCTTTGTCTATTGCCAAGTATTGGCCTCGAGTGTGCTTTCTTTGTCCCGGACTGTTTGAATGTTGTGTTGATGTACACGTTTTAATGGCACATTATTTTGTGTCTGCTCCTTGAGTGGCATCCTTGATCGGCAGACACTGCTGTCTGCACTTTTATCAGAGCAAATAAAGCTCATGGTCGGGAGACACCACAAGACGGAGAGCGAAAGCTAGACAGCAGAACGCAAGCTCGCATGATTTCTATTTGTTGTCCCTTGATTGCCTTCTGTTCCCCAAGTGTAACATGTGCCCCACCCCTGGGAATGAGACTGAACTGTGCTTAAGTGAACAGATTTACAGAAATTAGAAATGCAACAATGAGTTTAAATCTGTGGATTGTCAGATTTGTGTTATGGCGGTAAGTTTTTCTTCCAGCAGCAGTTTGCGTGTGCCTTGGTTCAGCACTATGTCCCTGTGGCTTTCTCACCTTCTGACACATAATGACAACCGTAATCTGATTGGACTAGAAGTAATCTCAGCTGCAGGTCACTGTAAACAAGACTACACCGCACGGCATGTCCCTATCACACTGTGACAGCTTTTCTCTGTTTCGTATCAGTCACAGTTAAAGAAAACAGTTCTACAGGAGCGATGCCTCGCTAGTTTCTGGTCTAATGTTGCTCGCTCGTGCCGTGATGAATCGGAAATGGTATTAGTGCATGTGGAGGTAACATTCTGTACGGCTACAATTGTTATTGTGTAGCATTGCACATGTCAGTATTGATCTGCCATAGCTTGCATTCAGGTGCATTAATGCAAATGCATGCATGAACCACAGTGTCCACGCTGGAGGAGGTGACAACAGAGGTGTCAAACACTCTCAAAGATGGAGAGAGAGGCCAGAGAGGATCGCACGCTCGTCTGGTTTTAACCTGTCCGTCCGTGTCTGTCTCACCCGCATAGAAAATAGGACAGAGTTGCCTTCAGTATGAGCTGCGTCGCCAAGTATTATTCGACAAAAGAGAGGATATATCCATAGATGTTTTTGAAAATTAACCTAGAGAATCTAGAGAGTTGCGGTTCTGACGCACGAAAGCGTTAATGATTGTATCCAGTAATGTCTACAGCAAGAATTAAAATGTTCTGACTACGGGGACTTTCCTCCAGCAAAAGACTGCAAGAAATTCCATTACTCACACGGCCATTTGTCATCACTCTTTAGTCGTTTAGTCAATAAATGAAACCAGATCTCTATTCTTTTCAAGAATGTAAATAAAAGGTTGACGATATAAATGAATTCCGTTTTGATTTCATGTTTTTATATACAGCAAAGATACATGTAATATGCTCTATCCTTGTTGATTTTCCGCAGTCTGTTTCTACTCACATGTGCAGTTCTGTATTTGTTTTCCTCTGGAAGGTAATCCGTGTGACGCTGCGACAAACTCATTTACAGTTGTAGCTGCGTTTCCCCCATTGTACGCCGGCCTCTATTCAGCAAGGTTGCGGAGAGCAGCACTAGCCCAGGGTCACCCTGTTTTGCATGAATGCCCCTTTTAATGGTCTTGCTTTAATAATGCCATAATAATTCTTCACTTTGAACAAATGCACCGTGTCAAGCCAACAACATTTCTAACTTTGCAGAGCCTTAGGACTTCACAAACGCTCGTAGGCAACATGCAGCAGATACTGGTGACTATCAGGGAAATGGAAGAGAATCCGCTGGCTTTTAATTGCTATAAATTAGGTTAGTAGTATAAATGTCAATAATGGGATACTGTTCTTTTTAAGTATTGTTTCAGCCTTACAAACTGCATAATTATTGGGCATTTCACTTATGCTGGTGAAGTTCCTTCTCGTTATTAAGGCAGCTCCTGCTTATCCTAATAGGGAATACCAAAGGGGTTTTTAATCATTGGTAATTGAAAATCCTGCTGGGAATAAATGAGTCACAATGTGACAACAGAGCTGTGCAAATGCCCTGCAGAACTCCAACTCCGTGTCTGCTTCCTGTCTGCTCCCCTTTTCCCTTCCTGACTGCAGAAACCAGACGTTCCTAATCCTAAATTCACATGACAGCATCTCTACATTTACATCACCAGTGAGTGACATGATGCAGATCGAGCTGCACCAACAGGGACCGATTGGACTGTGTGTTGAAGCAGCTATTTAAACCTTTGTGGGTTGGCAGATTAATGAATGTGTATTGAATATTATTTAAATTCAGTCTATTGCCTTTGGTGAAGGTGAATAACTTAATTTGCATAGTATGAAAGAATAATGGGCACTTAGGCTTCTTTCAGTTATGTAAATCATTTCCATTGTCCTTTTTACCTCTTGTTAAAACTTTATTTTAGAAAAAGTTTTGATTAAAAACACAATATTCACAGAAGACTTCAGTGACGTGCAAAAAAACAGGAATGTGATTATTCTTGAATTGTTTGTAAAAGACATAGATCGCGACCGTTGGTTTGTTTTTCCTGAACAAGATCCTCACGCTGATGCTGCACCAATTTAGTGCTAATGACATCCACTGCACTAAAATTCCATTATCATTATCTTGGATGAGTAGCCAGACGTTTGTCTCAGAACTCTCAGATCTCTAGAGGACGCTGCTAAAATAATAAATGAGCGTCCATGGATCGCGAAAGAAGCTGTCGATGTATTCTTGTGAATGTTATTTTACTTCAAGTCTATAACTTCCACATGGCCTTGCATGATGAATCTACATTAAGGGGAAACGCATACATAGGTTACGGCTCTGTGTGTGTATCAACGCTCTCCACTCACTCACATTGTTGCATTATTCTCAGTTCAAGCCTAGTACTGCTTATAAAGTGGACATCTGTGGTATATTCTTGGGAAGTTCAACGGCTGGCTTTAGAGTTGTAGGTGAGATGTTTGACATCAACACATGACAATAGTGCATCACGTTAACCGGCGACTTGCTGATTCAATTCCCCCGAATGGCCCAAATCAAACTGGTGTTTGTTAGTCTGTTTTATATCACTGAATTGAAGCTCTTGGACTTTGGACAAAGTTTTTATACGTCAACCTTTTGGATTCTTGGTCATACAAAACAAAAACGACTCGCAAACGCCACCTTTGGCTCTAAGATGATCATCGTGGTCATTTTTCCTCTATATGCATTTTATTGACTGACTCTTAATCAAAATGTATCAAACCATAAAAAGAAAACATGTAATGTAGAGAATAATAAATCATTTGAATCATTGGGGTGGTCTAAAGAGGTTAACGTCTCTCCCAAGAGAAGAGGATTCGGTTAATAGAGATGAGCCCAGTCATAAACAAATCTCATAGCTTTCTCAGGCTTGGTCATTCACTAACAGTGTGTTAGCACAGATGTGGTTATTAACTTGGCAGGGTTGAGACGCCGGGGCAGCAGAGGTGACGCTGCGCCATTGTGAAGCTCGTTAGTCAGATTCGGTAAATGGCACTCATTTTGAGGCGAGCAGCTATGGGAGGCCGATTGTATAAAACACGATGATTCACTTATCCTGGACTGCTGAGGGTTCAGATCAGAGCTGATGTTCTTACCTCTGCCAACTCATCTGGCAAGGCAGTGTAACAACAGTTGTGCATATTTATAACCACAACTATTGTTCTCACCAAACCTGGCTGAGTCTCGCGTAGAGGTTTTAATAGGGTAGTTATGTTAAATATGGTGTAATAAAGGATAACTGCAGTTTCAGTGTGTGGAGATCTGGAACCTCAAATCCTTCAGTGCTCAGGGAGAATGAAAGCAACCCTGTTATTATGTTCACTAAGACTCAGTGTTTTAGATTTGTTGCGGTTTTGCAAGTAAAGTTTAAGAATTGAGCAAAATTAAAACAAGTATGAGAATGAAATGGATTCTCTCTGTCCTCGCTCCCATGTGAGTCACTGTTTAATCTTTGGTCATGGTGTGCAGTTCAAAGAGACTTGTACATTTCATGTGGAAAATTTTGACTACGATGTGTTTTACTTATCTCATCTCAAAGTTAAGTTTCTCGAGGGCAAACGAAGAATGTCCCGCTGATCTGAAATGTTTCTGCCGCTCTAGACACATTCCTTGGCACACGCACACTGATTATTAGAAGCGTGTGCGGTAAATATACGACATGCAGAGCATCTGGTGGAAGAGCGCTCTCTAATTCTAAGTCATTTCTGTGTTAAGGTTCGCAACAAGCCCTTGAGTTAGATGGCCTGTAAGAATCCATGTTATGTTGGATAACATATTCCTGCTTTTTTCTAATCTGACGCCGCTTTTACATGTTGCAGATTTGTAGAATTGAATTTGCTGCAGAAAGTGGTATCTGTTTTATGTAAAAGGAAAAAAAAGAATCCGTGACCATTTTCTCTACTTTTGGATATCATTGTATTATATCTGTTGTTATGCTTATAAGGGTCATAAGTGCTAGAAAATTGAATACAAAATGTCCCTTAAATGTCAAAAAACGGTCAAATAAAATACAATTTATAAGATTGGACTGTGGTAAATTGAAGTGGAATTATGAGCCCATTTGTATGATAATGTTTCAGATTAAGTTATGAGAAAGAAAAAAGAATGAACAGCCATTATTATATTCATTACATTCTGTCCCATTAGGTGTAATAAATTATCTGAGTGGCACTTCCTGTTTAAGCCAGTGAAGAACTTGCCGTGCAGGCAGACGCAAATCTGAAATTCATCTTCCCCTGTCCTCGTGTCCTGTGTGTATGTTTTGAAGGGGATTACAGTGGGCTCCATCTCTAATTTGGGCCCCAGAATGCGTGAGAAATGGATTGGGAGGCTGCAACAGGGAGATTGTGCTCAGCTGCTGTCTTTTGTATTGCACCGAGCCATAATTAGTCTATTACAGCAGGGCAGTAGCGATGGGTTATATGATCTAGTGCTATTAGAGCACTTTAAGTCAGCATGTCTCCCGATCATTTAGCCCCGCTGAGCAGTTATGCCGGGTTGGGCTGCATGGACTCTTTTATCAAATTCTCTCAGCAGAGCAGATGTGCCAAAAAAGATGGTAGAAATATATTGTACATGTTTTTCTTGCCTTTTCGCACATGCTGCTTTTTCCAGTCATGAAATAGATATTTACACTGCTGTTCGGACTTTAATGACATAGAGCAGCTCGTACAGATGGTGCTACCTCTGTAAGGCCTCATTTAGTATCATAAAACTGTAAGTCATTGCAAGGTAACACAGCAAACTGAAACTGATTTACAGCGGGGGCCTCCTCGCCTCTACATCCTTCCGTCTAGTGCATGGTAAAGCTTATTTGTGGCCTAGGTTACAGAGTTGCAGCGTTGCCCAGCAGTTAGACAAGCTGTAATTGGAAGCTCTCAGGTTTAATCCTAGCAACAGGCATTATACCAGAAAGCTGAATTCTCTGTGTTCAGTCATTTCAGGTGACTTTGGAGGGAGGAAAGCATATTACAGGCAATCATTCATCAGTTGGCTTGATGGAATATTTCAATAATTCATATCTCTATAAAGATGGTGATTCAATCAGCGGTTTGAGGGCTTATAGCTGTCAGTCATACTTTGTATGCTAACCTACCAGCTTTGATGGCAATTACTTAGTAACTTGTGTGTTAGCCTTCACTGCAGAAGGTGCCGACTACTCTGGCTGTATTTAAAAAACAGACAGATTATGTTTGCTACATCTAATCAGAGGCGCGCTGAGGGCTGGATCGCTGCAGTGGCATGCAGGAAGGAGGCAAAGGCAGGATACAGGCGAACATGCAAGGAATCACTAAGCAGCCTGGGTAATTATTTCTAAATCAATATTGTGACAAGCGAAGCTCTAGAGTGCCAAATCCCAGCCCGTCAGATTTGAGCGGACTTATCCCCGTGGAAATCTCCGAAGCTGGAATGCTGCTGCCTTGATTGATTCCCCACATGATACCTTTCACATGATGGCCATCTGCAATGCTAACACGCTGAACCCAATCGATCGGGCTCTTCTACAGTACATGTGTTAGGATTGCTGCAGACCTGTGTGTGTGTGTGTGTGTGTGTGTGTGTGTGTGTGTGTGTGTGTGTGTGTGTGTGTGTGTGTGTGTGTGTGTGTGTGTGTGTGTGTGTGTGTGTGTGTGTGTGTGTGTGTGTGTGTGTGTGTGTGTGCCGCTAAAACCTTTTAGCTTTAATTTGAATCCTGCTTCCGTTTAATTAAATAGCTGCTCGTGTTCAAATAATGATGTTACTGTTAACATTATTGGTAAATTGATACTATTAAGGGAGGCTGAAGTAGGTGCACATAGATCATACATAACCACACAAGCACTCGCGCATGAGTTGCACAAACAGAAGGTAGACTTGACGGATGAGGCCTTAGGTATCCATTAATGAGCCACTTAACTTCTGCCTTTGAACCCACCTCCACTGGCTGTGCACTAAAGCTGTACTGCATCGACCGAGTCAAATTATTATACACATGTATTTCTTTCTCTGTCTTCCTCTTTCCTCTGGTGTCGAGCCTGGCAGTTTTAATTTCCAATTCCCCATGTTGTTTCCCCCCCAGAAACATGTTACAGTACAACTAACTGTGTTGTTCTCTTGCAGGATAAGTTCATGTGTATGTGTTGTACTTTAATTAGAGATTAAGTGCAGAATTATAGACGGACTAGATTTGACACCAAATAATCCAATTAGGGAAAAAGTGGAGGAAGATCAATATGCTTCATAGCATGTACATAGTTTGCATATATGACTTTTCTTAAGATTCATTTGAACAATTCTAACTGTAGTTGATAGTCAACATGTAAATCCATTTGAACTACATTTTAGGTGCAGGAATAGAAGAGATCTGCTGAAGAACTTTAATTTAACAACCCACACAGAAACGGACATTTTGCTTTTCTCTTTTCATT
Source organism: Cottoperca gobio (assembly GCF_900634415.1). Lineage (NCBI taxonomy): Eukaryota > Metazoa > Chordata > Actinopteri > Perciformes > Bovichtidae > Cottoperca > Cottoperca gobio. Next base: position 8,351,840 of record NC_041378.1, read on the forward strand.
CTTTTTTTTACCTTAGGGGATAATTTCACAGACTGGTTCCACGTAGAGACTTAATCTCTTCCAAACAGACCATTCTGGCTCTTCTTTTTATTTAAGTTTAGTAACCAATCCTATCTGGCAGTTGGAACATATACAGTATATATATATATATATATATATTTCTACTTTTCCTAATTGTCCTGCTTTTCCTCATCCCTTTTCCTTTTCCCTGTATTTCTTCCCCCTTTGCTACAGTCTCTCCAGCTATCTATTTTTCCTGCTCTTTCTTTTTTAGTGTGAGACAAATTTCCTCACACCCATCAGTTCAACCTCACACCTCCTGACAAACTACATTATTTTCACACCCTCTCGCCCGGTGCAGTGCCCTACTCTACAGACAGACAGAGACACAGACATAGACACACACACACACACACACACACACACACACACACACACACACACACACACACACACACACACACACGGCTCCGGCCCTCACAAAACACCTGACAGCAGGGAAGCTCTTCCTCGAAAGGTGACAAAGTGGCCTGAAAACAAAACCCCCCCCCCCTGAAACCGTCAGGATGAGGATGTCATATCTGGTGACTAGGGTTTTTATTAGGGGATTAAATGTGATGAGTCAAAAAAGGAGTCTGCAGCAGGTCTAGGCTGATCTATAATATGTTGAGAAATACCCACAAACCCCTTCCACAAATGAACAAAAGCATGCATTCTCATTTACAACATTAGAAAGAATTGCCAGGATGCCGTTGAGAAAATCTTCTGAAGAGTATGAAAGCCCGCTCTGCATCGACCTGCTTTTCTCCAGATGCAGGTTTGATTGCAGCGATGTAAGAGCAGCTGCTACCAAGCAGAGCGTAAAAACTCAATTGAGCCTTGGGTTTATATCTACATAGCACAAGCGCCTGCGTGTTTACGATTTGAGTGTTCCTTCATCGAATCAAATAAGATCAGGAGAAGGAAAACAACAGTATGTGACCGTGCCTCCTTCTGAATCGCTTCCTGTAATAAGGTTTTCAGTTTATACTTGTTAAGAGTGCATTTGCGGTTTAATTGAGCGTTTGTGGGTAAAATACAGTTTTAGGAACACCTTGGTGAAATCAAGGCCAACAACACAATGGCTTTTAGTCTCTTTCCAGACAAAAGCATTTAAATTCCAGTTCATATTATATGGTTGTGTCCTCATCCTCAAAGTAGACAGAGGTCAGGGTGAGCTTGAGATTGATTGAAGATCACAGAAGTCATGGTGGACCAAACTACTACTAGCTTTGTTGCTATCAAATGGAATGCCAAAGGTCGGGGCTGAAGCTAATGTGGCTATTTGTTAATAAAGCTTATTCCACAGGAAGGGATGCGGCCAGGTTTCCTACCAGATGGACCAGAAGAAGAGATAGAGGAGATAAATTGGGATCAAGAAAGAGTATAGAGGTGTTAGGTTGCAATCAAATGTCACAATGATGAAACGGCAGCTCTGCTCTCATGTCTCCCTCCACATCCATTCTCCCCTGTGCTTGAGGGATAACTAATGTCCCTGTTCCTGCTCTTTGCATTGGTTGTGTATTCTAGTTGTGTGTCTGGTTAGTTAACATGCAGAGCACATTGAAGCAGGTAGTTCTGGGGCACAGAGCTGTAATTTCTCTCACTGGGAGGCAGGTTTAAGAAAAACAGCAACAACTAGTGTATTCAACAGAGGAGGAGGTTTCAGTTTAACACACAAAGCCACTTTTCGCCATATACCACTTAAAATGTGCAGTTTGTTTCATATGGAGGTTGGAGGCCGCCTTTTTAAAAATTCCATCAGGAATAACACGAATCCTGACACACACTCTGCTTTACAAGAGAGCTGAGACGTCTTCTGTCTGCCCTTCCCACCACATGATTGTTTGCTTCCTGTGAGATTAATAACATTATTCCATACAGTTTACAGCAGCGCTGCTGTCATGCCGAACTTTATGATAACTATAAGGCTGGTACGATTCTTTGTGGCATTAGAAGTAGATGTTTCATGTCATTGGCAGCAAAAGAAAAACTGCTTTGAATAATTCAAGTCATCAAACTGAAAAATAAGGCTAAGAAGTATCTTAAAAAAAAAGAAGAAGATACATTTAATCTTATTGTAGCAGTAATCTCCTGCCACACTATCCAACGCTTTTGCAATGCTCCAGCACATATTGTTGGTATCTTGGTAGCCGATAGCGTATCTCGAACCGGGTTATCAGTCCCCCATGGGCACTTCCTCCGATCCCACTAGACGTCCTTCTCCACAGAAGTCCTGCACTTGATTGGCTGAGTGGGGAGTTGGCATACTTTTCCTTGCCTTTCTTCCCGTTGGCAGTGTTGGAGGTGATGTGGAGTTCATTTTAGGATTACAGCTCAGCTGCGGGGCTTGTGGCAGAGCTCGGGTGTTAACAAAGAGAATTATGAATCTTTTCAAATCCTGACAGAAGAGTGGCTGGCGACGAAATGTATAAATGAATTACCCCCGTAAATAAGTACACCAAACCTGAGCAGAAGCAAAGCTGTGTGTGTGTGTGTGTGTGTGTGTGTGTGTGTGTGTGTGTGTGTGTGTGTGTGTGTGTGTGTGTGTGTGTGTGTGTGTGTGTGTGTGTGTGTGTGTGTGTGTGTGTGTGTGTGTGTTCATGCATGCATATTTGTGTGTGTGTGTGTGTGTTCATGCATGCATATTTGTGAATGTGTTTCTGTGTGGGTGTGCATTCTGACATATGCCTTCAGGTTGGCACCAAACGGAGGAAGAAAGGAAAGCTTTTCGCAATGACACCCAATACACGACACGTCCAACTGTGAATTCGGCATCAATACAGCCGCACATGTTCAGCTTCAGCACTGAAGTGTGTTCTTTTTTTCTCACCTCGGTCCTCTTTACTGTTATCAATACAAATACCCTGTCCATGTCATGTTGTCACATCTTACTTTGGAGATTTTACAGGATCTGTCTCAGCCAGCTGTTTCAGCTAGCACACTTTCCAGCAATTGTAGCCATGTCGTCTCCCCCCCCTATCTTCCAGCACTAGTCAAATGAAGCCAAAGCCAAGATCTCAATTATTTGTGGTAGATCAGGAGCGCTGCAGGCTGTCCACATCTCTTGCTGTGTGTGTGAGCACAAAAGGTAGTAACTGTCAATGTGCAGACTCTCTTCCGCCCCATTATCTTTTCCCAGTCACTTAATCTAACTTGATCTATTTGCAGTTTCTGCTTTTAAATTATAAGCACTTTTAATCTGCAACATTCAGTTTGAAAACTTGCTTGTGCAACACACTTTTTAAAATCATTACCACTAAGAATTTAAATCATGGCGTCATTTATATTTGTCAACTCCAGAGTGATGACACATTATGCTAAAATGATGAAACATGATCTTTTGGATTGAAACCACTAATAGTTTTACGTGACTGTACGCACACGTGTCCCATTGTCACTCTGTCACTGATGAGGGGCCCATGATGCTCTCCGACCTTCCCTCCTAACCTTGTGCAGTCTGGTCACCACCTGGTTCCAGGGAGAATGTGGCGTGAAAGAGGACACACACACACACACAGCCTGCCCCACACATACCTGACCAAGATTAATAGCACCTCAGATATTCATCATTATTCTCCATAACAGCAGTCAGATATGGCCCTGGTCCAGGCCTCTGCCACCAAAATCCACTTAGGTAAAATATGTGATGTTCACTGCTTAGCAGAAACCTGGCGAGAGTCCCAAAATACTTTAGAGCTCGTTCAACCTTTATTATAAATGGGCAACAGTGCAGCATTACAATTCAAATGGATATTCATGGGTCGTTTTCTAAAAGGTGCCATGGTCACAAATGTAAAATACTAACCCCCAGTCCACACGTTTACATGCTCCAACATCTCTACTCCACACTCGAGTGGCCTTTGTGTTTGCTATCAGTGGGGCCTACGAGCAGGCAGTGGGCCCTCAACCTCTTGTTATCCGTCCTAATTGTCTAGAGATGAGGGTCAATGAAGCTCATACAAAGAGCTTCTTTCGGGAGAGGTGGTGGTGCTTGAACGGGGTGGGGGGTATTGTAGTAGTCGGCTAGATAGAGAAGTAATCGTATGGGGAGGGGGGGAGGGCGGTCTATCTGCCTGCTGCCTCTCCTCATAGGAACATCTGCCTCTAAGACTGCAACAGATGCAGAGGCACAGAGGGAAAGATGGAGGACGATGGTGGTGCTGGGAGTTGATGTATCCTGCCAGGTTGCTTGTGGGGAGATCAGCCAACCACTGTGGTTTTTAAATATTAGTTAACTCCTTTTTCTTTGTCGGTATTATCTTTTCAATCACTGACCTTGTTCCAATCTTTTTTCATATTGTAGCTACGGCTCTGAAGTGGGAGCTGAAACACGCAACCGTATTAAAATACACAATTGACTAAATCAGCAAATGAAAATAAACAGTCACTCCCTAACAATCTATAAAAAGGCTAACCACAGAGCAGTAAGAATGCAGAAAATCACAGCTAGTAATTAGAGACCTTTGGGTGTGCACCTTTTGGCTCCTGTTCATGCATCGCACACCCGATATTTGCAAATTGTCCATAATAGGATGAGAATTGTTATTTGTCAAGAAGGCTTGCTATTACACACGGAACATTTGAATAGAATTCTAATTATTTGATGCTATGTTACCTCAGATTGGCTTCTAAAAGGCTCTACATACCGTCTGTTGTATAGTCTTGCATCATTTGCATCCTATGTTCCAAATATTTGCACTTACAATACTCGTAGTGTGCTCTATCTGGGATGCGGTGGCACACCTCGGCTGATAGCCTGCTATTAAATCTGAATGAGCCAATTTTCCTTATCCAATGAGATTCACCCAATTATTGTGTGTATTGGTTTATCGCTGGACAGCTGCTGCTGCTGGGAAATAGATTGTGGTTCGGTGAAGATTGGCTCCAGTTCTTTGCTAGATTTGTTTCAATCACATGAGTTTGATTAACGAACCATAAACAGGCTATATAAAGAATGCAGAGTGCGTCGCAGGCAGTTTACATTCAATGAAAGAGGCATACACTTGGAGGTGTTTTTTTTATAATGTGGAAGATGCCTTGTTTGTTTTTGGATCTTTGTTTCCCTTTCTTCTTTCTATCTCTGTAGTCCTGCATGTGTCTGTAGTTTAGAGGCTGGACGGCAACAAGGATTCATCCTGAGATCTATCAGGATGCTACGATCATAAAAAAATCCATGACTTTGCTTCTTCCACTCAGTTTCATTATTACTCCCGTCTGTTTCACGCACAAATGTCCTGTAAGGATGTGAGGTCTTATCTGTTGCTGAAGTCTGGTGTGGACAGTGATCTGCCAGAAGACCACCAAGCCTCTAGCAGTGCTTATCAGCCTGCACCGGTGGCACCGGCTTGGACCACTCTTTATCTCTTATCTGTAACACAGGATGTAGAGCAACACAGACACTGGCCAAACAGTGGCTTAGCAGGATATCAGGAGCACTGCTTGCTAGCTAGCTTACTGCGGAAAAGATAGGAGAGGTTATTAACCATACTACACTGTTGATGGTGTGTATGTTGGTGTGTGTTTTGTTTGTTTGAAAGAGATTTTAGTTTGGTGTGTATGAAACGTTGTTGCAGTTATTTTCAATCTAGGATTTAAAGTTGGCAGTTTTTTTACAGCGTTAATCCAAAGCAGTCAATCAATAACATTATAAACTACGCCCTAAAAAAGAACCAGCACATCTGATTCTCAACAAAAATGTCATAATATGAGCTTTACACAGGTAATATTTCCTCCAGAGTATCTGGCTTGGTTTGCACGGGTGTTAATGACATGTGTCCCACTGTTGAGGTTCACCTACCTTCAGGTGGCAGAGAGTGTTGGTCTCCAAAACACACTCAGCTGGCCAATGTCATATCCAACATTTGAATCCAAAAAGTGATCAATAACGCACATTTGACATAGAACCTGAAAATGAGCCGTGTATATCGGAATACAATTTATTTATAACACGGTAAACAACATTTCACATAGGCAGTTGTAGCGCTCTGATTTTCTGTTTTATTGCATTTTGTTGTGAGCAGATATTGACAGAGAGCTGCTCCCAGTGACCTCTGGGTATATTAAACTCTGCAATAAAATAAGTGAAACGTTCAACAGAATTAGGCAGCGTGATGGGCGCAAACTGGGAATTACGGCCTTAGTTGAAGATAACTAGAATTATATTATTATCAATGATGGTAGGCAAACAGGAACATCCCTGATCAGCCCCCGAAATGATAATAGAGTTAAAGTTTCAACAAAGACTGAACATTACAAGCTCCATGAAGGTTGGATTTATTGCAGAACCGTATCGGACTGCATTAGTTTTAGCTAGGCGTACATAATTGAGTGTATATACTGCATATGAATCAGTAGTCCTTTTCTCACTCTTGAATCATCACATGCTTTTGTGTAATGACTTGTATTTTTGAAAGTGCTCCCATGTAGAGCATCTTTACCGGGTGTCCCTGTCAACCCCACATGGGCTTTGCGAACTTTGACTGCCAAATGTGTTTGTTATGACAAGCATGATTAACACGTCGGTGATTGAAGGCCATGTCAAGGATTTAAACTAAGGAATGAAAACAACACAACAAAAGGTGCTGATACTGGCACTGTGTGATTGCATGTTGTGTGGATGTTCAGCAGTATCCACCAAGTGGGTGTGCTTAAACACTCATCAATAGTGCCATCATTTAATGTAATTGATGAGTGAGTAGCATCGGAGAGCCTGGGGGCCAAAATGCCCCGGTTAGTTGACCTTTCTGGCATTTGTGTGAACTTTGATCCACTCTGCACATGACTCATTACAGAACTTGTTACAAGTCATGACCTTTTACAGGATTAATGGGAGGTGCCAAATGTCAGTACCAACCTGCGGCAATGTTGTGTATATGCTGAGAGTTTTATCAACTAAAAAGGGCAAAGGTCTTATTAAACCGTTTTAACAAGGTGAATGTTGATTCTCTACTGTAGAGTGCCTTAGGGAATACACAGTGTAGCCTTCATGTATACAGTCTTCTCTGCTTAGCGACAGTGACTCAGGTTGAATCAGAGGTTATGTCTCATGCCATGGCTCTGATTTACGAGGGTTACTTTAGAGCTTAAAAATTCAGACCCTGTGGTAGTGAAGATGTTTTCCACCATGAGTTTGCACAGCATCTCCTGCAGTGAGCTACAAACCCTTATGGGAAATGCAGGCATAATTCTTTGTTGTTCAAACGTTATCCCTCCTTTCATGTACAGTACATGTCTCTGTCGTGACTGAAGAAGTTTAGTAGGTAAAATATATAACGTGTCAGACATATCCCTTGGATTCACCTAGCCAGGAAAGAACAGAATGTCCCGACATTTTCTAGAGGCAGTGTTTTTCAAACCTGGATAGAAGAGCGTGGTATTAGCCAGTTATTAATGTACTGCCCAGAACTACTATTGCTTTATTGCCTTTGAGCATGTTTATATGAAGCTCCATAAGCTAATAGCTGTCCTGCATTAACCCAGAGCTCTATCTTTAGAGCTTTACTGCTGAATCAGGCTGCAAAAAGAACATATGTTTTCCTTTTTAGTCCAACCTGGCCAGACAGCTTCAGAGATTAGCCAAGAATAACATGACCCATCAACTTGAGACTGAGAATGTTTTCCAAGTTCAATTTCTTTTATTCTTCCAAACAAGGTTTGTGTTGCAAATCCAAACGTGTGTTCTAACAGTCTAACATAATGATCCCAGATTTAAATGATCAAACCATCCATGATCGCCCATTGCACAGTTCCTGATACAGGATTATATTTAGTGCAGCCCTGAGGGCACAAACGTCTCTGTAAGCCCTTCCGAGTCCCACAAAAATAATATTGCTGATCCTCCAGACCTCACACACCCACACAATGCACCACTGAGCCACAGAGGAAGAGTGTTGGATATAACCGCAGCACTTTTTGCTGTGGGATAGATTAGTGTACACACAATTAAAATGGGTCAGTCCGCCAGGCACTGCCAGTAAGGTATTTTTATTGTTGGGAGTATCCCATTGGATTAGCCCCCTGTTACATCCTCCCTGACACATTCTTTTGCTGCAGAATGAAAGGCCGGACTGGGTCTAGAATTAAACTCTCACTTTGATGGTGCAGCATTTTAATGGCCCGTTAACTTGGCTAATCATGGAAAAATGAAGGAACTACAGGAACGTGTGGTAGCAGGAGGGTGCTAAGTAAGGATATGGGTGGTGTAGGACATCCAGCATCAACAATAGGAGTACTCTGCACTGTGTGTACTTGCCCACCTGCACTTGTGCACGTGTCTGCCACCATTTGTGTGTTAATCAGGGTATCGGGGAGGGAGTCATTACAGCTAATATCTATAAATGTCCCATTCATGCCTCCTCCCTTGCTCGGAGTACCCTCATGTGATAAACCTGTGGCTTATCGTCGGTCGCCTCGAAAACATAAAGCTCTCATCGCTCTGACGAGGGCTTTTAAAAAAAGGAGCTGAGAGGAGCCAGAGGCCTGAATCAAGTCGCTTCACAAATAATCTGTCGCTGGAGGGCTGCGGCTGTCAGTGGCACACTGTCAGACGGTTGAAGCCAGGGAGTGAGAAAGTGAAAGATGGGGAAGGCGAGTGAATTTCTGCGGCTGCCCGTTCTTTAATTCCGCCATTTGAATGCAAAGCTGTCATTGATCTGATTGCCGGTGTGCAGCTACAACGCCAAAGTGAGAGTTGCTGGCTTCTCGGCTTGACATGGAGTTGTGAATGGAATGGTATAGGCCACATGCCTTCCTTCTGACGTAGTTACTGATGGTTACCAATGTTGCTGTTTTTCAACGTTTTAGTGGTTGTGTAGCCCAATCCTGAAGTGGTAAAAAGTGAGAAACTTTTGTTGAAATATACAAATGACTTCATGTTACACCAGTGTTTTACATCACAGCAATGTTTCCAATGGCATCTCCACAGTGCACTCTACTGGTTTGATTCTTGTCAAACCTACATTACAGAGCTTTTGAGATCCTCCATTATTTATCAATACAAATAGTATATTGTCCAAACGAATCTGTCTAAAGGCCTTTAGAGTAGTATTAATAGTTAAAGCACCTGAACACTTGGCTTTTAAAGTAAAAGAGCAACTAAACACAATGTAAAAATTGCGTTTTTAGCTGCAGTGTACAAGTGTACTTCTGGGTGTGTTGGTACTACACTTTTAGAGATATGTGATCACTTCATCACTTTTCTGTCCCACCCACTTTAAATCAGTGAGATGAGCACAGACAAAACACCAATGCACAATAGCTTGTGTGAAATACCCACTATACTTCTAATTATCTTGCAAGACCAATTGCTTACCATTTTTATTGGGGGGCCTTTAAGCCTTTAAATCATAAGTCATATTGTGTAGGAGGATATGACTTTTCTGCTCTGGGCCTAATGTTGTTCTTTTTCACAACGGGTAGGGGTTTCTATAGATCAGACTATATGAAGGTTATCCATCCTGACATTCAGTTCAGAATAGCTGTCTTTCACTGTCAGCGTTTGTCAAACAGACAGGAGCGCTAAATTGAGCTTAAAGCCTTTCTGACAGCAAATGTGTTTCTGCTTTGCTCTCCTCTCCCTCTTAACCAGACCTCCATCCACCATCAGTGTGTAATGTGTGCGTGCATGTGGGGGTGTGAGATGGTACAGACCCTATTGGACTCGTAATCAGAGGAGGCTGCTGAGTTCGCAAATTGTTGCTACTCGGTAAGCAGAGGTGCTGTTGGTTGCCCCCCACCCCCCCAAACCTCCAGTCTTTCTTAGACAGATCCAATACCCCTGGGACAGCCAACCCTCTTTCTCCACTGGTTCTACTGGTTCATTGGACTCCTAATCTGTAGCGCTCAGTCTAAGTGCCCTGCAGAGAAAATAATACGGAAAGAAAATTAGAAAAAACACAGAGATCACCAATTATACAGTAGCCTATATGCTGTTGCTTTTTTGCTTTGAAGTAATGTTTACTCTCTATCTATCTTGGTATAATTTCTCATTCAATCCAAATGGAACATCAGAGTATTGTAAACGTAAACCCCATCCCCGTTGGTATTTAATTGAATAATAAAATTGCAACACATCAGATTTTGTGTTGCAATTTTTCAAATTAAGAAAAGCATGATTACAAGCTCCCAAGTATGAATACAAGAACTCTCAAGAGCCCAACTGGATGTGTAACCGACGTGTACTTATTTTTTATTGCTTACTAGAATCGAGGGAATGCTAGTCATTGCCATGCTTATGTTTCAGAGCTCCTTGGCGATGTGATGAGTGTACGCCGAGAGTGAAATCTGTGGAGTGCTGAGATCTGGCGTGGAATGTTCAGAGGCAGGCAGAGGCGTATTGGTCTGGAGGGCTGCTGACAGACAGATTGATGTAGTGCTCAGTCCTTTGAGAGATGATGAATGACTTTCTGTGTTGTTTAGAGGGTTTGCCAGCTCCCCCCTTCAGCGGGAGAAACTTTGGCCCCAGAGATCGGAATACAACTTCTGGTGGCAAAAGCAGAAGAGCGGCGGCACCCTACAAGCCGCTCTTGGAGACGTTTCAGGTTGCACTTGCAGTATGGGGATGTTATAAAAACCCTCAGCTTAATGTAATAGTGGAAAATCCTCTTATAGAGTTCAAGGCAAGGAATGGAAACTTCCCTTGTCTTGTGTTTCACACAATCACTGTGTCATGATGCCCAAAAGAGAAAAGTTAGACTTTTTTTTGGCTGAAATGCAACCTCTGGAACCACGAGGGAGTGTTTGTCTTTATCATACAATACACCCACTTAACTATATGAGATGGATGATAAAGACACCCACATACAGACTGAGAGGAGTTCAGCATGTGTAAGTGAAGATTGTCTACAGTCACAGGACCTGAAGCAAAGGGTGGTGTTCTTTTAAGGTAGCAAACCGTTGTTTTATTATCATATATCTGTGACTTTGTGTAGCTTTATCAGCATCTTAAAACCCGCCCTGTCTCTACGTATTTGTCAGTGGTCGATCTCCTCCAATGCAGCCCTGCAGCATTCTATTTGGCTTTCTGTGTCACATTTATCTCTTTGCTGCTTCCCTATACATTTTGATGACCTTATACCCATCTCAGCGGGTGGTTTTTGATTATCCATGCAGCACTTTTAATGTGCAAACATTACATGAAAGAAACTGGAGAGCAGATTATGATTCAAGGGACCTCGTCTCAGACAGATGCCATGGAACCCTGTGACGTTCAGCTGATTAACGCCATGGATTGCCGTGCTCCTGCTGGTGGCAATGTAGGTCAGACAAATTAAATCTGTGGAGTTTTTCACTTAGACATAATAGTGCCTGCACACAGCTTTAACAACACGTAGCATGTCAACAGTAAAGTGCATGTCAAGAAGTCTTGACGTGACTCTATTATGTGAATATGAGGCTCCATGCTAAATACTCGCTGCCCTGGCTTTTATCAGTCACTTCTGATCTTTCTGGAAGATAAAGTGTCTTTGGGGTTTGTAATAGCTGTCAGAGCACTTTGTACATGTTGCCAGTGGCAATAATCACATTTTTTGACTGAGTTTGTTGTGTTCTCCGAGAAACTCTTTCGCCTCCCTTTAGTTGTAGTTGCCTGAGGCCTGTCTGTGCAGCTAGTGTAGAACCAGCACATTAAGCCCCATGTCATCAAGGAGATGGATGGACAGTGGCTGTTGGGTTGGCTCTCCGATTGCGCTGCAGTTTCACTGGCGGCTCTTTCAACGGGGGAGACGCGCCAGCAGCAGGGAGGATGGATGGGGTTTGACGAAGGGGGAGAGTCTGGATTAATGAGGGGCGTCTGGTGAGTGATAGGGCGACATCAGTCGACGGCTGTTTCAATTTCAGCCTCCTACTCTACATCCCGTCTATGTTATTCATCAGGCAGAAGTACATACCCTCTTCTGCTCCTCTACTCAAACCGTTCATCACGTTTTTGGGTTCTTCGCTTGTTTCCTCTCAGTAGCCAGGGGATTAGCCTTTCTCCCCCCCATGTGACCTCTTGACTTTTCAGGGGATACATTCTTACTTTAACAACATACAAACTGTCTTTACATGTAAAACTAGCTTTGTTTTGGTCTTTTTTTTTTATTAGGCTGTGAGCAAGAGTGCTGCCAGTTTTTCATCGTTGTCAGGATGAAGTGTAAGCCGACACAGGTGCCTCCCACTTCAGCTAACCAGTCCCGAGACGCCGGCTCATAAATTGTGGCCTCCGTTCCCTCCGGGTCCACCTCATTGGCCCCTCTCTCCTTCTTCATCCTATCCAACCTCCCCAGTGGGACCATTATAATCAGTATGATGGTGTGTGTCTGTGTCGGAGAACGTTGCCTCCACACTGTTCTCTGTGTGGAGACCGTGAGGAGCAGAAGAAGAGATGAGAGGAGATGTGAGGAGGGGGGGAAGGGACACAAGGAGCACATTAACTATTTATGTGTCTTCTCCCATGGCTAATGGGAATTACATCTGTTTTAATTATTGATAGCCTAACCGGCTGTCTTTATAAGCATCTCCTCTGGGGACTGAACTGCCTGACAAATATATTCCATTGTTGTTATTGTTGTTTATGTATGATATGGAAGCACATGTGGATTGACTAGAGTCACTCCACTGATAATATTTGGTTGAAAGTGATAGTCTCTAAATGAATTTTTCTTTCTTCCTGATTCATGGCCATGACTTCATGGTCTTTAGGTTTTCTACCATGGGTGCTTGTGTTTGTCCTGCCTGGGGCTTGGGTGGAAGGGGAAGTCTTTAAGGGAAACCAACTGTACTGTTTTCACAGGCAAAATATGACCATTGACAGATGTTACAAACTGGAAATAGCACAACGTCTCTAAATCTTTGGAAAATGAACCAGTGCACCTGCATAGATAAGCATTTATGTTAGATTTTCCTTAAACAGAAAGTCTTTATCTTTCAAGGGAGCAGATTTTATGTTGAAACTTGGCCGGGTTGAGTTTCTGCGTTTTTCTCTTGCCAGTCATCTCTCGAGTCTTGCTGTACTCAGATTTGTTGCCAACTGGCCTTCAGTCAGCTCCATTGTGAGAAGGTATTGGTGTAGCAGATGGCACTGGAAAAGCCTGAGGTATCTTCAGAAAACAGAGGTCCTGGCTTTGTTGCAAGTCTGAGGAAGATTATTTTCACTTGAGATGAACTCCAGTTTGTGTGTTTGCGCTCATCTTGCATTTCAGTGTGAAGGGTCTGTATGCTTTCTTACATTTTCAAGTACCTATATTTTTAGATGGAGTTGCTCTGGATGAGTGATCTCTCTTTCTACATTCTCCTAATAGGCCCTCCGAGAGTTGCTATTGAACGGTAGGAGACGACAGACAGTTATCAGTACCTGCCTTCTGCTAGCCATCATTAACGTCACCACAGCCAGACATTTATCACCTGACATTGCTCGATTTATATGATCAATGTCTAAATTAGGCAATCACATCAGAGACACAAAAGGCATGATTTATTAATTTTTTTACATTAAACGTCATTGTCCTGTATATTAGAATGTCCTGAGCGTTTGCGTCATGTCCATGTTCAAATGTGCTGATGCATGTGCGCTACGCCGAGGTAGTGCTTTCATATTGCCAATGATGTAGACGTCCTTAAGGATCGGCCTCTCCTCGCTGAATTAAAATCTGGCCTTTTCTAGACGAGCCCATTGATTAATGGGCCCTATTAAACCCCGTCTGCTGGACGTGGATTGTGGGAGGAGGCGGAGAAGACAAGTTAGCGGGGATGGGCGAAGGCTCGTCCTCCCTCTGATGGATTGTCTCAGAAATGGTCCTTACCGCATGTGTCATACAGCATCTGGAGACATATTGATGTGCTGCAGGGCAGCCAGCACGGTTACAGCAGGTTGCATCCAGAAGTGAGAGAGGGGAGAGTTGCATAGGATAGTGTGTCAAAGTCGACACAGCAACATTTGAATTCAGAAATTCAGGTGCACCGAAAGGCAAAATAATAATGGAGGAGACGGAACGACAGTCGGTGAACTCAGCCAGGCGGTGAACAAGTATGTTAATCAACAAAGTGACAAATACTAATAGGGTGATGAGAGGATCTAAATGAAGAGAAGTGGTCCAGTACCTCTTACTGAGGTGTTATCTTACTAACAGTGTATTATCGTCCTCATTAGAGCATGTCCCATGGTTAATTATTGATCAGCTATGCAGAGATAAGTCACTCACGAAAGGCCTCATGTTGGGCTTTAAAGCTCAACACTTCTCCCTGCTGGGCACTAACACACACGCCCACGCCACATACACAGATTTAAAAAAATGCTGATCATTGTTTACTCTCACACCAGCAAGTGTCAGTCCCAGTGTTAATGTATATTTAACAGGCCCTCTGAGCCTCCCTGACTACTGTTCAATTTAATAGAATACTAAACTGTTAGAAGTACTGTAATAGAATGATGCGTCCTTCAATAAAAGGGCCAGTTCCTTTTTTTTTGCTGACAAAGGATAAACGAAATGTCGCTGCTTTTTGATATGTTCAAAACACGTTTTATTGTTGGCGTCATGTGCCCAATAACCATGTATCAGCAGACAATAGTATAGGTGTATAACCTGTCTTCGCTCCCTTGTTTGCGTTTAGTGAATTAACGGGGATTGCAGACGTCGGCATTGAATTCTCCCATGGGCCAACACTTTTTTTCATCCCAGTGTTATAAGATGTTGTAACATCAAAACGTGTGTCTGGGGACACACAGCTGAAAGCACGGGAGTGTGCAGCATGTCATTCTACCTCATCTGTCCAGTATGACTTGTTTAATAAAGGAAAAAGAACGCTAAAAACTAGGAATGCACATATTCTCGCCAGATTCAGATACTATATATATATCTATATCTATATATAGATATATAGATATAGATATAGATATATAGATAGATAGATAGATAGATAGATAGATAGATAGATAGATAGATAGATAGATAGATAGATAGATAGATACCAAGTTCCTATACTTTTTATGTCGGAGAACCTAAGGCCGGAGATTGCTGTGGAACTAAAAACCTGAACCCACGGTGACTGAATGATTGTCACTGATGGCAAAACCACTGAAGTGTATAATGGCATTGACACAGAAACTGGATTTAATCTGGATTGATCATGTCTGGTCGAGGCCTGATCAGATTAATGTCGGCATCGCGGATCAGATCGGTGCATCCCTTCTCAAAAACAAACCTCCAGTATTGATTGCTTTGGATTATCTGGAGTGTTTCCACATTACTGTGGAAATATCACTCTCACCCAGTGTCAGACCTGCTTGTGTTGGTGTGTGTGGATGTGTGCACATACAGTCATACAGTAGCAGTGTGACCAGGTCAGGATCTCTCGGCCCATTAACTCTCCCCTCTTAGCGGGACAGAGAGGTACCAAGATATGGAACATGATGAATCCTACTATTCCTGAGGTCATTTACTCTGGCTTTGTTCCCTCCCTTTTGTTCCCTGTACATGCACTGGATTGTCATCTCTCTAAATCTGTTTTTTTATGGCATCTTGATTGAACTCAAGAGCAGACTCAAGGTTATATGCACCTTTCAACAGATCCTTGTCCTTCATAATAACAGAGGCAAGAGTTTTTTCTATTGGTGCTTGATAAATGCTCATGCTGGTCTAGTAAAGGGGAAGGATGAGGTGCATCCTCAGACTGAATATACATGATTGTATTCTAAACAACATGCATGGGTTTGGTTTGTATTGTAATGAAGTAGCGTCCCCCCATTAAGCTGCTGCATACATTGTGAAGGTATGAAGTGGTGTTGCATCTCCTCCAGGAGAAACAAAGGGAACACTTGCTTGGTACGTTTTGATATAATTGAGTGTGCAGTCATTGGTTTTCTTGTCTCTCCTCTCTTGCAGGTAAGTGGAAGTGTTTTGCTGTAAGGGGTCCGAGGGGCTGCGGGGTGGTAAGTGCGGAATCATTCTCAACACAGAGTCATTTTTCAACACAGCACATTGTCCCACTCCTCTTTAAACCCAGACATGCCCAATGGACTGCTGCTCATCTAGACTTAGACCATAGATTGTTTTTGCTTTCTTCTCTCCACTGGATAACCTCGGTGTCCTCTTGGAGCTGATCATAAACGGATAACTATCTCTTAAGATGATAAGTTGACATATGTGGAATTGATTAAGGGGCCCTCACTGCATCTGAATTCAATCAAATATAGTCAGCAAATGGATTTTTCTGCTCGTCAGTAGCATCTATGAATGTTCATATCCTTGTCGTTCTAAAATGATTTGCCAGTAATGAAGGAGCAGCGTATGGAGTTAGGTTGTGTTGCAGCTTTTATTTTTATGAAGTAGAGCAATACTGACTTTTTTTCTTAACTTTCAGTCAATAGTAAAGCACTTGCATCACTTGTAAAGACTCCCCTTGGCACATTTAGGAAGTATCTTCTTCATAAAACAATAATATGACTTGCACACATTAAAAATACACGTTTTATATACAATAAAGTGGCTTCACCACACTGCAATTACTACCTTCTCTATCTCTAACATTATATTTTCTTCGGGATTAACCTCTGCCCACTAAGAAACGCTCATCAAGTCCCAAACCGGAAAGTTGAACAATGCTAATTGTTGTAATGCTAATGGCTGTGCAGCCGCCGTATCTTGCTCTGTGAGTGACACAGAGATAAAGCACACCACAAAGTGAAAGTGAAATAATTGTTTAACAGACAACCTGACAAGCGAGACAAAGGCAGAACTAGGCCAACTAAGACCTCTTTCCTTTGATTATGCAAAGCAGTTCTCCCCTCCATCCATCTCACAGTGCATTGTGGGTAGTCATTACTGTAGACCAGTCTCAGAGATTGGCCCAGAGACGTACGCTTTTGTCACATTGGACTTTTGAATTTTGAAAAGGCATGTGGGTATCCGTGCCAGCAAAGGTAGTGGGGGTGTGTTTGTACAGTAGAGTTTGTAACTGACAGCTGCTACTGTACAGCTTCATTTACTTTGCACACAACAACAGATGATTGTACTCGACGTATGTCTTAATATAGGCTTTACGGCCCATTGCTTGAATACTGTGCTCTGTGCAAGAACAGGCTTTATGAGCCGCAGTTGTCCAAGTATGCTAGTATGTGTCGGCATCATTAGCAGCTGACCACTGTTATGTCTGTGCAGCTTTAGTGTGGATCATAGATCATACAGTAATGAGGAGATTACAGCTGAATGCAATGGATGCGATGATCATAAATTGAGCTGAGACTGAGCAGATATTCTTTGATTACAGTCTTTGGGTGAACGCACATGGATTGAACAAAAGTCCAAGAGCAAAGCCGACATCATACAAATCGAGTTGTTCATTCAGTAGAAATCCCGCTGTCCTCTCCAGAGACTTAAAAAAGACAAAAGGCGAACCTCGCTGCAGGTAGAAGCGGACAAGGAGGAGAACGTGATGGAAAAAAACACACATGTCGTGCAAATTTGAAAAGGTCACACTGTGGACACATCTCCACATGTGCGTGGCCCTGCATCTGTTAGGCTCAGTTTGCCTCCTCACCACTCATGTCACCCACACAGCACACGCGTGAAGACAAGACCTCTGTACCCGAAATGTTTAAAACGCTTCTATACACATTCGATCAGAGACAGCAAGAGCAAATTGATTATGTGGCGCATGATGCTATGAAAGAGGACATTTCCAGGACTTTGTTTGAGCCTCTTTACTTAGTTCAATATATTCAATTCTTGTGGCTTACCATGCGCTTAGGTTTCTCCACGTGGGATTAGTGTTATTTCGTGCGGATGCATTGATTCTTCATCCAAGTCACATGCAAGGATGGCAAGATGAGAGGGATAGACTACATCCTGATGAAGAAATGAAAGAGTGTCGTGATGGTCCAATGGTCAAAGTGCTACCATAATATTCCAAATATTGTTTTTGTGAAATATTTGAACTACCTTTTTATCTGGCAGAGGCATCCGTTATGAGTCATCCAATTAGTTTTGATGTCTTGTAGAAAAAAAAACAAGCACACAGCTTGATGTTGTTTTGAACTAGTAATCTCCAGCATATCAAATATTTTCTAATAGAGGTCAGGAAAACAATTAGAGGGAAGTAATGTGGTTTTCCAAAAATTGAGTATGCAGCTAATGCAGAAGTACAACATTAGTATTTCAGTTTTGAGCACAGGGGGAGTAACGTTTAATTTTAGTGATTGACCTTTTTCAATTGATTTCTCCTCCCGGTTGCAAAGGTGTCGTAAATATCAAGATGTTCAGGGAAACAATTAACCTTCATCCAAAACGATTTACCAATTTTAATCTGCGTCATCGATTTAAAGAGTACCTCATTTATCAGGAGCTGAAAATGCACAGCTTCTTTTCGATCCGATTTTCATTTCTGATTGAAACAGAAATTAAAATGTAATTTAACTTTCTTACACGTGCCTCTCAGTGTTTGATTTAATTGTTTTTTCTGTCAAAAAATCTCCATAAATTAATCAACAAAACTCTGGATGTCAGAGTTATTCCAGAGAAGTGACACGGATCACCCAAAGCTAAACTCAGATCTGGGACAGTTAATAATCAGTTTCTGCTCTCCAAAGCCTCAGCCAGAAATATCCACACAACAGTGTCTCTGTGTTCCCCTTCTCACAACATCCAGAGCCAATACAGATTTTTAATCACTCGACAGTGATCCCTTCTCGGTAATCTTGTTTAGAGTAAACACACAACCACTTTCACACATGAAACACATGCATGTTGGGTGCATTGGGAGTTACTCCAGTGTACAGAACACAAACTCAATACTTAGAGGCCATGTGTCCCAAATTAGACCGCGCAGAGTTACTGACTTTCCAACTGGAAAAAAAACTCTCCCTCGGACACCGTTTGCGTGCATGCGACGTATCAAATATCTCTCTGCAGTGCTAATCTTAACCCAAGAGATTATTTGCTTCTAGATGTAATCTGTTTGTAACAAATGTTTCCAAATAGGAAAGTTTGACCGTTTTTTGATCCACATTATGTCATGTGATCCAATAGCTTTTCTCTCTGGAAAACAGTATGCTAGTGTGTTGTGTGCAAAAGTTGTCATGAAGGAAAACCTTATCAGGATTCAAAGCGGAGACAAAGCCAATGTTTGACAGTACAATCCTGGAATGCCAAAGTGTGGCAGCGAGGAATGAGTGTCAGAGTGCGTGTATCATGTTCAGATGGCCTGTAGCTGACTTGACAGTTCGCTAAGCCTCTTAAGCCGCCCCCTCCACCACAACTGTGTTGTGTTGACATTGTTTCTGGCAGGAAGCTGCACTGCACCACTATCGTCTGTGTCTCTGCACTGGATGTTCAAACACGACACCGCTGGCAACCGATAGCAATAATGTTGTATTTTGGATGGATTTTGTTTTGAAGTGTCAGTTTTGTCTTTGATCTATCACCATTGAGCTTCAAATGTTTGAAAGGAAGCACAAAAAAAAAACATAGTTGGATTTTTAGGAGAATAATTTCCAACACAACCCCCAAGCTCCATGTATCCTCCAGTTGTCGTGAGTGTTTCAGCTCCTATAGGTTCCTCCATTTTCAATATGCAGTCGGAAAGGAATATAAAGTGGAAGATGTCTTTGTTTACCTGTGTGTAAGAGACATTAAAGTGTACCTTGATATCTGTGGAAAGACAGGTGATAAAAGAAGTAGTGGGTTTGGGAAAAACAAACTTTCATGAAAAGAAATATATATATATATATATATATATATATATATATATATATATATATATATATATATATATATATATATATATATATATATATATATATATATATATATATATATATATATATATATATATATATATATATATATATATATGTGTAGATATAAAACATGGAAAGGATGAAGAGTTGTGTGTATTCTCTCGTGTTTGAGAGATCACAGAGAGTCAGAATCTTGTGAGCTGTGACTTAAGGGGGAGGGTTGGTGAGAGATGGGGAGGCATCAAGGTGCAGTAGATGCAGCGTGTCTATCTGGATGTACTGAGATTCCAAAACTGCTCAAGCCATTAGAGTAAAGCTTTATGCAGTATCTAAGTAAATGTAGGAATGTTGCATATAAAAAAAATTAAGAATCAAATTAAGTTTTTTTTATTGTGTCCCGTCTTGAACATCAACTGTATTAATAATAGCAAAGTTATTTTTTCTACTCTTGTTTGTTTCAACATTTTCTACAATAACCAGTATTCATTATGAATTTGGCTGATATATCATTTATAACACAGCAAGTGTCACACCCTATTTGTGTTACAAATGCCCAAACGTTTCACGTTCTGATCACAATTCACAACAAGCAAAACAATGGCTGCTATTATGCTGCTGGAAGGTTCCAGTTAAAACAATGCATCACTTTAAGTGTTTCGTCACACTCCTCCACAAAGATAGATATACTTTTATAATGTTACATTCTTATCAAATCCTTATGGATTGAAGCTTTCTTTCTGTAATTTTGCCATTATTTCATCAGCAGTCATTTCTCATTCAGAGCACCTCATTGGTGATTCACGGTGTGCAGTTTTTCAGATAAATCATCTGCTCTGCGTTCTCTCCAGCTTTCACATAATTGCAAAGGCACAGGTGTGTCTGTGTGTATCTATCTGCATGTGTTGCACGCGCCCACATCCACTGGCCCATGTCGAGACCAAAACCATTCACTTTAGTCACAGATGGCTTGGATTTGCCCTGGTGCACAGGACTGTCTCGGCAGCTTTGCCTTAAACTGGTGAATTCAGTTAAACCTCACACAGGGAGACCAAAAAAAAAAAAAAAAAAAAGCAGAAAACCACGGTCGCTGTTGAGTGGATGATCATTCAATGTTTTCCCCCATCATGGTTTGGGCATCTTTGTCAAATCTTCGGTGGAGAGGCTGGGTTGGCGTTGCCATTTCCCCACAGGCCTGCAGTTAATGGATTCATTTTTGCCTCAGTGTGTTAACCGACCGTCTGTTTGGTAAACTTGTCGTGTGTAGCCTCACTAATAAACTCCGTGCTCAGTCCCTCATACTGCTCTCGACAGTTAGTAACAGAGACCGAGGGCCAACATTCATGTACAAGTAACCATGTAATACGGTTTGGATACTTGTCATGCCACACTAAAAATAACTTGTGAACATCCACAGTGGAGAGACATCTTAAGAAGAAAAACATTTGATGTGACTTAAATGAAACCACTATAACAACATTGTAGTATTAGCATATCTTACACCTGTCCAAACTGACAAAGTTGTCAAGATCAAATCAGATACAGTGGTGTCGGAATGTAAATATTCAATTAGAGAGGCTTTCTTTAGATGAAGAGGATGACAAAGAAAGAGGTATTTGTGCTGCGATGGAAATCTCGCAGATAAACATCCTTTCTCATGGTAATTAGATGACGCGGTGGATGACAGCCATTGGCTGTGACAGTGAAGAGGGCTCTTCAGGAGCCAATGGCTTTTGTTATCAATGGCTGGCAGCTGGAAAACCCATAAAGAAATGGAAGCCTTCAAGAGGCACTGGGCCCTGAAACAGATTTTATGTGGGACTTATTTTGCCAGCCAGAGTGAAAGAAGAGAGAGAGATGCGGTTGTCTGCAAAATGGCCTCAAGAGCACCACTAAATTTCCTGAAGAGAAATGGGAGTCATTATTAGTACCTCATTCACAGTGGGATCATCAGTTTTTGAATGTTATTTCTGGCCTTATCCTGGATTTCTCTGGGCTTAATGCTGCATATAATATGTTTTTTATTGAAAGACTGGACAAAGTAATGAGGTTCTGCTGTATTTAGTGCCTCTTTTCGTTGAATGTCAACTGGTAAATCTCTGGGGGGATTTGGTGGGTTTATCACTGCGTATATTCATTTGTCAAATGCAAGTAAGTACTGTGTCACTCCACTACTGTTTGTATTTACTTAATTATCCCTGTCTGCTAAATGCATTAACTATCACCTTTGCGCAGCTGCTACACACAAAGCCTTTAGAGCGTGTTGTACCTTCTACCCCAGTGACTCGAGGAGACCATTTTACATTTCCACTTTATATGGATGTGCATTTGTTTGTATGTGTATCTGTTTATGTCTGTATGTGCTCCTTTTGATTGTTGACCGAATCTGTCCGATCCTGCCTGCAGATAAAATATACTGTAGCTTTTCATACATTTACAAGGCAATCATTGTTCTGATTGAAAATATATTGTTTTCAGTCATGCAGCCTAACTTTTTACACAAAATGGAAATTGAAGAGCAACACCCACCATATAGTATACATGCTGCATTTACAGTTGTCCTTTTCCATCTTTCCTAGTAACGCCCTCTTTTGTCCCCACACCAGAGAGAGGGGGGGTGTGGGGGGTGTGTTTCCATCCTGATTTAGTGGGAGACCAGCATTGCTAATAATTTCCTGGCAATCACACACCCCAAGTCTGATCAATAGGAGAGACAGAGGCAGCAGGCTGCCATCCAGCCCAGGCCTGATAGCTGCTATTAAGAGTCCCCTTCACCACTAACACCAGAGCCACATACTATCCCTCTGTGGTCTCTGCCCATACACCACTGACGGATGACTAATAGAGCTGTGATCGTGAGCCTCAATTTGTATTTTTGTTTATTTCTCAAGGAGGGTTCAAGGTTAAGGTGGTTGTTTAGTTTTTGTACCAGTGTACTCAGATTATAAACATCCAGAATGCTCGTTGCTGCTGCTGCCGGTTCTGCTGCCGGTGCTGCCGCCACCGCTGCTACCGCCGCTACCGCCGCCACCGCCGCCGCTGCCGCCAACACCACCACCGCCAACGCTACCGCCGCCGCTACCGCCGCCGCTACCGCCGCCGCTACCGTCACTGCTACCGCCGCCGGCGCTGCTGCCACTGCCTCCGCTGCTGCCGCCGCCATGGTGTACCAGCAGCAGTGGCGGCACAGTTTCCGTTTACATTGTAATCTATAATATATGCCCATCTCTGTGGCCAGTACAGTTCAGTCATTTCTAAAGGAAGCTTTGCTTTATTGAAACCCGCTGGCAAACAGATGGAGTGCCAACTGGAAGTGCTTCCTAGTAAGAAAAAAAAAGAATCGATAGCACAATAAAGTCTAACCACATGTAATAAAAGTAGGTTGTATATCAGAGCTTCCTTTGCCAAGCGTTTCTTTCAACCTCCATTACCAAATCCATGTATGCTTCAGCTGGACTGCTGCACAGATATCTATGCAAAACGGACGCAGCAATGACCTATTCTCAATTTTTATACCCCAAGTGCAGTTGTAGAAAGGTGGAGGGTTTTTATGCTCTGTGCACAGCATAAGAATGTATGCGGGGTAGTCTCACATGTAACCTTTTAATGGTTTGGGTGTCCGACTCATCGCCTGAGAGATGCAGTGCTCTCTTCGTACACCTTTTTAGAGATGGAATTAAAGCAATGCAACGAGTCTGCTGCTGTAAGGGAGTAGAGGCAGTGGAAGGTTTTATTATCAAATGTAGACAGAGATATTTTTTTCCTTCGACTGCCTTTCTTGATCGTGGTTTTGTATATTGCCGCTTAGCTCTTTGTTCGCTGTTGCTAAATCCTGCACTGAGGGATGGCTAAACAGAGACGATGTATAGCAGTGCTGTTCCTCCCCGGGGATCACAGTCCATCTTCTCTTCTCGTTTTTCAGTACTATAGATAAGATTCAGTTTTTAATTCTGCTTTTGATTCACTTACCTGAGCACACATATTTTATTTGATCAAGCAGACTACCGTAATCCTTTGTTTTATTTCCTCTTTGGAAAAACAACTCTACAATTTACACAAAGGCTATGCCGGGAATGTATTATAACACTAGTACTAGCACTAAATTAATACTATACATCTAATTACAAAGGGGATTTAGCCCAAAATTTTGTAAAAGGACTTAGATTAAAGCTGAGTGCCTAATCCCTCTCCAGCCCATAGCTGAGCCCTATTGATGAATCGTTCTCTCTCGAGAGGTAGAGGGGATCAATAGGCAAACAGCATCATTGATCCTGACTGCTTTGAAGTCATGTCTCTCCCAGACAGAGATCCCCTTCTCTCAGATCCCCGCTGCCCCACAAACCCCTCTGTCCCTCACTGCGTCGCCTGGTTAATGGTTGTCATAAAGAAACGGCAACCAGAATAATATGTGGCTGTGTATTCAGAGTTAGCGGGCTAAGTCACTGACTAAGTAATCCAAATTCCAAATTAATGCTTGCGTCAATGACACCGCAACTGGAGATGCAGTTATTTCTCTTTCAAAAAAGAAGTGATGAAGTCATTTACACCACAATGATGTTTATTGAGGAGATGTTCAGTATTGTGTACATTATTACTGAAAGGACTTTGGGGGAAAGATGAGGCTCATTGATGAGGTATGAAGTCCTAATATCCTGCGTTTTCGCTGCAGTAACAAGTCCCAGATGTGCAGCACAGGGCTCTTGGGAAGGTTTCACCAGTGACCTCATCACAGTGGTCCAGACAGGCATGGGCATCCCTCTGACAAGCATGCCACCGTATTATTATGTGGTTCTCGGCAGGACTTCTCTGTCTCTCCTAAAAACCATTTGTAACAGAAGAGAGATTCAATATACCCGAGGTGTGGAAATCCAACTCTTCCAGCCTGGCATACAGAAAGTGATCGTTTGACTTCGAGAAATGCAACAAAGCAAACCAAAGGCTGTTTTTTTTGTTATCCTTAAACCTCTGCCTCCAATTTTCTCAGAAACAAGTTTTTCTCTTTCTTTTTTTTCCCTCCTTCTGCCGCAATGTGCTTACAGAAGCAGTTATCACAGCGCCCAATAATCTGAGCGTTTCCACTGGTGAACACAATGAAAGGCTTTGGGAAGTCTTGTCAAATTCATTTATTTGTACAACAATGGGCTATAATAGAGAAGACCAGACACAGATTTTTCATTCCCTGGTTCAATAGTAGAAGTCATTGTCAACATTTTGGATTTTTGGCCCTGTTATTTTTACTATAAATGTAGTAAATGACAGTCAAGGTTAAGTTGGCATTTCATATTATCATGCACATCACATTGCCTAAAAACAAAGCAGATTTTGTTGTGTGGATCTATTTTTGAATTGAGGCTTTCTATTTAATTTGATTAGATGGATAAATCTATTTAAGAATATGTTTTGTCTGTCGCGTCTCTTCGAGTCTGGTGCCGTTCCAACATCATCACATTTTTGCGCTGAAAATCTTACTCCTACATTCTTACATTCTTACAATTATTATTTATATTATGACTCACCTTTTAAAGACAATTAGATATGTATCCTGCAATTGAGCGCAATAGTGTGGAAAAAAAAGCCAATAATTATGTCTAATACTGAAACAAAAGCCTGTAAGTTCCATGTTGGAATAATTCTTTTCTTCTCTAGGCAGTATACCATAGACTGAAATAGGGCTGTATGCTGAATGTAGTGGTTGCATATGGACATTTAGAGTTTATCTTTGTGCTGTAATGTGTATTCTCTCTCACTGGGAGGGAAATGAGCCAAACAACCCTGAGAACAGCTCAGTATGATAGCTCTGTGGCTGAGCACCAAGGTTTGGCGACAGTGTTTTTGTGTGCGAGTCGAAATAGGCAAAGTAATGATCTGCACCACACCTGTTCACCTCTTACAAAGGCATGTGAATATGAATCAGGCTTGGTAACAGCAGGTATAAAAGACCAACCCCCTCGGAGCATTATTAAGCCACATAGTTGTAACTGACCTTACTGGCATTTTGCATGTAGATGTATTCTGCTCCCGTCTGCTATGCACAGCCCCTCATAGTATATCGATTGACACAAAGATCCGTGGAGGCCACGGTAAGGGTCTGTCGTTGAGGTCACATAATTTACTATTTATACCCCTATCTGTGTAAGCTGGAGAACTGTAAAGCACTTTCTCTTTCAATCATGCACCAACGTCTACTTTGTCATGCATGCCTCCCATTGTTTTATATTATGTGCTGGCAAATGTCACCTTTTTAAAAATAATTTGAATGGCATTTGCTTTATGTGCATGTGGATGCTGCTTTTATTGTTGTGTGTTTTTTTTAATTAGTTTGACACACACGTTGCTGCAAAGGCGACTGAATCCCGGCAACAAGTCCCCAAGTCGATCAAAGGTGCACACAAATCGTAAGAACGAAACAAAGCAGAGTGAATGTATGAACCATTACAACCCCACTAATCACATGCTCACATGCAGCAGATCAGCTGTCATCCCTCCAGTATACACAGCGCAAGAGCGAGCTCAGATTTATTTCCCCTCTTGCTTGGAATGGATGTGATTGTGCGTATCCGTTTGTCCGTACGGAGAGATGCATCTTTGTCTACAACCTTTCACAGTCCTAGCCTGTTTCACGCCCCTGCCATTCTGCTCGTAGCAGCCAACACCAGCAATCCCAGCCTGGGGGGAGTTGTTTATTTGAAGGAGGCGGTCGATGGCACAGATTGCCCAGTGAGGCTGTAATTACACGAGAATCTAAAATGGCAGCACTTGAAAAAAAAAAAAAGAATTGGACGAACTTGTCAATAAGTCACACTGCAGCTTTCCAGTGTGAACCCCGTGTGAGCACACCTTGTCATTTTCACCCCTCTGTGCAATTAATGCTCACGGAGAGCAGACGGCAACGATTGTTTGTTGTTGTGTTAACTGAAATATAAAGTTGTGTTAGAAATCAATGCAAGGGTTTGTCCGTGTCGTGGCACTTGCTCATATTTCCCCGGCTGTTTATTTGAGGAGGGACTTAATTGTGTATTGAGATTTGTGTAGTGTTGTCCTTTTGTGTGTTGTGTGTGTGTGTGTGTGTGGTATCAGAGAGATGAGAGAGGGCAGTCACATGGGTTTAGTTTAACATCAACATGCTCCAATACCACCAAAACATCAATGTGGAGCTGCCACTACGATTGTATTTATTGATTTAATCCTTATATTGTTATATTCCTCATTTAATCTATGCAATGTCATCATGTTAAATGTCAAGTCCCGAGGTTCTGCCTGTGTTGTCCAAGCAATTAATACAAATTTTGAATAGTTGATTAGTTCAATGTTCATTAACTAATAAAATAATTGACTAATCATTTCAGCACTTCATCAATACAAATACATTTCTTAATAAAATAAAGTTGGTCGGCAATGGAATTGACATTATTATTGATACACTTCACATTTGCATGGTTAATGGGCTTCTTGTTGTTGTTGGCCACACCAATTCATCTAAAACTAACACATTCATTGAACAGGTTTCAGCTTTAATAATGGTCCTTAAGATAAAAGGTCTTCTTAGGGTTTCCTCTGTGAGTGTAATTCTTCAAAGGGATGCAGGTACACAGACACATTCTTACAAGTACACATGTACTTGAACGGCTCCTTGATTGGCCTCACGTGGCTCCTCTGAGCACCAATTACTGCTCCTCTGAGTGACACTGCGTCTTTGTGCCGAGTGGCGGGCGGGCCAGTAGAACCAGGGCACTGATGTCACCACCCAGCAATGGGTTCCCCTTCATCACTCCTCCTCTCTTGTCATCACTGAAGACAACTGGGACACAATCTGCCTCCCAGATATAAAAGGTTTTATTTTTCCGGAGAGATGGACTTTTCTTTCGCTCCGCTCTTTGGTCTCTCTCTCTCTCTCTGTCTGTCTCTGTAGATCTCACTCTCTCTCCATCTCTTCTGCTTTCTCCCGGGCAAGCCATTCCTTCTCAAACATACATCGGTCTAATTGATGACGAAATCTTATGGAAGCACAGCAGTAGATCGTAGCAATAATGCCAAAAGGGGGGGGGGGGGGGGGGATCCAGTACAGAACTTAAGCTTCAACTTTATCTAACAAAAATCCCCTTAAATCATTTCAAATGGCATTTTATCATTGTTCAACTCTGCTTAAGCTTATGAGGATCATTCTCATTCAATTTAGTCAGCTGTTTACATTTCTTAGAGGACACATGGACATGCCCTCCACCAGAATCCTTTCAGACTGGAAATCCAGATTTTATTTTTCAGTATTGTACAGAAGGTCCCACGAGAATGCATTATGATTTTAATGAGTTGAGCAGTCATTTGTGGCACACATACAAGAGGCTCTGTGGTCGAACCTGCTTAATATTCATGACTTCTTGGTAATTGTGATTATGCTTTGTTTTCTGCGCACATTTTACACCACTATCATCCGACTGTGTGAAACAATGAATTCTATCCTATGACGTGGAGATGTAAAAGTGAACCTTTTTAGTCGTAACTGTTTAAAAGTTTTCTGTGCCTCCAGACTGAGAGAGCCCTGAGTGAACCTGGGCCAAAGCCACCATTAACCTGGCTTCTTTTAGATATCACTTTGCTCGACTCCAGGTCTTCACCCGGGTCGACCTTGTCCTTGTATCTCAGCGGCTTAACCGCCATCGGCACATTGTTACAGGAGCACAGATGTCTGTTGAGAAAGCCGAAGGGCGACGCGAGAGAGCATCATTAAATCAAAAGAGTTATTTATTTATTTGCTTGCTTATTTATTTTCCCTGGGATTTTGCCATGTCGTCTTAAGTGCGGTACAAGGCAGCATTGGCCCCAGGGAATGGAGCAAGGATGCTTGAGTGAATACTGCGAAGTGAAGGCCGCCTCGTGTCTGATCTCTTTGGCACAGAATACAGTACATCTGAAGAAGCGAGGCATTTAAGAAAATGTGTTGTCATTTGTATGATGCATTTTGAGTGTAAATGATGCGCAGCACACCTTGCTGCGTAAAGAGAATGATGCAGGTTGACAGTGTTGTAACTTAGCATCGCAATAAGGATAGTAGCAAAACAGAATACATCACAGCAGGTGCAGTATAAGAAAATAAGATGTGTTTTTTTTATTTTTTATATCTTTCCTTTGTCAACTGTCCAGTCCACCTCATCTACATATGTAAGGAAGGCTCTCGCAAGGAGGAAGGAGCAGCAGATGGTACTGTCACCTGGAGTGTATGTGTAATGATAGACGGCCACCTGTGCTGGCTCCCCCCCTTACAAAACAAGTTTGGGCTCTGTATTCTGTGTTGCATATTAGAACTGCGAGGGAAATTGGCTAAAAGCTGTTCCAATGTGCTATTTCTAGTTGCTAAAGAGATTACTGAACCAAATCTAGTAGAGCCGTTGAACAAACGTGTCCGTGTGTAGAAATACAGATACTTAAAAATCACTTTAATCTGAGCGCTAAGGGATAATCCCTATAAAGTGATGCTGCACACACAAGTTTGCATACAAACTCGTTTACGGAATGGAAACTTCCCCTTCCGTATCTCATTAATTCCACCGTCACCGTCACCGCAGCGCATAAGTTAGTGCTTATCTTTTCCAATTTCTTGTGGGAGCATCAACGTCAAAGCGGAGGATTTCTTTTTACAGCTAGAAACCGCAACTGTGCGAGAAAACTCACAGTAGTCTGTCTCTTTAGTCTTGGCAAAACAACATCCTCTCTCAACCTGAAAACTTGCCCAGACATCATTAGAGACGTCGGAGCAGGCGTAGAACCTAAACATCTCATTACTCGCACTTGTTTGAGCGTAAACTTGGATTGGAACGGGTGGCAGAGGTTTGGAATGGTTAGGGGACTCAACAAATTATAGGGTAATAGATTCTCTCATTAATTTAACATGAGAAGTCTTCTCTTTCTGACACTCCACAATTTATAACATTCTGGCAGCTTTGGGACGATATTAGCTTTATAAAAAGTCCCTAAAAGTTGCTTTAGATGTTATCTCCCCTGCGGAGCACTGTATGGGTTATCCTGCAGCAGTCTACTGGCATCATAATTGAAAGAGACTGATAAGGAAATGTACGTTTCTCTTCAAGGGAAAAGACAGTATTTCTGATATGTGGCCAGCAGTTCTCTGTTTTGACAACTCCAATAATTGCTCTGAACATAAGGTGTTTATTGGAACATCTGTGATAGTGTGTACATATGTGCTTACTGTGGTAAATATCCATCTGCCAAAGAATAAATAGGTCCATAAACTCGTCTAAAACATCAGCGCTCCAGCAGCAGAAAGTGCAGATCATATATCTTGCTTTCCTTGCAGCCTCCCATTATTATCTCTCGCTGGTAAAGAGGGAGGGGGGGGGGCTCCTCCTCAGAGAGCTGTCATCCATTGCCATCCATTATCTCTGCGGCTAGCCGTGGATGGCTGAGCACCGTCAGCCTGTGGAGCACAGTGGGACTCGGGGTTAGCGGGGCTCCCAGTGAAGACGGCTCTCTCGCACCACTGTAAGCCTCCGGGGCCTCCCAGCGGACGGCACCACGCTGGTGAAAAGACAGCGGCTAGCCCACCTCCTCTTCCACCGCCCACTACCCCACAAAGAGCAGTTAACACACTGTGGAGTCTGTCAGCCTCTGTTTAATACACTGTAACTTTTTTATTTATTTAATTATGGTTCCATTTAAAGTTTATTTGAGTTCACCCTGCTAGAGAAATATAATTGTAACCACGGCCAGATTGACTGCACTCCACCGCTGTATGGGTGAATTTAACACGAGCTGCGTTAGTTTTGGCTAAGAGGTTCTGAGCTGTGTTTCTATTTCTCAGACATCAGTACATTATGCTCTCTGCGCACGGATCAGTTGGCATCTATGTTGCGGCACGCTGGATGCTACTTGTGCTTAAATGCGAAGACACTGCGGAGAAACAAGAAAGTCATACAGTAGCTTGTTTGCCTGCTTAGCTTCATTGAGTGTTTTATTGTCTTGAAGCAATGCCAAAGCACAGAAATCCATTTTCAATCACACCTATCATTTTACTATTAAATAAACCGTTTGTATCTCTACGGTTATTATGCCTCATTGTAATTACTGCACAGCCAAAATAATTTTCCATGGAAAACCCCTTCAGGATTTTAATGAAGTGAGCGGCACTCCTGGGAGTGGAAGACTAGATGCAGCAAGGAATGCATGATTAATTCTTAAAAATGCCTCTGGAATGCGCCTCCTTGGTCTCGATCCAGTTTCGGATCAAAGAACCCGACAAGAAAACTAAAAAAAGAAAGTGTACTTGCCCCAGCAGAATTATTGCCTTTGATACGATTAATCTTTTAATGGATGTGATGGCGCGTGTCTTACTGTTCCTCGTAAATCATCCTGATTATATTATATATGCTGTATATAGTTTTTTGTTTTAGTAATAAGCATGTAATTATATTGTTTTGGTGGAATTCTCAAATTGTGGTCGTGGAAGGCAAGCAAGTCCTAAATGGTTGAAAATGTGTAATCCTTTTTAATACGAGGCTATTATAAATAATTATTGCATGCTAGTTAATAGTTCTTTACCAGGATTGGGATCCAATGGTTTTGTACTTAATGTATTATAAAACATAATATTCGATCTATTTGATCAAAAAATCACATTTCTGCTAAACGCATTTTACATTTATTTATCATTCTTTGTAATCAGATATTCCCTTTGTTCAGTGTTTTTTTGCATCCTTGACATGTAGCATTTTCTCTTCTGAGGGAACTCTTTAGTCATCAACTTCTGCCCCGGAGATCAGAGCTTTGAACCGACAGCAAAATGCTCTGTAAAAGGCATGGCAATGAAATATTTATCAGGACTTGAGATCAGAAGTTTGGGAATTAGGTCCAAAACTTAGCAGTGTAAATGAATCTCATAAGTTTCGCTATCTCACAAGACTTTAATCCACTTGACATTTTTAAGTGGGTCAGCCAGAAACTAGGAAAGTGCTTGGTGCAGTGCTTTGACGATGTGGTCATCTTTTTTTTTTTTTATGTCCTGTATGGTTTTAATTTTTTCCTTCCTTATTATGTTCAGTCAGCTTGCACTGTCCCAGAATGCACTCCTTCTCTTGCCATGCAGAGCTTTTACAGCGGTCCAATCTAATAACCGCAGCGTTGTATGTCAACAATCAGCACTCCTTCAGAAAAAGGGAAAAGGTGAGAGGCATGTGTTGCCCTCTGTAATAATGATATCCAGAGTTTATTGGTATGTCTGTTTTTTCTCTCTTTCTCTCACACACACACACACACACACACACACACGCACACACACACACACTCAGAAATGCACATCACGAGCTCTGTAAACCCGTGTTCACACCATGACCAGCTTGGTTGAATGTTAGCTGTTTTCCTACCATCTAGTATCATCAGTGTCTGCCACCAAGTAAAAAAAAAAGAAAGCTGCATTTTTTTTAAATGTAATGTTTGCTTTCCATCACATTACATTGTTAGATATCATAGCAAGTTAGCAAGCCTCCAGTAAGTAGAATTAAACAATACACATACAGTAACTCCTGAGTTAACCACTCACCCTAACAATGTGGTCGGGTGAGGGGCTGTGGTATAAACCTTTATTTATGTTACAGTTCCTCTTGCAGCCTTTCAGATAAATGATGCAGAAACCTGGTGAAGGTTTGAATCATAGTTGTGATGCTGACTTATTGTTCATGAAACAAAGAAAAGGAACAC
This sequence comes from Cottoperca gobio, assembly GCF_900634415.1. Classification (NCBI taxonomy): domain Eukaryota; kingdom Metazoa; phylum Chordata; class Actinopteri; order Perciformes; family Bovichtidae; genus Cottoperca; species Cottoperca gobio. The sequence continues at coordinate 8,384,292 of NC_041378.1, forward strand.
ATCAAAAGCACCTCTCGTCACTTATCCCAGCGCTGGTCATATTGCGAACATGCTGTGAAACGCACAGTTTCTTTCCTATAATCCTCGGAGTGTACCGTCTGTGTGATGTCAGACACAGACATGCACACAAAGGCATGTAGACCTCCAGCAGCCAGGTGAATCACAAACCACAGTCACACCATTAAAGACGAACACACTTGCACAAGCAGGCTCATGGAATCCAAACACACACTATTTAATTGCTAAACTTGACTGTCTAAACTGCTCCAAAAAATTGATTGATTTATTTTCCCGTAAGTACAGTGTACGCACGCAGCTCATGTCCTGGCACACAAACCTTAGCAGCTTCACATAAATCAAACATCTGTGTGTGTAATTGGCCTCCTAATGGAATGGGATCGTATCGATTTATGAAACTAAGTGGACGTCTCATTTCAGACTAATTAGAGTTTTAATGACTCCCTTCATTTGTGGTCCTGTTGTGTGCTTCTGAATGTCAATCTTCAGAGCCGTGTACTGTAAGGCTACAACTAAAATAATTCAGAGCCTACTGGGACATACATGACATGTCTAACAGGTCGTATGGCTGTCAACATTTGCGGTTGCATAGCCAGATCTAAAGTTCGTCAAGCGTCTGGAGAAATCTAAGCACAAAAGTAATTTGGGGGAAAAGGAGTCACAGCGGCAACAAAATCTTATCAGAGTGATTTTTGTCTGACATCGAGTCAGGGAGAATATTTGAACCTTGATTGCACAGAAATAACCGCACTCTCCTTGAGCGAGGTTATCTGTATCTTGAATCAAGAAAAAGAGGCCGGCTGCTGCATTAGAATCAGAGAAAAGACTTTTTTATTGTATATAAATTCTTTGTACCCAAACCTTCTCTCTCTGTAGGCAACTATTTTCCAAACTAAACTCCCATTGAATTGCGGTCTCAGGCTTAAAGACCTTGTTATCCTAATTACTTTTGGATGAGATTTTCTCTTGACATCCTTGAGCCTGACAGGAAATGTGATTAGAAAAAAAGTAATGTTTTTTTGGACCGTGCACAACTTTTCTGAGATGAGAAAGATGAGTAGATAAGGCCAACACAGGTTTTTGGCTCTGTGTTAATTGTGTTAACTACTCTGTGAACCACAACCCGTTCGCACTTAGTCATCCTTTCATGTTGATATTTCACGTTCCCACTATTGACAGTAAAGTTGACCTGAAACGCTCTCAGGGCTACGGCGGCAGCTGTGTCCGCTCTTGGAATAGATCGCAGGTCTCCGAGCTCGCTTCCGGCGAGGCGCTTTGAGAAAAGTCCCGCCTTTTGACCGCTGCGGTGCACGAGGTTCATCCATTACACTGTGACAGCTTGATGAATGTGTCAGGCGGTTTAATTAGAGTTTGTGTTCCTAATATCACCCTCTTGTTTGATGATGTTATTACCTCCAGTGTGTGATTCGATGTGATTATTCACCGCTTTGATATAAGGCGATGAAATGTTATTTCTCGCACGAGTGCAGTGGGTAACAAGCTTTCCCAGAAGACGGATCACTGATTGATCACGGCCTTCACTTTACGACTGAACTGATTTCAGTCGCTTGAGATTTCAGGGGAAGGCTGCAGGCTCTGAGAGCTGCCAGCATGTCTCTCACTTGTCCAACATTCTTGGCTGATGGAAAAATGACAGACAGGCAGCTGGTCCCTGACTTGTCAAACATGTTATCATTAGCTTCTTTGCTTCTTTTACACCGTTATGTTGATGTTACTGGTGTATAAAAAAAAAAAGCACATTTCAGTTTAACTGGTGCATGAGCCAGCAAAGATGTTTCCTCATTATGGTTAAAAAAAAAAGTAGACACCCACTTTATTTATGTTGTTTCTGCAAGACTGATGTCTTGTGTTGTAATTGTCACGTTTTTGTGTTGATCTTTATTGCACTCAAGTCTTTTATTTGCTATAATCAAATCGAGAGACTCATGCTAAAGCTGTTTTTAAGGACATTTCCATAGTGAGTCTGATGGAAACTCTCAGATCCGAGATGCGTTGACAGTAGTTGAATCTGCTATCAAATAGGTACTTAAAATATGTGTACATACATGTTGAAGTGAGCACTCTTTTATGTGCAAGAAGCCGACGTGCGTCAGCTGGAAAGTGCTGCAGCCTCGCCGGGGTCGTGGATCAGTTGCCGATACCGTTTGAAAGCGTCTGAGTTTTATATGCCGCCGCTTCTTCTTTGATGCGTCACTGTTACAGGCTGAACATGATGGGCCTTGTCTGCCTCCACTTCATCTCAAACCAGTCTTCTTTATCTCAAAGCCCCACGCTGGGGATGACTGGAACCAAACAACAACACAAAAGCCTCAACTAATTATTCAGCTGCTGCTGTTGAAACAAAGAGGTGATGAGAGAAGTTGTCTCTGTAGTGATGCTTTTTTTTGTCAAGATGCAGTGCAGGTATACAAGATATTACTGACTGTTTGCAGGTCTTTTCAGAAAGAGGTAGTCATTTTAAGAGTGTAGTTGTAGTTGTTTTGACAGCAGAGATGTAACCTTGGGATAAATGTAATTGTTTGTTGACGTGTCTGGCATTTTAAAACCTGCGCTTGGAGACAGTTAAGACCTTGAAAAAGCTGTGTTAAAAACCGTAATAGGATAAACCAGCAGCCGGGCAGCATTCTCTTTCATAAACAGCCAACACACACACACACACACACACACACACACACACACACACACACACACACACACACACACACACACACACACACACACACACACACACACACACACACAATGTTTAATTTACATTCACAGTAACACTTACATCCATGCTCACCGTCACACCTCGTCGCCCCTGCAAAGTTCCGTGCACATCCATCACTTGTCAGTACAGAGTGAGTGTGAGAAGATGATGATGGATGGTTAGATGTTTCCGCAGAGCACAGGAAGTGTGTGTGTGTGTGTGTGTGTGTGTGTGTGTGCGCACGCACATGTATGTTGCTGGAGAGCTTAGATAGTTTTGCCTCAGGTGTTCTCTCTGACCTGGAGGTTAATTGTCGGAGTCAGTCAGCATGAAAAAGTTGTGTAAAAGTCAGATGTGTAAACCTTTGGTTGTATATGACAGCCCAGCTGCGAGGGAGGACTGTTTTTACGTCTCCCGTCTGACACGAGGCTACAACAAAGAAGACAATCGCATGTAGTCTAGTGTAAATTATATGGATTTACCTTGTTTGCTCAAATGTAGTTTTGATGTAGCATGTCTCTTTACACAGCAGAGATAAATGAAAATGTATGAGGTAAAGACAGAACTCCTTCCTGGACTGCTCTAAGCAAACCTTCTCAACTGCTGCCAACTGACATACATCCAGATACATAATATTCAAGGTTTATTGCAATGTATTACAATGGAGGCTCTGCTAATGTTAGAAGAACATGTATACACTTGTTTGATATATATATATATTTGCCTCAAAATTCTAAAATGTTTTCTCTTGCATGAAAAGTTTCCTCAGCTCATTTTGAATTAGTCGTTGAAGACTTAGAACACAAAACAATAAACAAGAAGCGACGTTCAGGTGAGCCCACGCCATTTTTTCCACACTATTCGTCTCATGAGGTGCAGCAGTTGTCTCGGGGTGTCGAGGTGTGAAGGTCATTCTGACAGTGTGCCCCACCCTCAATGCCAGGAACTGCAGTACTTCCTCCCCCTTTGCCAGTGTAGTCCACATCATCACCCTGCAGGTTCCAGCATGCAACCAGCGTGACCCCGGGCGAGGCCGTGGTCGCACGCCGCTCGGCGCTGCCCTTTTCCCCCCCTTTTACACAAGCACCGCTTCTGCCAGCAGCGCCATATGTTTTTCCATCGACTGTCACACACAGAGAGCAAAGGTGAGAGATGCCCAGCGGTAACGTCCTGGCAGAGTGCCCCACCCCATCAGGGAACTGCACATGCTGTGACACATTTCCTGGTGTGCCGTAATATTTTGACAGTAGGGAATGTGTAGGCATTTAATTGTGGAAATGCAGATTCACAGCATGTCTTTTATTTGTTTTTGTTTTATTTGCACCTAAGCCTGATCTGCCTGTAGCTATTTCTTATTTGAGCTTTTGTTTCTCCATTCTACATAAAACAAGTATTTTTCCAGCAGATTTGGTTGGATGCCTGTCAATGACTTCAAAAGCTTCTGCTTTTCTTCTTTTTTTTTTTTTTCTCCTCCTCTTACCCACACTTTAATGCGGCGATTAAACCGCCTCACACAGTTAGAAGTGACAGTGTGCGGCCACAGATATGGAGGTAATGTTTCCTGTTGAATTGACCCTCTGTGGTGCTTCCTGCTTCCTGTCTATGGGATAAAATAGGACAGTGCTGTGGCGGCCTGTGGAGAGAAAACAGAAAAACTCAGTGGAAACCTGGGGAGAAGGGGACACTCGCTATTGTTGAACACAGCACTTAACAATTTTTCACTTGAGGACACAAACATTAGTTTATGGTTCCATTATTGCGAACATTGTGGGGATGAATACACTTGTTGATGGGTGTCCATGACCTATGACCTCAGTGCTGCTTCCCTGTGGTGTATGGGAACTTCAGCTGTTTTTAACATTCCTTTGCACTCCTGGCTTCATCTCTAAATGTACAGCATGTCTCATGAATTCCATTCTCCATTGCGCAGAAACAATTTATTTATCACACACCCTGAGGCTAATAGTGACATAGTTTTCTTTATGTTGCCCTACATATTGTATCTCTGTTGCTCCCTTCATATTAAATAAGAGTTCAGCCTTTGCAGCTTGGAATATTTTACAAGTGAAAACACATCAGTAATGGTGACTTTTCTTCCTTATGATTAAAGACTTGAACTTGAAAACACAGTTGGCCCAGTGAACAATAACTGTCTCTTTCACATGCATATATGTTTTTTTTTAATGATAAATTGTACTGTCTGTTAGGAAGCATAGTTGACAGCTGTTGCAATAGAGACATGGAAAGCGACTTTATAAATTCAGTATGTATAACCTCTGAAAAAGCCTCCCAGACACTCACCACTGTGACCTATGAGGAATTTATAGAGAACAAATATATCTACACATCTGTCGACACTGAAACCCCACTTCACTCAAGGGCCTTTAGCAAAATAGCAGTCCATGCATTTAAATAGAAATATTATTATAATGACAGACCGTCACATTATGTGTGTGTGTGTGTGTGTGTGTGTGTGGTGTGTGTGTGTGTGTGTGTGTGTGTGTGTGTGTGTGTGTGTGTGTGTGTGTGTGTGTGTGTGTGTGTGTGTGTGTGTGGTGTGTGTGTGGTGTGTGAGGGAAGGGGAGGGGAGGGGAGGGTTTAGACCATACAACATGGCAACACTGAGACATGTTTGAGAGTCCTGGTGGAGAGACAAGCCTGAACAGTTGACCTCAAGGTCTTGCTCTTTATGTTAATGCCAAAGAATTTTATTAGCAGCCAGTTTGGGCCTCGAGGGCACTGGTACTGACGGAAATTTATGTGAGTTTCAGTGGGATGACAGAATGAGAGTGGTGATACATTTATTCTTCTCTATTCTGTTCCCGTCAGCAAAAAAAAAAGGCAGCAGATCATTAGTGCCTAAGCGGGACAAACAGGCTTACAAAGGGGGAGAGAGAGAGAGAGGGAGAGAAAGAGAGAGAGAGAGGAGAGGAGAGAGAGAGAGACAGAGAGAGACAGACAGAGAGAGACAGAGAGAGAGAGACAGAGAGAGAGAGAGAGAGAGAGACAGAGAGAGAGACAGAGAGAGAGACAGAGAGAGACAGAGAGAGAGAGAGAGACAGAGAGAGAGAGAGAGAGAGAGACAGAGAGAGAGACAGAGAGAGAGAGAGAGAGACAGAGAGAGAGAGAGAGAGACAGAGAGAGAGACAGAGAGAGACAGAGAGAGACAGAGAGAGACAGAGAGAGAGACAGAGAGAGAGACAGAGACATGTGTAGGAGGTGAACTATAGGTGTGTCTGATGAAACAAAAGAGAGAAGTGGGTGAGGGCTATGTGAGTGCTGCCAGTCAGTCATGTCGTCTGTTCACTAGCGAGCAGTAGCAGAACTGTAAACCAGTGTTTCCACACATCTCTGGACAAAATAGAGGCGTTGATTCACTAAATATATCACAAATTACCGTTTGGGACGCAACATTTTACATCACTACATGTTTTCAGTTTAGTGGCGTCTTTGATGATGTACTTTATTTCAGCTGCAGTTGATATAAATGCATTGCTGCTGTAAATTAAGACCCTGATGCTGGACTGATTTTAAAGAAGAACTTGTTTTGCTAAGTAATCAGTATATGTTCGCTCGGTGTTTGTTTTGAGCTGTGTACGTACGTGGTCAAAGATAGAATAACCAAAAAGAATATATGTAACTTTTATTGGCCTTTTTAGCAGTATCATCAGAAGTTCAAATTTCTATTTGGCTTGAAGGTCCAACTTGTAGATGTCTGGAAAGTGATGAAGCACAAAAGAAAGTCTATTTTTGTTTCTGCTACTGTGTATTGAAAAAAAGTAATAAATATGTTTTGTAATTCATGCAGTCTGTTTCATAAAAGCAGGCATAGAGAAGAAATTAGTTAAATAGTGCAGTCAGCTCAAGAAGAAAAAGGTTAGTGAAAACATCTCCATAACTCAGAATGGCTTCCAGACTGGAAAGCAGCTTGTTCTCACATTCTCCCCCGACATAGCTCCAAAGCGTGATACATGATAGAAACAGCATCTCAGATTAAGACTGTAATATTTTGTCCGGTTTTTTTTTTGGTTGTGGCCAAAACTCAAGACAGATGCTGTTTCAGCTCATTGAATAAGAAATTGGTTTACAAAAAAAAAAGAAATTGTGAAAATGCCTTTCGTCCAAGAAAGCTTGAAAACCCCGACAGAGCGCTGCTGGGGGCTGAGCCAAGTCCAACTGTAATTCACTGTAGACCTCCCATGCTCCAGCCAGCAGGCTGTAAAGGACATTTCAGCGGACAGGGAGTAATAACTTTGTATGTTATTGCTAACAGGAGGTCATATTTCTCCTGCTGGTCAGTCGTTCTTAAGGGACAGATCCTATAAAGAATGGCACAAAAAGAGCGAGGCAATTAAATGAAAGGTTTTTCTTGAATATGGGCCTACCCACATTGACAGCATGAAATTGTTAGCTGTAACTGAGCGAACGCCTCAAGCTATTTACCTCCGCAGAGTGCATGAGATTGTAATTTATTTCCATTCACTTTGGTAAACGGATCAGAGTAACTTGCGGTGTGTCATTTGGCTGTCTGAGTCGGATTCGGTGACATCTGCGTGTCTGCGAAACTAAAAAAAACTGCTAAAACCTCATTAAATATTTGATACTGGCTCACACTGTTTTTCTGGCCACTTCATCCGAATCTGTTCCAACCACTTAAATAAAACTAGAGGAGTATTTTGCTTGTCAGCCGTCCCGGGGCTTGAGATGGGACCGAAACAAGTGGGTACAGTAATAGCTTTTTAAATAGTTATATACTGAACTGCTGCTGAACTCCTGTTCAAAATGCAGTTCTTGCTCTTGTATTGACACACCCGACTTCAGAGTAATTGCTGCAGTTAACTTAAATCAATTAGCAATCCCAAGCATCATTAGCTGCATATACTTTGCAGCCAACAACATTACTAATTCAAAAACAGTGTTAATTGTTAATGCTTTGGTAATGATTGGTTAATTGTCTTAATGATATAGTACGATGTTGATCAAGTAACTTCAAGGAAGCTGAATTTGTACTAAAATGTGACTTATTTTTTGTTTCTTGTCTCTTTTTCCTTCACGTTTGGATCCCGCCTGTGATGACTCCACTTGTCCTTTGTGTTCAGGTAAGAAAAAAATTCCTAAAATCCATCGTCCTTATCATGTTTGCTTTTGTCTGGCATTCAGACAGATGTGCAGCAACAGCCGCGGCAGGAACGTGGGCATCATTGTTTTCATTATCCCTTTGTCATTACATTACATGTGCGTCTAACACTGAGTGATTGTGTCCTTGTCTGCTGATTCTGTCACAATGCCACTAACCTGATTCAGTGAACCTAATTTGGTTGCACTCCGCTTTGCCTCACTGCCTTCGGGAGCACAATGAGAAAAACGCAAGGATGTTTCTGCTAAATTCCCCCCCCCCCCCCCCCCCCCCCCCCAGTGAATCTCTGAACCATGAAACTAAAAGACTTCCTGAAACTTATTTTGTGTCACGTCGTCCGCTTCTATAATTCAGCGTGCGTTTAGGCAAAAAAAAAACGAATGGGGAAAATCAATAAAGTACCACAGAGATGCAAAGTAATGGGACAGACAAAGGACTATGGAAAGAAGCTCCACGAGACAAAAAAAAGAAATTCCAAACAACAAGGTCACCTCATTCCTCCTCTGAGCACCCATTGAGCAGTCGAGAATGGGGACGGGAGGAGTGTGTGTGTGTGTGTGTGTGAGAGACAAGATAACACACAAGAATGGCGTAGCGTAATTGAGATATCAATCAAAGAGGTTATTTCAGGGGTAATTGCTGAGGTCCTTTGGTTTGTGTTTGTGTATGTGTGAGAGAGAGAGAGGGAGAAAGGGGGAGAAGATTGAATGTGGAAAAAAAAACGTGAATAGTTTTGAGAATCTATCATTCATTTCAGGAGAATGGCCGTCATATTCATTCCTGTTTTTCTGTGCCTCTCTATGACACGTCAAGTCTGAGATGCTTTTGGTATGAACAAAAACGAATAAATAAATCTACTTCCTGCCTGCTGCTTACAAAAATAGCTTTATATTTGAGTCTATATTTTTGTGGCCTATTTTAAAAAGTAAATAAAAAATATGCAGGCACACATTAATGATATGTTATTTTATACATTTTAACAGTCTGAGGAGTTTGATTTTAAAATGGGTTATTATCGGGGTTATATTTCATTAGGCTGAGGACAAATAATATTCAATAGTGGGTTTTACTTTTCATGCCAGTTGCTCTGCAGATAGATGGCTTTTTTTTTTTGTTTTAAACGTTAGAAGCCTCATTTTGAAATGGAACTCTTCAGTGTGACATTCATGCAGTACTTAATGTTTATGCATGTGGAATATTTCATTTTATTAAATGCCAATTCGTTTTTATATCCATATGGATGGCCGTTTGAGACTTTTTGAGAGGCACCTAGCTTTGTTTTAAGGGCAACATGGAGCTCATGAATATTCCATTTCCTCATGAGATTACTTCCTGTAATAACATGCTCTGCTCCCCAAGGACATACTACTACAGACGCTACACACTCCGCTTCAGGCACACACACACACACACACACACACACACACACACACTCGTACACACTTCATCCCTCACACGTACCTGCATGTGGGCTCGCACACATTCCCACATACACAAATCCAGGTAGATTATTTATATATTAGCATAAGAATGTTCACTTTTAATTTGCCATTTTCTGCCCAAGTGCTCTCCCTGCATGGTTAAATCAGAGAATAAACTTTTAATTGTGGTGATGTTAATGAGAATGGCCCTGGGTACACTTGGTAAAGTTGTTTTGCTTTGTTGAACCTGTAAAGTCTCAGTTCATCATTACTGATAATGTTTGTTTAACATTGTTACTATGCCGTTGCTTCACTTTCAGAAGAATTCTTTGCTAAATCCTCTTGGAGGAAGTTTAGAATACGTAAAGTTGGTGATTTCCAAAATATTGAACCGTTCCTTTTAAAGGGACAGCTCGCCAGAGTTGCAACTCGGCATCAGATGCCTCCACTACATAGAATTCTATTTCTGTTGTGCTCAGAGTATTAAAAATACATTTTGTTTCTCTGGATAATTCACAGACCTCACTGTCAACAGTATTCATCGGAACCATCTTCCTCTGAAGAAACTGTTGACAGCGTGTTCGCTCTGTGATCACCGCAAAAAAACCAAAAGTTGTTCTCTTCCATTGTCTTGGTGGGGAGGCAGAAACTTTAGAGACTCTTATCTTAAAAACTTTAAATAAAACCCAAACTGCATTGCTAGATACCGCTATAGATAAAAAAGTGCTATGTTGTTATTTGGGTGAACCAACCGCTTTAACATTGGCTACCACAATACATGTATCATGTTACTGTGAAATGGACAAGAATGCCTCTGTAAGACATGAGGTGAAAGTGTGCACTGTTTTATATGTCTTTTATACAGGACGGGGAAATATAAGTCTTTTATATATCAACAGCATATGGGGAGTGTGGTTGTGTGTTTTGGACTGAAGGACATGTGTAGCGCTGACTTACTACTAGACGTCTGGATTGGTCATCATCACATGCTCTCATTTTTACAGTTTGAATGGAGCACATCGTTGGAAAGAATGAGTTTTTTTCTTCATCAAGTTTCTACATCACCACACAGTAAAGACTTAACAGCCAACTCATTCTCTGACCACTGCCTGTGTTTTTAGATGATGTGTTTATGAAATGAAACTGTGGAAGGAACTTTAAAGGAGGAAATGAAGAGCAAGAGGTTATTTCAGGATGGAAGGAGCATGTTCGGGCTATTATAATCCTTTTTATTTCTTTTCCATTGGTGCCATCTTCTCTCTTCACTTTGGTTATAAAATGTTTTAACATCCACTTCTCCACCACCAATTAAAAAGAAATAACAGACATGTCAACACAAAACTTCCAAATCAGCACTTCACCAGACTCGCACATTCTCTACGCCTGTACACCCGTTCAGCTGTGATCAACTTGACTGACACGTGAAACACCCAATTATTGGCTACCAGCAAACAATTATTCACATTATTCACCCAATCGTCATTCATGGCCAGCGATTAATGATGGCTCCAGCCAGCCATGAAGCGGACATGATGGGGGCATTAGAACAGCAGTCGGGGGTGGCGATATGGCATTAATGGGAGGAGGATGTTTGAGCATGTTGTCAACAGGCCTGAGATGTGGATGACAAATGACCAGTGCTGGTTTCTCATCAAGCTGATGCCTGTTATTCAAGGAGCTGTGTCTGATTGAATAATGTAGTTTCCATGGAGAGCGACAGGATTAAAAAGCACCTTTTATGTGGAATTAAAAACCCTTTTCACCCTGGATCTTTTAAGCACCTTTGGATCCAGTATTTCTGAAGTTTTCTCAATCTGCTTATTGATCAGTGGCTGATCGATTTTAACCTATGAATTGATTTGTCACCTACAGTCTGTCTTGAGCTGTGATGGCTTTCATCATTGTACACGGGTCAAGGATTTCTATGCATGTACCCAAGTTTACTCTGACTTTCTCTTTGTATCCCTGTAGTGAAGCACTAGAGTTAACTATTAGCACCTCGTTATAGATAATAATCTATCTGGGATTTTAAGATTGGATGTCTTCTTATGCATCTCTTTTTTTTAGTCTCTTTAGATTCTCACCGTGTTCCTGGTTTGAGTTAAAGGTTTTAATGAGTGTAATACGTGTGTGTATGTATGAAAGTGTCTGAGAGGAAGGGGACACATTCAGAAATGTCTGGCTGCTTTTGTGGCATGAAAAAAAGACTTCCAGTAGTCTGGATGATTCTGAAATAAAAGCTGTCTGGTGCTTTGAAGACATGAGCCTTTTGAGAGCTTGATGCTAATGCATCAGCAATTTGTAAGGGCTGCAACAACTGTGCTGCTGCTGGGGACCAAATACGACACGATACGGAGAAAAATGTAATAGAAAAATACAATCCTCTCCACTGAGATTCTTTCAGACATAAGTATTTATCAAAATCCCCATTATGAATGTCCCCAAAGCCCACAAAAAGATCCATAACATCTGGTATAGAGGGACTGAAAAAGATTTAGAACATAAGAGAGAGTGGGAGTGTGACAACTTGGCTGTTGCCAAGATTCAGATTTTTATTTTTTTAACTTAGAGATAAACAGGCAGACAGACAGAAATGAGAGATAGGAGACACAGAGGGTATAAGAATGAAAGATCACAGATAGTCATCATTATCTAGCTCCAGTCCCTCCCAGTGGTGGAGCAAATCAATACAGTGTACCCAGCATGGCTTTGCTTTGGATCCAGCACTGTGCAGCCTCTCATTAGTGCCTACACTGTCATTACTACACACACAAGCCCACACACTTTGACTCTCACCGCTGCCGGCGCTTGCACATACATGCAACACTTGCAGGCATGCCTGTGCACACATTGTGTTTCTCTGTCAGTCTTCTGTGCATGTTGCCCACACATTTTGAATCCGAGCAAACGTGCGCTCTGATTTTGCCCATTTGAAATGTTATCGGGTTTAGTTAACTGTGCTTTTACAACAGTGATCTTTTCTGTTTTAAAGACACCGTTTCTGGCATCGAGCTGCAATGGCTTTCTTTTACATGTCTGACCTCTCAGCTTCACATGGGATGTGTGCACACATGTACACACACTCTTCCAATCATTCCAAATCCCAATCCCAACAAAATTGGGTCATAATATTTACTGTGTTAACGAGTTTCTATTTTTGAATAATTAACATGGAGTTAGTGGGATTTGAGGAGGGAATTGGGTCTCGATATAATCCCCCATCCCTCTAGTGAGCGCCAATGCATTGTGTGTGAGATGGGTTAATATCTATTGTGGACGTGTTGTATGGAATATAGATTAGCGTGGTGTTTGACTGTTCACTGAAGAGATGGAAAAAAGAGCGCTGCTTTAGGTTTTTGGGTATCTTCTCGTCATTTCTGAAGTGTAGAGTTATTACATGTATATATACATGAAGGAGTGTAGTATTTCTGTACAAAAAATGCAATGCACGTCTCCCCTTTTTTTGGAGTTTTCCCAACAGCTCTTCAGCTCTCGGGAGCAGCTCAGAGAGTCCTCCAGCCCCTCTGATTTGCATTCATCATAAAGTTCAACAAGCCTGCTGCCTGCTGCCACCAAACAGCAGCAGCAGAGTTCTGCTTGTTTTTCTCACTCTTAATCAAATGAAGGGCAGGCTGTTTGTGCAGCAGTTTCATCGTCTTTATTTACTCAGCTTGATGCATCTACAATTAAGTTAGTTACTCTCTCAGGGAGCGGGTCGTGGCTTGAGTCACTCTGGGAGAGTGGAAATCTGATCCGGGAAATACAGCCGTGTGTATATCTGTGTGTTTTGTGTCATTTCCTCGCAAACACACCAACACTGGAAAAACCAGATGTTCTTCCGTGTTTTATTGCTCGCTGCCCCAGGAGAGAGGAGAGCCACCTGCTGGAGGAGCTGTGCTGCTGGTGCACTGTGACCTTGAGTATCTATAGCGAGCATCCATCTGCTTGCCGTACTCGCCACCCTGCTGTGCTACATTAAACCTACACAACATGTGCTAGGTGGCATTGTTGCTCAGCGATTAGTAGTGTCGCCTCATGCGCATAGAGTAATCTATATGCATGGACAAAGGAGGAGGATTTTGATGGTGACACTGCAAGACAGTTTTAAATGCAAAAGTCAAATTAAAGTTCCATCAGAGACCAGCCGTCTTAATGATACCAGGTCTTGATGGACTATCACAAACTTAAATTTGTTGGATCATCCTACCCCCTTTCATTTTAGATGCATGCCATGTTTATGGAATTCCATGTGTGTACAGCATAAATCTACAAACCAAGCAAAAAATAAGTCTAATCATTTTTTGTGGAGCAGAGATGCTGTGTTCAGGCCTATTTCTGAATGTCACAGTAAGCACCTTATCCGCTTCCCAGGATACCAAGTGACAAGGTGTGCTCATTTTCTTTCCGAGGGTGCCCCTTATGAGTGTTGGTAGTCTTCATGGTCATGCTCATGTAGTTCCTCCTGCCCTCCCCCCCCCCCCCCCAATGATTTATTACTGTACTCCACTAGGAAAACAAGGTCACCTTTGTCTAACCTTTGTCTCTATGGATGGTACCAGTCGCCATCCTACGAAAACAAAAAGCACTCTATCAGACTGGTTCCTGCAGTGTATGCAACTGCACTAACACAGGGTTCCATGCATGGCCTATAACTGAGTGTGAGCTTATGCCCCAGACACACCATACGACATCAAAGAACTAGCGGCGGTGAAGGCCGACTCACGTCACATGTGTTTGTCCCAAAAACTTAAACTCTCCACAAAGACTACAGCCTAAGACTAGCGCGTACATTCTACACTCGCGTGAGAGTAAATTACTCTGCATACCAGCAGCTGGCGGCAGTCTGTATTCGTCATTCAAAAATTGAAACCGGAAGGAAACCTAGGACACATATGACATATGACTTATGACACATTGCTTGCTTTCCTCACTTCCTTCTCTCTTCTCTTGCTCTGATTCGCTTAAGGTCATCAGCCAATCAGGCGATGGGCCGAAAACACGGCCGCAAAAAGTAGGACGGCAGACTGCTCGCCGACGCCCTGACGTTGGTCAACCGTCTGGCCTGGGGTTTCAGGGCCGTGGAGTGATGGTGTTGTGATGTCCAGTGTATCTTCCGTCCATTGACGATTAAAAGCAAATTATCGGTATATGACGAGGAATGAGCAACATCTACAGAATCAAGCTGATTTAAGATAATGTATGGATCAAGGTAAACCTAAGAGCCATGTGTTAGTATCTCATTTTATCTCAACGCAATAGGCCGTCACATTCTCGGGGATTTCGTTTGATAGCCAAATGAAACGAGAGACATTACATACATTAAGCTCCGGTCATCTTACACTCTCACGTACCCGTGCCTTATATTTTAGAGGATAGATAAAGGTCCAGTGTTTCTCTTTCAGTGGGCTTAACATTCTGCCACTAAATTGCCAAACGGTGGATATATGTATTTTGTGAGATGTTGCAGTGCACTTAATGCTTTGTTATTTCCCAGGCACCTTTTCAAATTTCAACCAGAGACATGTTATCCGCTTCAAAGTTGCACATGACCGGCAGCCAGACCAAAGTAATGCTAGTTAGCTTGAAACCTGTACTCATGATTGATACCTAATGATTTTGGTTGTAATGTCAGACATATCTTTTCCTGTAGGGATGAGTGAAGAGCCGTTCTTGATTGCAGTTCTTTGTAATCTAGTGGTAAAGATATTTCTATTTTATGACCATTAGAGTAACAGACTTTTACAGACAGTAACACCTTTTTGCAGACGCATACTGCTCGTCCATTCGTCGTGAATTAAATCAAGTTTTTACACTTCCGTATGTTAATTTCTGCTTCAGTTTAAAAGGAAAATTGGAATATCCCCTCTGGGTTTCATTAGATACATAGTTTAACCAAACGGAGTATAATCTTTCAATCGGCTTGAACAATAAAAATGGCTGCACTCGTGGACGAAGAAGAAGAAATCTATGAAGCCCGGACAATTGTCCCATAGTGTAGTAATATGTGTATACATGGACTGTGTTCCCCCACTGCGTTACTCTCCTTTACACAGGAACTAAGTCCTTACTGTGCAATCATGCTTAGTGAAACCCACCCGGCCCCCTGCAGACACGTAAACACACACTCGCATATGCACACACACAGGTATACACACACGTACGATATACACCTACTTACACACGGCATGCTGCACATGTTCATACAGCCCAAGGAGCAGGGGGTTATAGTAACTGTATTTTTAGTTTTTTTCCAATGCTCTCAGTAAAGGAACTGATCTAAGCTTTTTTCATATGTGCATGAAATATGCATAGTCCCAGCCTTTCATGTGGGCGATGAGCTATGTTTTGTATAAGAAGTCCCCGGGATATTTTCTGATACTTGCAGCCCACCAATTTTTTATCTTCATCTTTTAATTAAGAAAGAGAATGAGGTCTCTGAGAAAGAGAGCTAATCTTTATTAAATGGAATTTCTGGGCCACTGGGTTGCTTCAGGGCTGGTTACGAAACATCCCTGCCAACACCGCAAACCCCCAACTCCACGATCCATTATTTCTCATCAATTAACCTTGAGAAACCACAGCAAAAGACCACAGTGAAATAACAAAAGGCTTAACACGTACAGGGGGGGGGTCACACTGCCTTACAATTATTTCAACTGCTCACCTGTTATGTCTCATTCTCTTTGAATAATGTTGAGCAACGGTCTCATTGCCGGCAGAATCCCATTGTTCACCCTGTCGGTAAGCCATCTCCAGCTCAGGCAATGTGAGCAGCCCCTGGGCCTCCAGCGTGGTTCCATCGAGTGTAAGGAAGTGGCAATCAATCATTTTTTGCTGAATGTCTGCGGGGGTTGTGAGGTAGGGGTATGTGCCCACATTGCCCATACACGTTCACCAGGAAAATGTGATTCCTAATCCCAGCCGGCTCCGGCGACCACCACTGGTCGCTCTTATTCCCCCTCTTCTGGCAGGTCGGCCTTCTGCTCTTCTATTATCCCTCTATCTGTAATTAAAGGCAGCCAAGGGGAACTGAGATGGAGAGAGAGAAGGGACGAGCTCAGGATAGGTGTCCATATTTCACACAGACGCTCGCTGACAGCTAAGATCCAAGCCTTTCCCATGGCCTGAAGGGTGTGTGTGTAATTAGACTATTACAATGCAGTTTCTTCACCAGCAAGTCCTTGATGACAAAGTAGGTCATTTGTCAGCGCTTTTCAAAAGAAGGCTCATGAACACTTTCTGATCTGACAGCCAATGGTATAAATGGCAGCCATGGTTTAAGGTTAGAAATAGATTGCTGTCGTGTTGGTTTTAAAGCAAACGACACGGACCGCTTCATGCTTTCACACTGCAAACATAATATGTCTGACCAAACAGCCAATAGCTGTCCTTTTTCTCTGAGAACAGTCCCACTTTGTCGAATGTGAAAGTACACTCTCCTCCAATGAATGCGAGAGTGTGTGTGTGTGTAAAGATGATACTCAATATGTCCATCCTGCCAGCACACGCTAGGTCTGTAATATCCCACGCTGCGAGCGCACCCTCTTTACACTCGCATAGCTTAAATCTATCCCTTTTTTTCCCCCATCTTCTCTTTGCAGTCCTGTAATTTATATATTCACTGTTATGTGAGTGTAACCCCATGCCAGGACTTTGTCTGTGGGCCCATGCTGGCCAGAATTGGACAAGATTGGAACCTGTCGCGGTAATGGGGTCTGTGACCCGGTGGGGCTATCACACACTGTGTGTGTGTGTGTGTGTGTGGGTGTGTGTGTGTGGGTGTGGGTGGGTGTGTAAGGGTGCATATGCGCAAGTCTGTGCCTGTGCAGTGATGTATGAGGACACAAACCTTCCAATAGGGCCTCAAGGGCACAGCTTAGCTGCCATAAACAAGCAGCCTTGGATATCAGTAAGGCAGTAAATATTGATTATTTTAAATGGCTATCACATTACACTCATAAATATACATTGATTAAACATCCTTGGATTGATATTCTTTCGATTTGTAAAAAAAAAGAAAATGCAAAACCATTAGCAGCTCATGAAACAAACAGCCATTTATAATTTGTTATTTATCTCCGGAAGGCTCCTGTGAGAAAAAGCAGTTTTAGAAACAGCTATTAACTGAACGACTTAATGTGAGGATCACAAAATTACTTTTACTCCCATTCATATAAATTGCTGCATTTGTTATAACTGTCATTTATTGTATAACCTCAAACCATACACGACGAGGAACTTCTAGTTTTCCAGGAACAAGTTTTTATCCATCAGTTGTGTTACAGTCCGTTGACAGAAAACAAAACGTCAGCCACCCCATAATAGACTCCAACAACCATCATCTCCACGTTCCACTGCAGCCTCAACCACCATACCTTCCAGACCCGAGACTTTACCAATGTACAATCACAGTGTCTACAAAATATACAACACATCATTAACTGTGGTCTACTCCTGGTTATTTAATACACTATATTTTCTCTCAGCCTGTGAACTCCCCTCACTGGGAAAGCCTCGAGGGTATAGATAGTTCATGTATACCACTGCCAACATTGTAGAAGAATTTTTACAACCAAAGTCGGCACTCATTCGAAGCTGAACTGCATCTTACCTCTTACCTCTTTCTTCTTTGTATTCGCTCATCGCTACCTTAAGCTTCTGCTTCTCCCTTATTTCCTCTAGCAGCTGCACAGAAGTGTCGATCACTTTGACGTTGGTGTGCTTTGCTCACAGTGGGTGTAAATAATCAGATTTATGACAAGAAAGCAGGCTGTCAGAAGAGGTGAGAATTGAATTTTTGAACCCATGTTATTGGTCTGATATGAATACCCTTCAGCGGATAAAGCAGCATGTCTCTGCTGTTCTCATGAAGAGAAACTAAATCACTAATTTGAGACAAGCGAAGATTAAAACCGATTCACTGACTGGCAAAGGGACTCATGCAGCGTGCCAAGATGCATGCGGACCATCTTTGCTAGATTTGGCACTGCTACTGTATGCGCAGTGACAGCATCATCTATTCATCAGAGTGCTGCATAGTGTCTAACAGTGAAAGAGCAATTTTACAGTTGGCAACCTCAAAGAAAAAAAAAAAGAACATACAGCAAGTGAATTCTTTTCAAGGCAGTTTTACACACTCCTGAAATTCGATCGTCACCATGTTAAGTAAAACAATAATTAAGGTGTATTACAGTGCCATTGTACTCGCGCACATTTGATAGACCACAACCTCACAGTCTTGAGACTTTTCTTTGTCCAAGAGGCTGGAAATGTGGAACGGTGAGGAGAAATAGTGAAGCAAGGTGAGAGATTGAGTGATGATGTGTGCAGCCTACACAGACACAATAGTTCAACATGATGAAAAGCAGTGGAATTGAAATGGAAACTGCCAGAAATTGAGTGAAAGACTGACCTGGCTCACTTTAGACCTACTACTGCTCAATGCTCTTATGACAGGGTCAGGGATTTCCACTTCTTTTTGTAACATACTTTACTTTACTAGAAAAATCCCTTCATTTCCTGTATCATATTTCCTTTTTGGCTTTCAAAACATATATATATATATATATATATATATATATCATCATTTCCATGGTTTGACTATTGTCTGCCATATATTAACCTCTAAAATAACTTCCCTCATTGTATGACTCCTATAAATAGAGATTTTACTAATTGTCATTCTTATCTAAATCAAAGATATTTATTAAAGATTTTAATAAATGAGTTCCCCAGAGCTTGACAGAGCAGAGTGGGTTCAGCCTCGAGGCATTGTTGAATAGAAAGAGGGGCAGAGAGCTTGATCTGTCTTTTATGCGCTTTTAATTACACACGGCTGGCTGGGCTCCAATCCCCAGAGAGCCGAGGTAAAGCACACGTCAGGACCAGCCACTTCGATGGCAGCTCAGCATTACCCTACCTAAACACCCTCGAGGAAGGTAGGGAGGCAGGGAGGGACCAGGGGAGTGAGAGGGGGGAGGATCGCAGGAACCTCTTAGGGCAGTACAGGGTTAATTCAGCAGACACATTCACAAGAGCTACAGGCAGCTGTTGATCATTCCTCAGCATTTTGACTGACACGCAATGAAAACAACTGTCCAACAAGGGTACAGGTTACTGGCAGGCTCACACACCCAATGTAGTGTACTCCATAGACTGTCGCATTACGTCACTTACAAACGCTTGTATGTTTTATAACAAACGTGCACATTTCTCCAAAGAAAAACCACATCTCAGATTCTTACTTTCTAAGTTTAAGGAGAGAATATTGACATGTTGTTGTATAGGACTTTGGCGAAATGTCTGAGTTCGTGTTTCTGTGATAGCTGCCAATACTCCAACCGTACTACACCTTCTTCTTTTTTTTGCAGACTGACCACTCTATTCATCCGCACATATCGACAGACACGCATGAATCCACATAGATTCACAGCCTCTCTCTCGGCCTCACACACACACAGTTACTCTCTGACATGTCTTCCATCGACACACATTCCAACACCGTTGGAGCGCGTTGAACAGCTAGAGCCGAGGGAATAAGACTTCCTCACACAGAGACCTTTTATGTATCAGAAACCCCTTGATTCACATGGCTCTCACCTCCCAGAACTGCACTTGCACTGCAAAATGAATGCTGTAACCTCCAGGCAATGTCAAGGTGAAGGAAACGTGTCAGCGCCTCCCCAATGAGCTTTTCCTCGCTCCGGCTCTCTCCAGTTAATGATCTGAGCGTGGCTCAGCCAGGCCGGGCCAGATGAGTCCAGAGGAGGTGGTCGGAGCGAGAGGAGGATACAGACTGTAATCACAGGCAATCATCAGCTCTCTCTGTGGATTTCTGCTGCTCCGGACTGGACTGCTTGGCCCCAAACCTGTGATTTGAGCTGAGAGGTAAAGTGAGACAAAAGAAAAAGGAGGAGGAGGATGATGAGGACAATGAAGATGTATAACAGAATGAAAGATTCTAGTGATTTACTGTAGGTGCCCCAGAATCATCTGCTTCTGTTGGGTAAATCCTGCTGACATTGCCATAAGTAAATTCAGTATACACTTGTTCCTATAAAAAAAATTAAAAAAGACTTGACTTTAATGTTGGAGGAAAAGAAACTTGAAGGTTGAGAAGTTGTAAACAAGCACACAGTACGTCCATGGAAAGCCCTCAGGACAGTGAATAGTGTGGAATTCATGGTTTTGGCGTCCACTATTGAATGGATGGATTTTAGGATTTTGTTTCCGAGTTACCCAGTAGTCAACAAACGAGCCTGCTGCATGCAGTTTGATTAGCCAAACTTAGCTCATGTGTTTCCACTGTAACTTCATTTTAATGTGATAATCTGCATGTTGAAAAAGCTTATGTTACTTTTGTGAGCACAGCAGTGCTAGAGAGTTGGTATGTTAACATGCTTACAATGATTTTACAAAATGCTAACGTCTAGCAGGTATAATGTTTACTATGTTCACCATCTTAGTTTAACGTGTTAGCATGCTAATATTTAGCCTACTGGTTAGCATTAAACACAAAGTCCAGCTGAGGACTAATGGGAATTGCAGATATTTGCTCATAAAAAAAGATGATAATACTGCTATATAAAAAGAAAGGGGGTTTCCTATGTTGATAGAAATCATCCCCATGAACGTTTGTACCAGATTTCATGGCAATGCAGTTGATGTGGTGGGCCTAGGCATTGTGGCTTCTTGACCCTCCGGGCTAAATCTAATGGGGTTCTTCTTCCTCCGGCTCGCCTGTCTCTCTTCATCAAAGCACAACCAGCATGCACATAGCCTGCAGCACTGATACTAATGTGGAATACAGAAGGGTGGTTCATTTAATTTTACAGCCAAGCTTGCTGGTGCCACTCAAAGAGAACAAGAGCAACCGCCAGTCTGATCTACTGGCAAAAAAAAAACAACCTCTGCTTTTATGGCTATATGAATGTCTGCTCTGCCTTCGGAGCTATAAACTTTTACATTATGGTGTGGAGTAATACTGTGTGAGAGAAAAGCCTTGGACTGTTTGTCTCTAACCCGCCGCCCTACGTGCTTTGCTGGTAAGTTTGGTTGTCTGCTTTCTACTGTGGTCTTTCATCACGTTCACTCCCGGTTCAGGCATGCCTGCCAGTATTGTGTGTGTGTTGTGTGTGTGTGTGTATGTGTGTGTGAGTGTGTGTGTGTGTGAGACCAGATGTTTACTGCCATCTAGTGGCAGAATGCTAAAACTCTTTTAGTGGGGTCAAAGAGATTATACCTCTGAGACCCAGCATAAACTAAATGAATATATGACAATCTGTGACATGCAGTGTTTTGTAAGCATATACAGAAGATGTGTGTCTGTTTGTGAAGGCGGAGGTTGGTAGCTCATTAATTGGAGTCTATGTTGGTGTAGCAGGTCAGTTAAGTTAATGAGCGTGCGCTAATTCTTCTCCAGTCCTTCTGTGTGCTGCCACTTGTTACACATTTGCATATAAATTGGATTGTCGCTAAATTCTTTAACCGCTACTTGTTTAAAATTCATGACTGCTTTTGAGTTTTGTTCAGCCGTCAAAAAGTCCTTTTTGATGCATTTAAAATCCCCGGCAGGTGTAGACTCTAGTAGACCAATATTTAGTGAAATTCTGCAGATGGTGAAGGGAGACTTGTCCCTGTGCGTATGGGTGTGTGTGAGCATGGCAGCGTGTGTGTACAGTATTTTTCTAGTTATATCCAGTCACAGTGATCAGTATTCTAAAACAGTTTGAGGTCAGTAGCTAGGCTGTCTGGTCTGTCATCTTGCTCTGGGAGGGCAGGGAATATTAAGGATATGTTTTCATTCTATAGGAATATACAGAAGTATAATGCATTTTAATACTTTTCCCTCACAGTCTTTAGCTGTATTGCAGTCCATTTAACCTATTTCTCCTAACACACACACACACACACACACACACACACATACACACACACACACACACACACACACACACACACACACACACACACACACACACACACACACACTCTTCTATTGCCAGTGGGTGATCAGACTTGGCTGGGTGATAGACAAGCACTCTTGTTGAGTTTTAATTTGTGTCTGCGATTGATTATTTGCCTCAGGAGAAACTAGGACGGTGCTTGGTGCTAAAAGTAATTCAATGGCCTATTTACATTCTGCTAATTGATTCTGAGGGTTTTGATGAGTTTTTTTTTCTCCTTGTGTGTGATGGAGAGAAAGTGAGACCCCGGGCCAGATGCAGACCAATAAATCACCATTTAAAAGCCAAATGATGCAAAGCAACATGCACTGAAGTAATGACAGAAAACAATATTCTGAAAGTGGAAATATTCATCGTGTGAGGTATCATTGTTTTTCTAACCCAAGCACTTTCAAGAACTGCTCACTAAATGACACTAGCTAAGTATACTTATGAGTCATAACAGGCCTTGAATTGCTTTTTGTTACATCATGCTCTTGTCTTTTTATTAATTTTGAGAGAAAAGCGACATACGACTGTAGCTTACGTGTTTACTCTTAACCTGGGTAACCTTCACATTTATGCTGACAATGCATACTCATTGTGTGTGTGTGTGTGTGTGTGTGTGTGTGTGTGTGTGTGTGTGTGTGTGTGTGTGCACATGTGTTGCCCATAACATGTTAATGGTAATCCCTGTGCTGTATGTATTCAGCCTTATTCATTGTCTCTTTATGTTTATACATATGATTTGACGTGACAATGCTGGAGGGTTCCTTTAGCTGTGATAAAGGCTGGTGATGGACATGATTACAACGGACTGATCCAACAAGGTGGTTTACTGTGAAAAAGATAAAAACAATATTTGAATTCATACTCAGGAAATGCGCCGTCTAGCCACTTGAACAAAGAATGAGTTCCCTCATCAGTATGTGTATACATGCCTGTATGCTGCCTGTTTATATCTTTTGGGCACGCTGCACATGCTTGAGAGTCTCTTTCTGCATTTATTTTGTAATTCCTACACTGTGTGTTTACACGAACCTTCGCTCTATGTTTCCTTCTCTAAATGTTGTGAAGGCAGGTCTAAACAGGATGCAGGTCAGCTGAAGTACTAGTTTATACAGGAGATATACAGGTTGTTCAGAGTGTCGCTGCGCTGATATCACCGTTTTCATACCGTTTGAACAAAGCTTCTATGAGAAGCTTCTCGCTACACTGCAGGTGGAGCTGCAACAAAGAAAACACACAAACCCCAAACAGCATCAAAACATTAAAAAGAAAAGAAAGATTCTGTCAATAGGCTAAAGCAGAATGCATTTCAATCAAGTCTGTTTTCCAATCTAATGCCTATGATTTGGTGAGGATTGAGTGCTTGTGGTGGCTGGTAAATTGTAGGCCTAAAGTTGGGTGGAAAGGTAAGGGGGGGAAAACAAACTGATAAGGAAATACAATTTGACACAACTACAGTAGATTCATTTTTAGTTAAGTGTAAGATTTCACCACTGCAACACATGTTATGCTTTCCAATCCTTATATAATTAGATGCCCACCATAATCAGGTTGCGTTCTTTGATTCTTGATTCTTGATTCTTTGATTTTGTGATATTATGGTTTGCTCTGGACGTGTATTTGCTTGCTTGTTGCCAATACACATTTGTCTAGTCCTGAAAAAGGCTTAAGTAATCAGATTTTTCTTATTTACTTTTACTTTTCGGAACAACAGTTGTGTCGAGGCGAAGGTTTGACCTGGAAATGGCTTTGCTACCATTTCTTTAACTTGCTTCGTGCTGTCTTGTCTGTCAGCAGTCTCCACCAGCATTGGAAACTAGAAGAAAACACAAGCAGCCCGATCGGGCTATTTGGAGTTCTTGTGGTCTTTGCATGGTATCCGTATCGCTGAATTAGAATTTTTAGGAGTTGCACGCCAGCTCTGTTTGTGGCTCCACAATATTTTTGAGTTACTAGGTTATGTGCTCTTGTATGTCCGTGATCTGTTTCCTATCTGCTAGTGTGTCAGTGTCTGCTCACCGTCACCCTCGGGTCTGGAAGAGCGGTGTACCCTATGCTATTTGGTTCTGTCAGCAAGACTGAGTTTTTTCCTGGAGGGTGGATTTGGGATGAGGAGAAGACGTTCTTCTGGTACTTATCCAAGCCCATGTCTGTCCTCCCTTGCCCCTCCATTCCCCTCTCTTGCTTTCTTTCCTCTTTTTTTTTTTTTTCCATTTCTCCTTCTTCCTCTCCCACGACCTCAGGGAGTCCTCAGGAGGTGCGGCGTTCCAAAACGGGATGATTTCTTCCCCTCTCTTCTTCTTTGGTCACTCTCTCCCTCTCCCGAATTAACATTGAAAAAAATCCCAAACCTCACTGCTGAATGACTCATTCAAATAATTGTTGCTTCTAGCTGCATCAAGTTTCTCTTTTCTCTGACTCTCTTTTTGCTTTTTCCACCTTTCCCTTAGTACAATGTGGTATCTGGGCCACTTGTGAATTAGTGCCTTTGAGCGGAGAGGCAGGGGAAAGCGAGTGACATCAGAGAGGGAGAGAAAGAAAGGGATCCAAAACCTGAGTAGCCCTGTCATTTTCTGCTCTGTTTCTATGATCGCACGTATGACCATTTCAGACAATGACGAGAGTCAACAGGAGATTGTCGTCCGTTTAGCAGCCAGCTTGGTCACATTGTTTGTATGCTAGTTAACATGTCTGTCGTGTGTTTTAAATGTAGTATGTCTGCACTTCATAGGTGTGTCTAGGTGGAGCACAAAATGTTTTAACTTTCCGAGGAAGGACACCTTTGTAAAAGGATACGCCTATTCAGAACTTTGACCACAAAGACACTACATGGGTGTGTGTGTGTGTGTGTGTGTGTGTGTGTGTGTGTGTGTGTGTGTGTGTGTGTGTGTGTGTGTGTGTGTGTGTGTGTGTGTGTGTGTGTGTGAGAGAGAGACAGTGAGAACAAAAGAGACGAGTAGTGTGATAGGAAAGGGGAGGGGACCAGGACAGGAAGGCCATACCAAGTCCGTTTTGAAAACGGGCTAGAAATGTGAGACTTGCTGAAACATTTTTGGAGAGAAAGGGGGGGAAAAAGAGCAAGACATGTGGAGCGAAGGATGAAATCCCTCCCCCCTGCCAAATCCAAGTTACTGTAGACTATCCTTCAGCTTACCCTCCCTCTCCCTCCTCTCCTCGTCCCATGTGAGCGGCAGCCTGATGACTGGACCTCTCTGTGTCTCCGCTGCTTACGCTTTGCTGCGCTCCGGCAGACATGCATTGTTCTCCACTGTACACTACTTGTTGCTCTCATTCTCAAAGAGTTAGTCTGTTTTAGCTCCGCAGAAAAGATCAGCTGGGAAATACTTGAGCTGCCTCACGGTGAGTACTTACATTTTAATGTTGGGCTTTTGTCAGGAGAGAAGAATTGTCTCATTTGATTGCTCTCCCAGAGATTTGTACCTCGTGTGTTTTGAGTTTGATGAATATTGAGGTGATGTGTGTAGATTTCTAAACAAAATGGTTAAGTTGGAATGTTTTGAAAAGAACGAAGAGAAACTTCTGTTGGCAGGAGAAATGCTCCGGTAGTGAGAGCGTTTCTAGTTCTCCTCTTGTTTCTGACTGACTAGCTCCCTTTCTGCTGACTCACTCACATTAACTTAATACACATGCTGTGTGGGTGTGTGTACATGTGTTTGTCATTGTGCACAATGTCTGGAGTAATTCTCTGCGATTACCTGTGTCAGCCTCTTCCATCTTAGTGGGTTTGTAATCATTTGCTCCTTGTGTTCCTACACGACAATGTAAATGTGGGGAATTTAGCCGAGGCGGAGGGAAAAGAAAAACGGAAGGGAGGAGAAAGAGAGACGGTGACATACTCCTGCATCACTGTTTGTCATCTCTCTCTCTCAGGTTCTTATTGATTTCCTCCACTCTGCTCGCTGAATGAGAACAATGGCCTGACGCCTGGCCAAGACCCCACTAAATAAGCCAACTAAACATCAACACCAAATCTCCTGCAAGATGTTGTTCATTGATTTGCTTTGTCGCCAGATGCACACACACACACACACACACACACACACACACACACACACACACACACACACACACACACACACGCTAACACAATTGGGCCTTGTCGTCTTGAGGGACTCTATTGTGTGGTGCACATAATTGTTTGTGTGTATGTGTCTAAAGGATTGTCCAAAAGGTCTTGGACAATGAAGTCTGTCACCAGGGCGATGTTGATTTCTATCTCCCTGTCTCTTTCTGTCTCTCTCTCTCTTTATGTCTCTCTCTCTCTCTCTCTCTCTCTCTCTCTCTCTCTCTCTCTCTCTCTCTCTCTCTCTCCTTCTCCCTCTCCTTTTCCTGTCCAAGTCCCCCTTCACATCTGGATCTCCCCACCAGCTGACAAGAAACAAGGGAGCGGATGGAGGGAGGAAGCAGCCGTGGATGGGGAGAGAAGAGAGAGGGATAGAAATGGGAGGAAGGGGAGTTTGCTCAGGCCAGAGGTCCCTCGGTAGACTTCCCCCAGTGCAGGAAAAACGAACCTCACAATGTCATTGTGAATGCCCAATGTGTGAGAGGAAACACAAATGGTGTATACACAGACAGGAAGCACTCCCTCACACACATGCAGAGACACATTTAAGTTCACATGTGCGCAAATACACCCAAGGACATAAATGCGTGCATATTCAAATGCATGTAACCGCACACACTGAGAAGCATTGAAGCCAGTGAAGCCAGCACGAAGCCCATTGAACTGACTCGTATGCTGCTGCAGTATTCAGAGAGGAGAGGATTCTTAGAGGGCTTTGGCCGTAGCGTGTCAAGTTTTCAATGGGAATTTTTTTTGCACAAGGATTCGGCTGTCAAAGCAAGTCCTCTTATCCGTTAGTCTCTTTACTCTCCTACCTTTCCGCTCATCAGTGAGTGTCTGTCCATAGCTGGACCCTAATGAGACTCCCTGAAGTGGAAACCGTAATGAAAAGCTCGACTTTAAAGAGAATCACTTGGCATTTACTTCTCCATGCTTTTTCATTTTCTTTGCCAGATGACACTGTACATGCCAGCTGCTGTTGCAATGCTCTGCCAGAGCTGGGCAGCCACTCCTGTGCTTGTTTATCCATGCCAGGGCAGAGCTTAGTGCCATGGCAACAGGTGTATGTTGACATCATTAGCGTTAAGCTATAGGCGAGGCAGCTTGGACGCGCACTTATTTAAAGGTGGCCAAAGTCCTGCTCACATCTGCTTCTGCTGCTCTCGAGCAGCGCACATGATGTGGGGAAGGGAGACTTTAGGGGTGGCGTTGATTGGGACAGTGATAAAACACCAGCCTTCATTTCCCCCTCGGCCTCCCGGGAATTGTTTGACTGTGCACTTTCTGCCATATGTGCATGTGTAATTCAGCCATTTCCCTCTGTCAGTGCAGCTGGTCCGTGTCCGTCTCCAACGCTACTTTTCCGTTTTATTTCTGGCTGTTACGAGCCAAGCCCGCATCTTTGTGTGATTTATAGGCGAGCAGCGATGATGTTACAATGCAAGTGGCATGAGCGTGACTGAGGTCACTGCTGGATAGGTTTACAGTCTAAATAGCCTGTTTTTGTGACTTGACATTAGTGTTAATACTGTTAATTACTTCTCCTGTAAATGTCTTTTACATTATCAGTTTTCGCCTTATTGTTAGTGTCAATATATAATATATAATATAATATACTTTCAATATAAACTATAAGTGTTGTGTTGGGACGGTGGCTCTGTTTAGAGATCCCTATCCCATCCTTATACTGTAGTAGTCATGTCACTGGTCTGACGTCAGCCAAGTGAGTATGTGTTGCATTACATCACTATGTCACTAGGCAGACGGAGCACCATGGCCAATGAGGTTGTGTCATTTGGCACAAGAAGCGCTCTACTGTACATACAGTGTGTGTGTGTGTGTGTGTGTGTGTGTGTGTGTGTGTGTGTGTGTGTGTGTGTGTGTGTGTGTGTGTGTGTGCTAGCCAACAAATCAGAGTGAATAAGAGTGAAACGTGTTGGTGACAAAGCTATAGTTTGTTTCGGTCAGGTCGTAACATTCACTCAGCAGTGATGTCGACACAGTGTGCACAACAATGTATAATAGAGAATCGGACAGAGGTGGAACAAGACCATGACTGATGACAAAGAAACCACCACAGTGGGACAAAATGGATGTATGAATGATACATTGAACACAACTGAAGGTCTTTAAAGACCCTTACAACAAACAGTTTGTTCATGTTGGTAACATGTAATTCATATTTTGCAACATACACACTAACAAGAAGTCCAAAAAACAACAAAAACAGGTTTAGCAGCCATCTGGGGTATTTATTCCATAAGGTCTTTATGTGCACGGAGATAACTGGTTCTCTCAGCTTCATGAGCTGGACTGAATACATATGTGAAGACTCCAGATGGGATTTTACTGATCCTCCTATCTTCCTCTTCACTTCTCACTTCTCTCATTTATCCAGCCTCTTTTATTTTCGGACAGATGAGTCTTCAGAGCAGCACTTTAAGCTTATCCGTCTAAAGTTTTTAATCGCCGACCTGGGCTTTTTATGTTTCTGCTCTTATCTCAGCACACATGCGCACTGCCTCACACACACACACACACACACACACACACACACACACACACACACACACACACACACACACACACACACACACACTCCATTGCCTTAAATCAGATGTGTCAAACTCAGTTCACACCCTGCAAGACAGATTGCAGCACCTGAGAGTGTGGGTCTGGTCAGTGCTGATGTGACATATTGTAGGTCTACAGACAAAGAAACACTTCTATGTGCTTCATTATATGTGTAGAAACAAAAGAGTACAAAATCAAATCAGCTTTTGGACATTTAAAAGACTGGTGGGATATTTGTTGTCAGGTTTCATCATTAGTATCCTTGGTAAACAGCGCCATGAGATGTCTACCTCATGGCTCTTCACTGCTACAGTTGGTTCCAATTACAGAGAGGCATTCCTTTGTTAGACATAGCTGAGACATATTTGTGTGTGTTGTCCAGCGTCACATGTAGGATCCAAAGACATTTCATATGTCACGACAGACTGACAGACACAAGCATATAGCTTCACTCGAAGCGTGGGTTGGAGGCAGTCGTTCGAATCATCTGCTCCTTAACTAGGCCGCATGCAAATGTGATCACATTGTCAATCTTTGAATCAAGACAAGTAGGGCAAGTACATACAAAACTAACCATGTGGGTATGTTTTTAATAAGCTGCTGCGGTCGGGCAAATTATTTGTGAAAAATGTCCTCTTAGAGACCAAAGACTGGTTTCGGCAGTGTGTGGATTGTGTGGGCGGGCCAGTGGTACCCAAATATAATTGTCATTGCAAATGATATGCAGTTTGCTCTAAACCTCTTCAGTCTACGGCCTGATTGCTCTTGATAGGTTTGACAGGTTCATTCTGCACAGACTGTGAATTTGAGGATTTGTAAGTTAGATTTGTTTCAACATTAAATCGAGTCTTGTCTGCAGAAGACATGCGCATCTCATTTTCTTCCCCCCCATATCTCTATCCTGTGTCTTGAATGCGTGATTCTTTGTAGTGCTCCTGAATATGATCACTGCCCCTCTACATGGTCACTTTTGTTTCCCTCTGCTGTCGTTACTAGCTCACATTACAGGCAATCTATTTTTGAACAAGTCAGAGGCCAGACATTGTATAAATCTCCCATCAAAATCTGGGTTTTGAGCATGTCACAGGTTACACATCATACTGTGATGAGAGGATTACAGCTATTATTGATGAAGAAAGAACATTCCCTGATTATAGCCCGACTCTGTGAGTGGATACAAAGAGCTCTGATTACTGCCGGCCCACTTCCCAGGATATCAGGCATTGACTGGCACAGCAGGAGGGCAGGAAAGGCTTTAGGCATACACACTCGTACGTACAATCCCAACATGCAGGCACAATCCAAACACCGTGCTTAGCACTTTAAACTAATCTCATGCTTTACTGTGCGCCCACATTGCCATTTTTTTACTTTTTTCTATAAAATCTAACATTTATTTTATGAAGACAGCTGTCTTACAAAGCTAATATACAGACATAACACATGTACGATATATATATTTATAATTACGTGTGACAAATCAAATTGATTGATTGATCTTTATGGATGGTTACCTTTTTGAGTGATGGTGTATAGCGCATCACTCTATACTCAATAAAACCCCAATAAAGTTTGATGATCTCTCTCAACACCAGCCGTCCTCGCACACATGCTTTTTTTCCTTGTTTGTGTTGCCCGAGGCAACGGTTGGCCGCAATCCGCGGTGATGTCAGCAGTGATGTACGAGTGTTGCAGTGCGAGGGGATGACCTCAGCAGAGGGGAAGTCCCAGAGGACTCATATCAGCTGCAGCCAGCGCTCGCCGTCAGGACTTTCTCACACTCAGTATTTGTACGAACAAGCAAAGCTGCCCTGACTCCCATGAACCCCAACTTCTGATCCTTCACAGGCATCACAAATCACCAGCCCGCTGCATGACAACAACCTCTGACATGCGCACATGCACGGCCCCACGCCCCATAAGTAGTCTAATATAACAAAAAAAAGAGGCTTTGAATATTTAGAGGAGGATTCTGGATGAAATGAAAGGAGAACGGAGGAGTTTTTGGGTCACTATGAGCGATATAGAGCTGTGTGATGAGTGAGTCTCTCTCTTGTGTTCTACCTGCAGACAAGCGGTGACACACTACACATTTCTGACAGGAGATAGTAATGTAAATATATGGCGAGATGTCGCTGGGAGTAGAATCAACAAAGTTATTGAGCGTCAAGATGACTCCTATGAATTTACTGAGTAATATCTTAGATTCAAGGATGCAACAAAGACTACTGTCCATGTTTGTTTGTTTTTAAATATATTTATCAGATATGCTACCACGGCCAATTTATCTCCTACACTTAATGTGTTTTAGAACATTCAGCAAACATTCTGGCCATGAAATGAAAAAGGGGGACAGCTCATGCGTGATGCCTTTTTGATTTCATGCATTTCCACAAATTGAAAGTTGGCCGTTAGTAATGTGGTGCAAATTGTACCAATGTGCCAATAAAAGAGTAGAAGAAGAAAACACACTCACACCAATATCAGCAATGCAGATTTCAATTCCTTTGTGTTTTGAATAATCAAACGCAACACCAGCATGTTTGTCATGGCTTAGTGATGCCTTCAGTGTACTTTGGTGACACAAATTGACATTCATTCAGTGAGTGCACCTTCCTGTTATGAAACAACTTGAAATGGTCAGTTGTGTACGCTGTAATTTAAATAGGGTGTAATTATAGTTTTTCTTGTAAGCAAGGCCAGTGGTTATGCTCATCAGCCTTGGTTTGAGGCGTTTGGCTTCCGGCACATGTGTCCTGTGGCTTTTATTTTTCAGTGTGCAACACAGGCAGCTATGTTCGAGTTATGCTCAGTTTTTTTTGCATCAATGTATTATTGCTGATATTCAAGCCTGTTAAATCCACCTCATCCCTTTTCCCTTCATAATGATGGCCTCTGTCCAGGTTGGCAGGGGAGCTGTTCAGCCCTTGCCACAGATTCAAGCAACAGTCGATCCATAAATGAATGGTTGCCTCTTCCGAGGACAGCTGTGCTACCAGCCGTGGATGGAAAAATAATCATAGGAGCACCGGACCACATCCACGGATACAGATTAGGAACGTGTGTACTGCGTTTTTAGGCGCAGGCGAGCGTTCTCTTGTGTGCATTAGTCTGTTCATGTGTATTTAAGTTGTAAACTGTTATGAACTGTAAAGGATCAAGAGCCAGTGATGAATCAAAGGGTGAATTGTAATTTCTGTCTCTGGATTCTCTCTGCACTAACATCTCACTCAGAGGTGGGTGTTTTTAATGACCATTGTAAAAGTAAAGGTTGGTAAACGCATACAAGTATTCTGTGTGTGGGAGAAGAGGAGGGGAGAGATTAATATTCAGCTTTCTGGTAGCTTACCAGCATGGAACTATCTCTCATTTGTCCAGTCCAAAGCCGTTGTCAATCCAGCTATATTACTTTCATGCATTAAGATCAGGAAGCTTTTCTGAGCGGCTCAGTGAGCAAAGCATAACATTACTGACTTCATGGCAGGGTTTAAATTCTCTCTTTGGACACCCATACCAAAAAAATAGATATTGTCTTGGTCCTTGGTGGCAAATGTTGCGAGTCAGGTCTAGTGGGGTCTTATGTATTATCGCTGCTTTGCCCCAGGGGGAGCTGTTGTTCTAGCTGTGGACGATAAATCCCCCCCCCCCCCCCCCCCCCCCCCTTGCTCCCTTTGTATTCTCTACCATCTCTACATCAGTGTTCTCCTTCCTGTTCCTTATATTTTAGTCTCACTAGTTTATCGTATTTTTCCTATTTTGCATTCACTGACTGTGACCACAGTTTACCCACCTTTCATTTTGGCATTACGTCATACCTATAAAGAAACAGGCCACAGCTGTAAACATGTTTCGACCACATGTCCTGCTTTCTGATGCCAGTCATCCATGTGAATAAACAGAAGTCTGGTTGTTGAGGTTATGACTGAGCTAAAACCCTGGAACTAGACAGTGTCTGAGCTGGGCTGACTTTCTTCTAGCTACAGTTCAATTTTCGGTGTGACTTAGTGCATCGCTGTGCCTCAGCTCTCCCCAGCTTTATCCTTGTAGATCTTGTTGAGCTTCAGTGTACGGTGAGTAAAGCCTTTTGCCTGCTGCACATTTTACCCAGCATTTATATTCATGTCAGGGATAGTTTAAAAAAGAAATATGACAAGTGTTTGTGTGTGTACCTGCAGGGTGGCTGTCTGAGGATCAGAGGTTTAGTAGCACGGTTATATCTGTATGCTTGAATAAGATTTCATAGAAGCATGTCTACATCTTTTTATATCACCAGGTGCATTTATATAGTGTAGATTGTTTTTTATATCAATAAATGTGGCTTGATGGATGGCTTTTGATGATGTCTTTGATAGAAATAACACCACCCTGCCTAAAAAACTTGCTTATTGTACATGAATATTGATCGTATTAACTCAAATGTATTGAATCGGCTTCTATGCGAGCTGTAGGGGTTTCAGTTGTTATGGTTACACCAATCTTTCATCCTACATTTACTTAGCTCCACATCCCTCGCTCACTCCACCCACAAGACTCCGGGACCAGAGCCAGAGGACTAAGATTCCACATGAGCACAAACACACTCTTTAAAATCCCCCTGTCCAGCTCCGAATTTTTTTTTTTTTGTATTTCCCCTTCAGATATGTTATAGAGAGCTTTACATTGTTAAGTCTCAGGTCTGTGCTTTACAAGCCATATGTGCTCATATTTCTTTCTGCTCTGAGATCATCATGACCAGATCTTGCAGCTGTCCCTCAATATATTCCAGACTAGACAAGGAGATACAGAAAAAAAGTGTGTATAGAGAAAAGAGGAGAGGGAAAGTAATTGAAACCGGGGTGTCCTCGTGTCCTCGAAGACACGGCCCACGTCTTTGCAATAACCAATCCTTTCTGTGGACCCTTGTTGCATGCCATCCCTCCTTTTCTATCTCTACGTTTCCTTCCCCCGACTGTCTCTACAATACAAATGTGCAACGATGTTTGCCTTGTGCCATTCATACATTATAAAGGGAAGTGGACAGTGGTGCAAGTGAATGACGGATACAGTACATCAATACCTGCATTCACGCTGATGTTGTATGTAGAGACAGTGCAGGAGAAGAATAACGATAACCAGAGAGAAAGAAAGTAAATACTGCATTAGTCTGGGCTGAATGCCAGCTCTGCACCACAGGATATGGATATCTTTTCAGCCAGCATGGGCTCAGCACCAAGCCCTGCAGCAGTACACACCTGTACCAACACAAGCCTCCTGTGAGTGTGTGTATATTGTGCATGTGTGTTTGTGTGTCCTCCAGACACCCCCAGCTTATCTTCATCCATCTGACCATCCCTTCCCCTTGCCCGATCATTTCCTCTATCTATATTTTCCTCATGTTTTGCAGCCTGCTTGATCGATTCAACAAGGTGTCAAGTTGTCCCAAAACAGCCAGTTTCTAGCGG
Source organism: Cottoperca gobio (assembly GCF_900634415.1). Taxonomy (NCBI): domain Eukaryota; kingdom Metazoa; phylum Chordata; class Actinopteri; order Perciformes; family Bovichtidae; genus Cottoperca; species Cottoperca gobio. The sequence continues at coordinate 8,418,633 of NC_041378.1, forward strand.
TTATATTATACTTATAATATGATAATCAATCGTATTTGTTAGGAAAAAACACAACATTGGATGGTGGCAACTTCTCAAATTGGAAGCCTTTGGTTATGATTGAAGTGGAGACACACACGGTCTGTGTTCAAACATGGCATCTCCTCTTAAGGAATGCGTCCTTACCTCCGGCAGAGCCATCTGTATTCCAAGCTCAATTTTACTCAACCTGCATATAATCTCGGCGGGCCCATTAACCTCTATACTGCTTCTGGTCCCGCTGAGTCATCTTGGCTCCAGAGATGCTCCACTCTTCCAGAAGGGTGAGGGGGCAATGGAGCAGACTCATTACTGGGCCATTGGCTGGCCTCTAACCCAGACTGGAAGGACAATCATTAAACACACAGAGCTAGTGACCACCGACTGCTTCTTTTTTTTCTATCAGCCTGGATGTCTGTTTGTTTGTTGTTGTATGTGTGTGTTCACGCGTTGGCGCAGGTTACACACGGATAGGATCTGTGGGGACACAGATAACGACGCGACGGAGAGATTGTGTTACTGAGAGTGAGTCAGAAAGGTGAGGTAATTGGTTCTGAGTGACCATCTGGACCGGAGATATCAGACAGGACCCCCCCCCCCCACCAGCCTGTAATGAGGTCTCGTCAGGCCGGAGCAACTATTGCCACGGCTTATGCCAAGCATCGGGGCGTCGTCATGGTAACCTCTAACCCCTTTTCACCATCTCAAAAGTTACGAGTCAGCCAATAGCCGCACAGAAATACAAGAGTCATGCCTGATATGGCTTCAATGTTTCAGATACAGAGCAAAAGTGACTGCTGTGTTTACGATTTTGATGTTAACTGTCAGGGTTATAAACCAGATAATTCTTTTGGTCCTTAGAAATTAATATAATATTGTAAAAAAAAAAACTAAGAGTAGGCTTCAAATGCCCATTGCAATTTGTAATGCTGTTAATGGCTTATTCTTTGATCCGACAGTGATCTTTATAAAACCAATTCAGGTTATTTTAAGTTCTTGCAGCCATTTGTTTTTTAGAGATCATTAACATTTGGGACGCTATTTTATTTATTTATTTTAAGTGTTGTACTCGTATCAGTACCAAACGTTAGTTATCCCATCAGCACTAGCATAGAAGCATTTGAAATGATACCTATCCCTAGTTCTAACTTTAGTTTGATTAAAATGAGTTAAATTTGGACAAATACATCAGGACAGTAAGTTCAATGCACCGTTTATAATCACCTTTAAATATTGTTTTATTGTTTACAAGGTAAAGCTTGACCTTAGCAGATGAATAAAAGAAGAAGGAAGATTTGACTTGATCTTTATCTCTTCACTCTTCTCTTCATATGAGCATCAATTCTATTTGTTTGAGAGCGCAATCCACAATTAGGAAAATATACAAGTTTAGTTTTGTTTTGTGTTTTTGTGGCTCGACGCTGCCACTGGGTTCATATTTTGCCAGTGTAAGCAAGATCCTCTGGGCAAAAATGGGGGGTGAAATTCCTGTGAAAGTAGAGGGCTACAGCGGTTGAGCTGAGCTTGCGCTATGTTTGTGTGTTGTGTGGTGGAGTTTCGTGTAGACAGACAGACACACAGACAGAGACATGTTGAGACTGTGCTACACTCTCACACACAGAGCAGCCAGAGGGATGTTTGCTGGTATGAGACCCCGGCATAGAGGCTGATTGGTCGTCCCTGCCTGCCACTCAGCTGTTCACTAACTTTCATTAATTGTGTTGCTCAAATATTTTCAAATGTGAACCTAATATATGCATTAAAAAGAAAGAAAATGTCACTCAACATCAAAAATGTAATTTAAAATGAAATCCAAATGCCAACTGATCTTTTTTTTAAACAAGCTGAACACTACTAGTCCCACTGTGATGTCAGAAAGCAATACAAATGGGTAGAGAGGAAGCACATATGGAAGAGGCTGAATGTGCTGTGGTCAAGGTTAAACTCTGGGCCAAACTGGCTAATGATGTCAGAAGGGAGGTCTTATATAATATGCTCTGCCCAAGCCACATACACTGCTACATGCTGACCGCAGTTAAATCCGGAGTACAGAGCCAGTTTAACAGCACAAGTCAACAATTTAGTCTGAGGTACTTGAAGAATAGAGACACATCAACACCACCTTTTTTAAACAAATTCAAAGTACTTTCTTTTAAGCATCTGCTGACACTTGAGCTAACTCTGTGAACTCAGGATTCTTTTTAGTTGTGGTCGCGGCACAACATGTAAATGGACAATGATAACTCATTGTTAAAAAATGTCTTCCTCATTAGTTTAGATTCCTCGTCTGTTTCCTTTGTCAGCAGGATATTTGAAAATGGATTTCCATGCAGTCCAGTGGGCGGGAATTTGTAGCTCTAACAATAAAATCAACTGTTGTATAGAGAGTTTACAGGCACAATATAATTTGGTTTGCCTGAAAACTGATGTGATGAGAACAATTTCTTAGGTAGTGAGCAATTTAGGTTATTCGTGAACGTTTGACGTTAGTATCTTCATTTGAGAGGCAGAAAGTCCGGTCAATTCTTCTCTTTTCGGCTCTTAAAATCGAATCATAGTATAGAGGAAACTATTTAACTCTGGTACTGGCCCAATTCTCACCAACATCCCCAGCAACAGTCTGGTGTAAGTCCTAACAGCACAGAGCGTTCGGTTGAATAATATGTTAGTGTTAAAAATCCCTCGGCTCTGAGGTTTGGATATTCATCCACAGTTGTGAGTCACTTCTTTGCATGTCAGCATGTATTTTAACATGGCCCTTTATTTGTCTCTAATGTGCAAATGGCCAAGTATGTGTGACAGATCATGTGTCGCAGGTTGTGTGTGAGATATATGATGGCTGTGTGCATACTGACAGTAATTACAGAAGGCCGGACCACAGAGCGGCCTGGGGCTGGCCGAGGAACGAGTTATTATAACATCTAATACATAACCAAATGTCAGCCATGTCTGCGAGCAATGTGATATAAATCTACAGGGAAGGTGAAGCTACACATGGTCGTAACACATGGCTTACTGCGTGAATTTGTTTTTTTGCATGACAAGATTATAAATGTGGGCTTGAGGTAATTTTAGATTGATTTTCAGTTTGGATACAGTTCCTCATTCTGTGTGAGTGAGTGAGTGGATGGCTGAGTGTGTGCTGTTTATCTGTGTGTGTTTATGCGTGTGTGCCAGGGATAATGTGGCATCTCCAGAACTGGAATTCCTCACACACCACACTCCACAAGAGACTTTCTGTCTTTCTCTGCTTCTGTAGGAAATGAATGTGACTACCCAACAAATACACTCCTAGCTTTTGATTGTAGTTGTCCAAACTCCAAGAACTGACCATTGCAGAACACGCATTGACAGTGCCAAAATACGTTGATGTGCGACCAACATTTGATATTAGTTTTGACAACAAGTGAGAGTGTTTAGGCAGAAAGAGACCCATAAAATCTTTATCCAGGCCCACTGGCTACTGTCTTGTTAGCACTGGAACTGTACAGTAAATGCAAAGAGGCTCTATGTCTGCGTTATGAGTGTGTGAGCATGCCTGTGTTTCTGGCTGCGTGTGTCTGTGTCCTATAAATGTGAAGCCAGTACTATAAAACTGAGCACTGATTGGGATGAAACTGCAGGGGATAATTATGTGTTCACAGAACACATGGTCATTAATAACATCTAGGCCGAGTTTTTTTTTTTTTTACTGTGACTAGCTCAGAGGCTAACATATGGCAGAGCGGCTGACTTGACATAACAGGATGTGCAAGAGGATTTAATAGACAGTCCAGTGTCGTGCATAGGCAACAAGGGCCCTGTGATCTGTGGTTTGTTAGTATATTTGACAACAGCAGGGGGCACCACTATGTCCCATTTTTACTGCCCCATTCTCGGAATAGAGGGACTTTGAAGAAAGCACAGAGAGAGGAAGCAACATTAATAAACAAAGGGGGTTGAGAAGTGGAAGATAAGATGGCAAAACATACCCATGGGAAAGCTCCTGATAAGCGAGGGACAACAGCTCGTCTCGTCAGGCTCAACAGACGCGATATCTCAGGGTTGTTTTTGAGATTCAAGGTAAACTCCATTATTTATCGGCAATCATTTCTTTGTATTCGAAGAAGACGAGCCTCCTTGCTTTGACTGGAGTGAAGGTGCATCGACTCTGTGGACCTCAGGAAGAAGAGTTGTTGCAAAGGGAACAATTAGGATCCAAATAAACAACAGATTCTGGTCACGTTCAGCCAGGGACAATCTATTATATATATGTAGCTGTCGAGTGTGCTCTTTAAAATATCTCCAACTATGTAGACTATTTCTTGAATTTGATAATTTTACTGAATTATTCTTGTTTTAATAGTAATAGAATTCAAAATTCAAAAGCACTGGACAGTATAGAGTCAAACAATTCAAAAGTAATCAATTTAATCATCATAGAAATCTAGTGGGAACTCTTTCTTCTCAGAGTTTAAAAGTGTAAATAAAAAATCACATTCAGTGAAATGTATCAGTAAAATGTAGGTTTTTTTAAATCTATCCGGAGTAACCATAGTTTTACTAGTACAGTGCCACAGTACATCTCGTGCAGAGCTCACAGAGTACACAGAGTGAGATGAACAGTCGGGTATATGACACACTGGACCTCAGCTGTCAGCCTGGCACTGCCACCCTGACACCAACACAGCTGCCAGCCGAGTCTCATGACCTCCATCCACAGTGAGACCAACACATCTTCACTGTCTGCACCTGTGGACAAACAATCACTTTATACGCCGCTCTTGTTATTTTCCAGCATGTGTGATCATCTAACAAAGATGCAGTTTATGCCATTTCTCTTTCAAACACACATCCCCCGCCTGCGACTGTGCACCGAGCTCAAAAAAACACTCCGCTAAAGGACTCTGGCCTCTCGCACAGTGCTGCTCATACCTTTTTGGAAGTTCGCTTACATCCAAAACAACATCTGTCCTTTCAGTCGCGCCTGATTAAAACACCCTGGAATCTCCAGTTCACACACACACACACACACACACACGCACACAATAGTGTAACATAATCGCCTACCACATGGCCACGGAGCCGAACACTGCATGGAGAATCTGGGAATCCAGGGCTTAGCAGAAATATGCTTTGTTTATACATCGACAGTTTTCTACACAAAGCACATGAAAGGGAACTGCAATTACCGCTGCATTAATAAAAGCATGGATTACTTTTTGTAAATCCTACTCGGAAATGCTCGCGTCTGTGGGAGGAACAATATCATTTGGTGTCAACTGTATGCGTATAGAAACTCCGCATGCTCGTGTTATTGAGTTGGAGAGTGCGCAATTGAGAAGAAGCCAGCCAACACAAACGGAACTCTTAGAATTAAATGTCTAATTGATTTCGATGAGACGTGAAGAATGTGAACAATGCCAGTGGAAATGTTGTGTCTGAGTTACAGCGGTGTCAGCAGGTTTTTCTGTAGCCATTTGTTGTTCTCTGTTCTCCCTGTATGCAAAACACTTTGTGTTTGTCTCCCAATCGTCTTCCTCTTCCTTCCTCTTCTCCCTTTCCCTTTAACCCAGAAGTTATTCCGTGTTGATATGTAACTTTCAAAAGACTCCAGTGTTAGGGTTGGACCACCCTATGAAAAGTATTACCTACAAAACGCAAACAAGCTAGCACCAGGCGTTTCATTTTGACTCCCCGAAAGCATTGTTTTCAGTAGAAAGACCAGTGTGTTGATTTAATTTAATGAGTTGCTTCGCTGGGGGAGGGGACCAAGGCAACAGTAATTAGTTGTCATGCTAATTGGGTTTGTGTGATAACTCCCACACAAGACTCAGTGGCGTGTGAAGCACTGTGGGGCTTGCCCGTCCGCCTACTCATCTCACACACACACATACACACACACATTTTCTTGCACATTGGAATACACACATATATGCACACCTATAAATAGGAACAACAAATGCTCACATCCAGATTGGTTCAAAGAAAATGCCTCGGGACTGTCGGGCCTTTGACCCGTCGACTAAGCGGAATTAATGATGTGAAAATCCTGATCCAAATTAATCGCTAAGAGAAGACACACCGAGAACTAAGAGATAAAGGTTCAGGACATTCGATCCAATTAAGCTTGGGGTTTACAACCTATACGTGTTGATTTGGGAAAAAAAGGAGGAAGATGTATAAAACATGAGGTAAGACGAGGGTGAGGGATAGATGTACAAATGGTAATTAGGGCAAAAAGAGAGATGACTACATCCTTGTTGCTTCAATGTGAGGAGTATATAGTGACCTATATTTGACTTAGTATTCCTTTTGAAACCATTATAGAAATGTAGTCTGAAATTAATTCTAAATGTACGAGAACAGGATTGGCTGCTTACCTTCCTTTTAGGCTTTAATTGTCGTCCGAAAACACTAAAACATAAAACGCTGACAATTCAGCTAAAAGAAAATCTGTGATCATTTGGTATCTTCACAATCTAAGAGGATGCATCCTGTAAAAGAATCTGTTATTTTACTAGTATATGTGTATGTTTTAGTCTTGTGTGGTCTTGTATAGCATTCCTTAAGTGCGTTGATGGTGCCCTTGATGTCTGTCCACCCAGTTGTTACTCACCCCTGGCAGCACGGTTTGTGACTCCCCCAGGGGCTATTTTTAAGGCCTGGGGTCACTGACTTGCAGGAAGGGTCACTATCAGGGGAGGTCGAGCCAGTGCTTTGCTTCAATGCCATCTGCATTCTTTTTCTTTTTCTCCTCAGTCTCTGGCTTCTTCTCTAATGTCGCTTTCCTCCTCTTCACGCCACCTTTTAGTCCTTACAACTCACGGTTAGAACTAAATCTGTTCCACTATTCTTTTCCTCACAAAGTCTACATCGTAATGTGGCTTTTATCAGTAGATATGATACTAATTACTCTTATTTAAACCAGCCTGTAAGATTCCACTGCTCCTCCTCAGCTATTCTCTTCTCTTACCTTGCATCATCACCCACCTTTAGTGTGTTTAGACACGCCGTCCACTTTTGTGATAATCTTGCCGAGTCATCTACAGTAGAAAACGATCCAGGGCAAGTGTGTTTATCGGAAATCTACCATCTCAACAGAAGTTTATCTGAGTTGTTAACATTATTCAGCCTGTGGGAGTGTTTGAGTGGTTAATGAAAGGACTCAGTGAGAGATTGGCCCATTCTTTGTAGATGTAAAGTCTCTGCAATGCCTTCATGTCTGTCGTGATACCTGCAAGAAACACGCGCTCTTCCCTGAGATTCTGTCTTGTCCCGACCTGTTCTAAATGACTATCTAATGTTACCTCATGCTGTGAATTTAGTCATTGCCAATCCCTGACCCGAATCTAATTTGCGAAAATAGACCTTTTTATTTATTTTTCTGTTTTTAACTGATTTTATATTGAGCAAAAAAACACACACATCATGACCCCACGCAGAAATGGCTTTGGCATATAAAACGACTGTCTGATATAAATTATTTCTGTCTCGCATCTACTCTGCTCTGCCCAAACCTGACGACAGTGTAAATTGCCTCCCATCCCACAGTAGAAGGATAAAACAATGAGATTATTAATAATAGATAGGAGAAATTTTGCCCTCATTTCTGACCAAATGTTCACATCTTTTCCAAAGAGTTGATCAAAACAGACGACTCTCCATCATGTAATAAGAGATGAAAGAAGATAGATGAAAGGCAGTGTCAAAACGACTTTCATACTTGACATCCATCAGGATGTAGTCTAAGTCCTGAGGCTTTTAAGACTAAGTAAAAGTAACTCATGCTAGCAATTTATATTCATGGCATTCTTTTCAAAGAACCCCCTATATATATATATATATATATATATATATATATATATATATATATATATATATATATATATATATATATATATATATATATATATATATATTATGAGAACCATGAAATAAGTTTAGCTCTCACATCCCACTTTCAGGACAGATTTATAGACACTGTGAATCAGTTTGCAGACGTTTCCACTTCAACGCATATGCTCCAAATTTTGCCCTCATTTCTGACCAAATGTTCACATCTTTTCCAAAGAGTTGATCAAAACAGAAATAAGTTGGTAACTAGTTCATGGTGAAATAATTAGCGAGTGACTTTTGTTTCCTCTCGTCTGGCATCATGACACCTTGATTAGTGGTTAGTGTGAAGAGAGAAGGGGGGACATCTACTCACACACCAGCGGTGTTTGATGAGTGTGCACTGAGTCAACAGGCTCCCTGCTCTCTTCATTAGTACAGTTTGACCCTTCTGTTTGAGTTTGCTCCAGGTGGGGTCACACTGTCTTGTATTTGGGTAAGGGGGGGGTGGGGGGGGTATGGCAGGAAGGGTGTTTGTGGTAGGAGTGTGTATGAGGGGGTTGACTTCCAACACCCCTTTTCTTTAAGCTTGAAGGAGGGGGAGGATCAGGGTGGGGACACAACATGGTTATCATTCTTTAGAAACAGAGGATGACTGATGGATAGCGCAGTGATGTAACGGCAATATGGCCACACACACACACACACACACACACACACACACACACACACACACACACACACACACACACACACACACACACACACACACACACACACACACTCACACTCGCAGTAGCAGTCCTACCACTTGCTGCTGCTGTCACCCGGAGGTTACAGATGCGAGGTCGGCAGTGCAGACCCCCGGGTTGTCGACTCGCCCGCCAACAAAGCTGCTCTTGTGTGAGCCTGTGTGTTCTGTGTGTTTGGACTGTAAGTGGGATACTGTTGAGCAACTGCTGCTCATCCAAGGCCCGTAAAAGTCATTCTTCACCCACACACACAATTTGAACCATGATATTGTATATGAAGGAATGAGCAGTGTCAACAAAGGAGAGTAACTTGGTAGTGCATAGGTCCAGACTGAAATATATCTACAACTACCGGATGGATGTTCCTGGTCTCCGGAGGATGAAGGGCTCTAACTTTGGTGATCCACTGATTCTTCTTCTAGTGCCACAATGAGGTTGACCATTTATTGGATGGATTTCCCTCAAATTTGGTGCGGACATTCATGTTCCCAAGAGGTTGAATTGTAAAAAATAAATAACTCCTTCACCAGGTCAAAGTTTTATGTTTAGTGCTAATTAGCTAATGCATGCTAACACACTAAACTAAGAGGGTAAACATAACGCCTGCTATTCATCAACATTTCGCATTATCATTTTATTTATAACACAAATGAAATAAATGTGAACCCATATTGATCACGTGTAGACTGTGCCGGAAAAATGTGAAGACGTCAGTGAAACGTATGGGAGCCTTTTGTACCTTTCATAATCCACAATAGGCCTCCTGTCACATATCTTCTTACCTACAGGTGAAACTGTAGCTTTGGGGATTATTGTGTAACCGATCACCCTTTTACATGGTTACAGAAAGGAATGTGTGGTTAATATGTTTCCTGGTCTGTTCTTTTTCCTTCAGTTATGTTGCTTTTAAATGCATGTTCTTGTTGCATGTGGTGTTGTGTGGGCTGATCTGGTAAACAGCAGGTGAAGCAGCATTTTAGATTGGCTTGAAATCACTGGAGAGGGAGCTGAGTGTGAAGCTGCTATTTAAAACGTTCAATCTCACTCTCAGTCCCTCTATATCTCTCATCCTTCTGGCATCTGTCACAAGACCTGGCAGCTGTTGCCGCTCTGAGAAAATGTGCTTCTGAAAAACAACAGGGGAGAATCTGAAAGAGTCTCAGGTCTTCTTCATTACAATAGAGTGGCCTGCTGGCGGAGCGGAACAAACGACTGATCAGACAGGATAGCTGAGCAATTTCATGCTTCGACATAACGTGTTTTTTAATCTTACGTATTCAAATTAGATCAGCAGCACAGAGGACAATGCTGTTACATTAGATACCAACTGCTGTGTGTGTGTGTGTGTGTGTGTGTGTGTGTGTGTGTGTGTGTGCGCGTGTGTGTGTGTGGCACTCCTTAGACAAAAGTAACTCAAATTAAGTAGTTACAGACGAAATTGTATGTTTTTGCTTGTTATTGTTCAGTATTTCATCCAGAGTGATGCCAGGCGTAGGACACAGTATGCACCCCCCACCCCTGTAAAAACATTTTTCCCATGCGCTTTTTTGTTTTTCGTACAATTGAGGGGAGAATGTGCTTTGTTCAACAGTCCCTATTCAACGCTGGCTGGAGAGACGTATTGGTGGAAAGCCCTGTCAGCATGAGATAAAAAAGTTTTCTGGGCTGTTAAAAAACACTGCACTCCTGTAATGGCTTTTAGAGCATATACTGGCCTCAGCAAAACTAAACTCACAGTTTAAAACGTTCATAGAAGGCAATAGGGACATAAAAAGCATCATTAAGTAGGATGTGGTCACTAATGTCGCCAACGAGTACAGCAGACATTTGGAAATTCACCTAAGTATGACGGTTCAGGGTTAAAACAAAAAGTCATATCGTCAAATTATATTATATTACTCAAACAAATATAAATCCCGTTATGAATAACTTGATTTATTGGAATATTAAGGATTCATGAGTGGATTTCAGTTCATTCCTGGCCATTGCGCTTCTGACACGGGACAAGTGTTTTGTTTCTGCTGTAATGTTTTGTTGGGAGGAGTGTGTGAGGGAGAGAGAGAGAGAGAGAGAGAGAGGGAGAGAGAGAGAGAGAGAGAAACGGCGGGTGAAGAGAGGGGGGAGGCGCAGTGTTTGGAGGATTTGCTCTGTGCTCCGGGCGTTCTCTCACTCGATTTTTTTTTAATGGAAATAAGCTTATGTGTGCTCGCTCTACTAGTTTAGGCAGATTTATGTAACTCGTCGAGGGATTCCACTAACTTTCCGGAAACTTCTTGCCCACTTGAACAATATTCCCCCCCCCCCCCACCCACCCGGTGTAGGGTTTGGTTTATGTCCGGGCACGGATCCGTGCAGTGCGGACTGTGAAGCAGGGAACACCCCGCACTGAAGTTTGTGGGTCCTCTCAAGGCCGCGTTTCATTCCGTTTACGGGTTTTTTTTTTTAACTTTAATTCGTCGCACAAGTTGTTATGGGAGTTCCGTAAACATGCCAGGACGCAATTTACGCACTGAACTTCGGATCGTGCCAAGCAATGTTGGAGCATTTCACCGGTGCGTCAAGGGCAACTTTCTCTAGGAGCAGCCTTGGCAACAAACATTTTGTTTATTGCTGGTGATCAGGCCCCTGCCTGTGGGCTTGGACTCAAGCTTTGCACCAGATTGGTCTGACTGAACAACATATTAAAACATTATGGAAGGTGATCAGGAGACCGGTGCGCCTTCTGATGAGCCCCGGGCGGACGGCGCTGCTGCGTCCGACAGTTTTTCCCAACTGTGGACGGACGTTATGGGGATGCTGGTAAGTTTGGGGGGGGGGGAGGGGTGGCACGATCATAGACTCGCAACTAACAAGTGTTTTCACCCCCTCTCTCTCTCTCAAAGTTGACACTGATTTGCCTAATGATCGATTGTGAAGCAAACTAGTCGGTGCATGCAAATCACGCATACAAACAACTCTCCGCAGTGAGAGTTAGAAGCCCGAGTTTCAAATGCACCAGCACTCTACATGTGGTCTGGGACTCAGGTGGTTTAGTTGGAGGCTGCTAGTGACGAATTCGTACTCTTGAGTCGCTCGGATCTCAATGCAAACAGTGAGAATATGGTAGGTTACAGATCGAAAGATTAACCCTTTGTATATGTACTGCCATGCTACATTTGTTTCCATTGGAGGAGCTCAGTGAAACTCTGTTGTTGTTGTTGTTCTCCCAAGTTGAACATTATGCTGTTGCTGAGGCCTCCAGCTGAGGAGATGTGTTGTGTCTGCATTGTAGACTGGATGATAACTGTGCCACATTTTTTTTTAATACAAAAGGCTGATTATTAGAGATGCTTTGGCATGTCATAATAAGTTCACATCAAGGTCTCTGAGATCCCAGACATATGCTGAAACATTGTAACGTCTAACTCATTTGCATATTAATAATGTCGGTTAGGTTTGATTTCCCACAGTGTTTCAGCTCTCCCCTGTTTATAAGAGATGTATATGGCCTTTTCTTTGCGATCTACATTATCTCGGTCCAGAGAGATTTACATTTCCCTACATGTTTGTGGCTTAAATGCTTGTGACTCTGGAGATGCTGTATATTGTAACAACGCTCTTTTGTTGGCTGCCTGGCAGTCTTGATTTTACAGGCCATGGGGTCTGATTGATCTGCTGACCAAATGTCTGTCTTGCAGTCACTTCCAGTCTGTTGAAAGAAAGAGGTGTTAATTTGGTTTGGTCAGGCACTGAAGATGTGAAGTGTTAGTGTGTGTGTGTGTGTGTGTGTGTGTGTGTGTGTGTGTGTGTGTGTGTGTGTGTGTGTGTGTGTGTGTGTGTTGTGTCTGTGTGTCTGTGTGTGCACGTAGGAGGAAGAGGCTGTCCTGCCCTCTGACACCGGGTGGGAGACCTGGCTCCCAGCCAGGCAATTAATCAAGATGTATTGCTCTGGAGGCTGTGCTCATCTTTGACGATTTTCCCCTTTAGCTGAAACACACACACATCCACAACAACAACTAGCTTTTTGAACTCTCTTGTTCTTAACATATATGTGCCACATAGACCCATCGCCACTATTTTATAGTCAATCCAAGCATCCTTTTTAAAAGTTTTTACCTGTTAATAATGTAGATAAATGCATCACGTTTGAAGGTCATGAAATAATTAACAATACTTTTAGGTAGCTAACTATCCTGCCAATAAACATCCTGCAGCACTCATCTGAAGTTATGTCAAAATCCTCAGCCTCAGCAGCAATAGTAAATTCTCATATTATTTCAAAAGCTTTCGTTGGAATTTTGCTCCACGTAACGTATCGCTTTACACGTTTATTTCTTGAGTCCTTGCAAGGCTTGGATAGCTGTGACCATGTTATTTTCCTTTGAAACTATATTGAAAGATTAGAGTTGTGAAAGTATGGAACTTGATCGGTCTCTCGGCTGCTGACGGTGTCTTTCAAAAGTTCACGAGGTCAGTTTGTCATACTAGAACTAACCGGTCGACAACCACGATTATGCCTGATTTTCTGTTGGTTGCTTTTTTTTTCCTAAAGTGAATTGACTTTTTGTCCACTAAAACTTTGTCATTTATTTGCAGTATTCCTGAGCCTGTGAATAAGTATATGTGCACTATTATATTTCCACTGCTGTTAAAATCTATCTTGCTTAAATAGTACACAGTCACAATGAAAAGTCACACGTATAGAAGTCTCTTAAATTGGCCTCCTATATAATGAGCTTTATTCCTAACAATGTGCTCAGGCGCTTATCTTTAATCTCATGAGATGAATATTCTGCACACAATGAACACCATCTACCTCAAAGCAAAATGGATCTGCTATATATAACTATTGCTCTATGACTTTCAATGGCTTTTGTTTTGCTTGGGAGCCTATATATGGGAATGCCCTTTTTTTAAATGTGGGTTTGCCCCAAGCCTGTTGACCAAACTTTAACTCACTGTTGCAAATGTGTTTGGTCTTGGTTTCTCACACGTGAGAACAGGCCTACATACTTGTACAGATAGACATCAAACCCCTGATAAAGATCTGGTAAACATACTTACTCCTGTCTTTCAGTCATTACTACATGTTTCAGCACACATGCCAAACTCAAGAACTACTCGTAACGCTCAAGTGACAGCGCAGATGATTAAAACAGCCAGCAGCAATGTGTTCGTCCACACAATGCCATCTACATTTGCACCTTGAAAGAAAGTTTGTATCATGTACATCAAAGGGCTCTTTGGTCTATTTTTTTAGAGAGATCATTGTCTTTGAGTTTAACCGTACACAGCAGCCTGTTGCGGAATGTGTTTAATAAGAATACCTAAGTAAGCAAGTCATTTACTTGTGGTTGAAGCCGAGTAAATAGCACTTGAGCTAATTAAGAGTTAAAGGCAGTTTATGACAGAATTGCGCAGGAGCTAGAGCTGTTCTAAGTGGTCGGACTTACAGATGTCTGAATGAGTGTGCTTCAAGACCCCACAATATGGAGACATGAGCAGTTTTCCTCAGACCGGAACTTTCTTTATTAAATGTTATATGAGCCACATTAAAACTGCCTAACTGGAAACAGAGAATTCTGTATCAGCATGTATTTGTTCGAGGTGTGCATCTGTACAGACTTTAAGAACTCGGTTATCATTATTCCCTCTTTACTCCTCTGAAAGAAACCCCTCATCCCGTTTTAGCTTGAAAGGTTAGCTTGAGCCTTGTGGAAATATTTGACTTTCCTGCAGGGAATCCTTCTCTGTTTGAAGAGAGTTTTGTGGTGTTTCACACAACGTGGGTGGGAGTTTGTCCATTTAGAAAACACAGATTATGTACTAGACAGTGCTTCATCTGTAAACCTAAGGATCGGATACTGCACTCGAGACTTGGATATTGATTGTGTCTGGGAAACATATGGTTAGATGATGTGATCTCTACGAGCCTCCTCCCACATAGCACTTCATACAGAGTAGCAGCATATGCTCCAGTCTTTCCTGCCAAGCTGTGGTTAGCTGGGCCACTTTATATCTTTGCCAATAATCTTCTAACACAGTGTATCGTAGCCTAATTTTGTCTATTGTTGCCCAGTCCACCTCGGCTCACTCCTCCTTTGCTCCCCCTTCCATGACTGATCTCATTATTGAGGTCAGACAGAGATCTGGCAGGTTTCCTCTGTTGGGATGGCACAGCACTGTTCTACTCAAGCCACGGATATCCTCAGGAAGCCCTCTAAAGGGGGTCGGCTGTGCCCCCGTGGCCTCACCTTCCTTGACACTCATCCCCCTTTGGCTACCATGGCCTACAACTACATCTTTTAGTAAGACCTCTACTGGCTCTGTTTTGTGGAATTCTCCCACTATAATAGTAGGCTACATCCAAAAACAATTCAGAATTCCTGTAGTTGGGTTATGTAACATGGCACATGAGCAGCACTCTTTTCTTTCACCCACCTGTCTCTACTTATGTTTTTCCACATTTCTCATGTCAGACTCTATTTATCTTTCTACATATAGTATAAGGAGTTTTTCTCCTATAGGAACTGGATGGATAGAGGGCTGGGTGGAGTAAAGGATGGATTACTTACTATTGCTTAAATAATGTGTTGTTTGGGGACTGTCGGAGAGGAGATCTCTTGCGCGTGTCGGGTTTAAGCGAATGTATCCGTGACTCAGGGTGAATGCGGGCAATTCTATTGGTTCTCTTTTTGACGAATCAGTACAATGCAACACAACACAATACAAGACAGTCTTGGCAATTTATACCTGCCACACCTGTCCTGAGCTTTCCGTAACAAGTGAAAGTGATCATGCCACTGATGTTCAAACATTACATCAGATGCGTGGCTCACCCATTGTTACAGGCCAGCCCTGTAACAATGGTTAATACCATGAACACTACCATTGAACCCATTCAGGAATGTGAGCCCGAAGGATAGACCAGAACAAACATGGCGTTTATCCTTTTGGCATGTTGTTCTTTATGCTTATAATAAACAAGCAATTTCTTTGAAAGAGACCTTGCAACATCTCACATGACGTGGAAAACGTGAATTGAGTGTAACTTGATTGGCGAGATTAGCTGTGCGCCTTGGCAGGGATTCCTAAGTTATCAGTGCTTTGAATGCTGGCTGTGGAATTTTTTAATAACTTCGCAAGAGATTGCTATAGTGGAGTGCCAGTCAGATGCTCTGTTCTGAAGAAATTGTCACCTTAGCTGTGGAATGCAGATTCTTAGTAACGTGTATATCTGGAGTAAAAGTAAGATCAGGCTTGTTACCTCACTCAAAGAATATATTTTGAGAAATGTAAAAAATGAACACTGCAATGGTATGTCATGTCATTGCATCATAAACTGCTGAAAATGATGTCCATTTGTGAGAATGGTATAAACAGCTTTGCCTTTTATTAAACCAATGTTGCTTACTGAATGTCTGAAGAGACGCTTCTGTGTTAGTTAGAATTCCAAGAATGCATCGGCTACTGGGTTTTCATGCTGTTTGCATTCTCATGTGTGCAACCATGCTGCCTTTTATACCTTTTTATATTCCAATAATAAAGCTGTTTATATTTGTTTTCTACGAGAGACAGGGGATGAACTATATGTATATCTTTGTATTCTGGCATGAATGCTAATCCTATCCATTCCTCCAACGCAATCTTGAATGAATATTGTGTTAATCACTTTGGTTGTATCTCAGTAGCAATCAAATCACTCATTGCTGAAATATTTATCCACTGTGGTGCAATACCGACAACTTGTGTTTTGATGGTCAAACGGCATGGCGGCCACTAAATCACAGTTATTACAGCTTCTGCACAGACAATTACTTCTCACAAATGTCTTCTACAGCAGTAGGAACAGAAGTGACATGCAACACAGTTTTGTCAGCAGTTGTGTCTGACAAATTTTAGCTGCACATTGGGAGTAGCCATCTAACTAAGCAGATGGTGTCTTTGGCTTGAAAAGTAAATGACACATACACACTCTTTACTGTAAATGCACACAAATTCACTCTCACATTTTTGCTTGGGTGTTTTTTTGGATGACTATTGTTGCTATTGTTTGAGTCAAAACTGGGAGTTGTGGCCTCCCTCATGTCGAGGGTGGAGAAGCAGTTACATCAGCTGAACTAGTATTAGCCTCCATTTCAAACATACCTCCATGAAACTAGAACTGTTTATTATTGTGGTTAATTCATTTCTAAACCATCTAAATCTAAAGTGAGAATTGTTTTTAAGGGTTATTATTTAGCTTCATATGCTAACACACTGAGATCCATGTGCTTTCCAGGTTAGATAAGCTGTGGGGGATTTAATACTTTATCCTAAGAATCTCTTATAGATGCAGATCTGTTTCTTCCATAACTCCAGATGTTTTATCCTCCTCTCACCCCACAGCTGCCCTAGTCAGTATCCCACAAATCATCCCTTGTCTAACCTCCACTCTCCCCCCCCCTCCCCCTGCCCACATTTCCAAACTGGATGTGTGGACCACTGTCAGATCCCTCCATGCTCTTCCACCTGAACTCCCACGTTGACAGATTCTCTCTAAAATGTGGACTTAACTCGCTCATCTGCTGACACTCACAGTCAATCTAACATCCTGAAACAATAGTTGGTTTTCCTTTCTTAACTCGTTCCCTCAGCCGCTGCGATTCTCCCAAAGGCATTTTCACTCTCTACACTTGTTTTTTCAAGTGCTGTCTCATAGTGGACATAACTGAGCATATGCCGTATCACTTTACAAGGTGGTGGCTGAAGGTGGAGTTTGAGGGTCAGCTGTGTCGGACCCCGATGAGCTCATGCCACTGGAGAATGAGAGGAATCCCAGTTATGTACGGACACGTATGAATGTTTGAGCGCACACGTGGATGCATGCAGTCACAGGCGCAGATTAATCTGAGAAGAGCAAAGCACGTGCATTGTGACCTGTCCACAGTTGAGGTTTACATTCAATGTTCCCGTGGGAAGAGAGCCAGAAAAATGGCAAAGCTTGATTTTTAATTAATTCTGCTTAAATTACCCAACTAATCTTTACACCAACTGGCAATCAAAAGTTGGTGTAATCTCGGGACTCGTTCATGCTTATCTTCCCGATGTGGCGAAAAGATCGGCACAATCGCGGCATGTGAATAAAACATCTTGGAGTTTTGTAATGAGAGCATGTTTTCAGTCAATGTGAGGAATGAAGGGGAAAGCATGTGTCTGCTCAGGGAGTGCTCCCACCGGGAATCTCAGTCATCTCGAACCATATGTCTGGCCAGAAACAGAATTTCTCAAGTAACGAGTGGGAGAGGACAGATTACAGCCAGCCAAACTGGACTTTTGAGACATAACGTGTGTTTGTTAGTGATATTGTGTTCATAATTTGAAAGTTTCCTTTCATAACTCCATGCACTGAGCTGTGTTGTATATGATTGGACTGCCTCAGTTTGTTTTGGTCCAATGTTTTTGAAATCTCCTGCATGCATGTGTGTGCATGCTAATGTGTGTTCACAGGGGCCTAATGCCCGTGTGTGTGTGTGCGTGTGTGTGTGTGTGACACTCACAGTGATCCATTCATTTGTGGCCTGGCACCCAGATAGGGGGTCCGGTTGAGAAAGACAGATACTGAGAGAGACTGTTCGGACCCTGCACAGTGACTCAATGCTAGCTGTCTGCCTGGCACAGATTAGATCAACACTGATGAATATTCAACAGTTTGCCATCGCTGCCAAAATGGCCTGCATTTTTACCGAAGTAAGAGATGAGAGCTGGTCTTCTCTCCCACATCGTACAAAAGAACTGGCTCTTCTTAAGGGCTTAATTTGAGGAATAAATATTTATTTCTGAATGTTTCTGGTCTGATGGAGAATAACTAAGTAGCTGGAGAACTGCATCAACTTGCTTCATGATTTCACGCCTGTCGTGTTGACTGTTTGTATTCACTGACTCGTTTTCATAGAACCCAAGTTTGAACGTGTTACACTATTCATATTTTAAAAAGTAACTGGAGGCCAGTCTTCAACATTATATCCAAAGAGTATTCTGTTAGGTAACGTCTTTACTGTTTACTGAGCACAGCTTCCTCCCTCAATCCTAAACATGTCTTCCACACAAAGACAGGAACTGTGCTGATCTAAACTATAGCTAACCGGATGAGTGTGTTTTGGTTTGGAGTTCAGTGAATGTCTGAGGAGTTAAAGGGCATCCTTGATATGAGCCTCGATAAAGACAAAACCCAGGTTCAAACCAAAGTTGGCCAAAGACACAGAATGGGACTTGATAAGAATCAACTGCCGAAAATATATAGACCTTTTATTGAAGGGTATTTTTAGGCGTTTCTGTGGATTGTGTGAGTAAATTGGTGAATGTGAACAACTCATACCTCTGTACATGTGTGTTGCGTGATTATGTTTGTATCCCGGTGCCACCCTCACTTTTACCCAAATGCAATCCTGTTGGTACCATTTATACGCCACTAATTGCGAGTGTATGTGACAGTGGTTTTATAAAGCTGTACTGTGCTGTAAATGAAGATGATGGAGGGGGGATGTGCTTGTCACACAGTGTGCTAACTTGGTCAGGCTTTTTCCTTTCCTGAAGTCCTGGTGGGATGTTGTAACGTAATAGAAGCTGCATGAAAGAGTCACTGATTGCATTCACTGTTAGTTTTTCCGTTATATTTTAGTGATTCACCGAAAAACAAATTGGCCAAAAATGTGTAAAGACTTATTTTTCCTCGAATTAGATGATCAGCTTTCCTTACCTCAGGGTGTCGTAGTTCCCTGGCTTAACCTTTTCCCTCTCTTCCTCTTTCCAGGATGGTTCTCTGGGCAACATAGATGACCTTGCCCAGGAGTACTCTGAGTACTACAACACCTGCTTTAGTGACGTCAGTGACCGCATGGAGGAGCTACGCAAAAGACGAGTCTCCCAAGAGCTTGACATGGTAAACACACACACGCACACACACGCACACACACGTAAATAAAGACTTGGTTTGAGCAAAAACAGCTGTCAGCCATAACATTTCTCGCTCTTTACTGAGTTTGCATGCTTCCAAATTGCTTTGGACAAACATTTTTTTTTCTTCTGCAAATCCTTTAATAATGACCCTAAAATCCCCCTTTTCAGAAGAGTCTCATATCCTTACACAGTGTAATTTCCACAGTGTCAGCCAACAACCTGGCAAGTACCAACGGTAGCAGAACAAAATTGAATGTGTGCTAAGGTTTGAGACTTTCCCCAAAGGCAGTATGCCTTTTTTGAATGTGAATGCAGTGGTGTTCTGGGGGTCCATGGGGGGGTTGGGGGGTCCTTTTCACAAGGATGTAGGGTAGTGGGGCACCCCTTTGGTTGCCAAGCTGCACACAAATGTATGAAGGAATGCTGCTGGTGCTGCTACAGGGGGCCTTACTCTGTGCAGCACATTGCCCAGTAGGTCCACAAATACAAGAGCAAGTGTTGAATGTTATGCTAACTTCATAATTGCTCTATGACTTATTCATAGTGAATTTAATTGGTTTTAACCTTTGCCATTTGTGCTCATTTCTAAAACAAATAAATAGGAAAAGTGCCACTTCGTCTGACTAAGACTAGCTGCTATTCTACAACATGGATCTGCTTGAAAGAAAAATGTCCAACATAAATAAAACGAGGCAGTTTAGTGTCACAAATATAATAGTTGGTGCCTGACTAAATAAATGATTCAACCACAGATTTTGCTTTCGCTGATATCCTATTACCTCAGCTTTTCTTATTTTAGCCCCTGTCCAAACCTGTCTATGCTCATATGTTTTTGTCTGTCATTGTCAGTTTTTCAGTTAAATAAGAGGCCTCTTCTGCTCAAAGGCAGCCATGTGGTTTTGGTTGGGTTGGCAGGTATGGCTTAGATGGATAGCTGATTTATTGTGCTCTTCCTTTTAATGACTGCAGGTAGATATAGCGTTCTCACAGCTTTCAGGAGTCAGTCAAGTCAATTTTAGTTATATAGCCATATGACACATTTGCCTCAGAGGGCTTTACAATCTGTGCAGCATATGACACCCTTATGTCCTTTATGATCTTTGGATAAAGAAAAACTCCCCAAACAAAAACCCTTGTGCAGGAAAGAGATTGGAACGCAATAGCTGTGGATACATAGATGCATTTTGCGTTTGATCGTAGGTTAAATGTTCCCTCTGTGTGGCCATTGTGTGAGTTTACATTAATATGGATTACTTCTGGACATTATGTAGTTTGGGAAGGTTTCATCCTGAGGAGATAACACAGAGGAAGAGGAAGTAAGCAGGACACATTTTGCAACTCTGGTGTAAGAAGAGAGGAGCTGACTGAGCCTGAAGCCCAGGACAGGAGGAGGATAAGGATGTGAACAGAGGAAGACGAAGGGAGGAGGATGAGGGGATGAAGAGAAGGAGTGGAGAATGTGAGAGCCTGCAGCTGTCCCGCCACTCCACAAAGTTTGGCACCAAAATACAGGAGAAGGGGAGATAAACAACATGAAGGAAGTAATATAGGACCTTACTGAGAGCTCTCCAAAGGGCAGTATCAACCTACGCTATATGGATTGAACTTTGCCTCGCATTTCAGAGCAGTACTTTTCTAAATATAGTTTTGGGGAATATTCAAGTCTGGAGCAGCCGCTTTTTACGCGAGGGTAAGAATAGGTTGAGACAAAATCCTTCCTATGAGGCAATATTTTTCCACTGGACTTGATCAAAAAGTGAGACAGTGAGAAAGACAGGAAGAGCACGAGAGACCAAGGTGAAGTGAGAATAAAGGCCTCGGAATCGACACCCAGTCAGAAAGTTGCAAAAGACTCTTTTTGAATGTTGTGAAATGTGTCTAGAAATCAGTGGCTGCAAGCCAACGTCATGCAAGCCGCTTCCCTTTGGAACAATAGCAGATGGTTAGAGAAGGTCACAATGTCCAAGAGCCACATTAATGGGAAGACATTTAGCAAGTTGCACCCCTGAGGGTCTTGCCCTTTAGAGAAAGACCTGTCACTTGTAAAGGGTACAGGATGGTGGGTGATGCAATCACATCTCCACAAGACCTACTCCCTCTCCAGTCATTGTCTTGTTTTTCTTACTAAATTTATAGGTCAGTTATTTTCTATTTTCGGTGGGTACCTCTAATCTCGTATCTCTTCTGAAGTTACATTTTGGGACCAAGAAGGTCACTCAGTTTCTCCAAATTATGGGGCGAAGGTCACCTTAGATTTGACCTCTCCTGGTCTTCACACTCAGACTACAAGAGGACGCAGTCAAGATAAATCAGACAAGGGCAAGGGTGGCAAGAGAGGAGTCTTAAGGTTGAGTGTGACTGTTTGATTCAAAGTCTACATACGTTAACTTTGCTGCTGACAACATATTGTGCAATTTGCTTTTATAAAATTCCCACCTGAAAGCCCCAGTGTCTAAAGCTTAACTGTGGCCAGCACAGTAACGCCGAAGAGAAAGAAGAAGCACTCTTATTGACTGTTTCTGTTCTCCAAAACGTTCATAAATTAGGCTTAGGCAAAGAAATGTACTAATCTTGTTTTTTTATGTGAACCCTTTGGTTTCTGTTTGGGTTTGTTGGCTGCTTTCTTGAGAAATGTTCTTGCAACATTAACATTTTTACAAAGATGTGTGGAGCTTAACATTTGTGTTTGTTTTCATTTGCGCAATGTGTCTGCCAGCTCTTGAGGGGCCTCTCAATTAACAAAGTGATGGCTGTCTGTTGTGGTAAAACGCTATTAGGAGCTGATGATAGAGGCTCTCTCAGCGATGACTATCAATGTACCCACTTCCTGCTTGGGCTCTGCTGGGTTGTTCCTAATGCATCTTCATGTTAGTTTTATGAGCAGCAGGGACACAAGAGGTTGAATAAACATCCCCCTTTGGGAATGTGACCTATGGATTAGCTCTACCACGTTTCCCAGCGCTCCTTTAGGCAATGAGAGTTTGCATAGCTCTCACTGGCGTGCTGATTTTGGTGATGCACAAAGCTTATTAGTGGAAGTGATAGGATGAATTGAAAGAGAGCAAAGAGTTCAGCAACTTTAACAAAGCGTGCTGTTTCAAGTGAAAGGTCAGGCCAAAGGGTAAAAGTAAAGACTCAAATTACATTAAGAGCATATACCGCTATTTATATACTGTTTTGCATTTGTTATATCTGCAGTATTTGAGACAAAACACGAATGGTAGATCATTTACATAGATGCTTTTCACCTTTCCAACACTGTAGAGAGCTATACATTTCAGATCATTCCTTTTTTAGTTTTGGATAATTGCTGGTGTAATTGCTGTAGATATAATTCGTATAGAAGTGTAGAAGTCTCTTTTTTTTGTTGTCTCTTCCACCTATTTAAAAAATTACAAAAACATGGTGTCCTAGCTTATATGCAGGTGAGTCAGTGTTGCCATAGTGTCATATTGTTGCCTTTTTCTTTTTAACCCAGAAGCACTATTTCCTTTCGCCCGGTTCATGTGTCAGCCAAAAAATGGTAAATTATAAATCAGTATATGTGGGTCAGTACTTCGCATTCGCAAAGTTCAAAAGTGAATTCTAAAGTAAAAAATAAATCAATCTGATCTGTATTTACTTCATCATCTGTTATTTTATTTTGCTATATTTGCTACTGAAACTGAAAACATGTGGATATAAAAGCTACAAGAGAGATCTCACAGGCGTGCAGAGACTGGTGGATAATTGTGTATAGCCGACAGAGGATAACATCAAACTAGATATTAGCATGTCACTCAAACCGCAGCGATGGAACAGATGATGTACATCAAATATAAATCAAAGATGGATCATTTTGGAGCTTGTGGTTGCGGGGTGAGCTTCTTAACACATTTCTACATGCTCTAAAACCATAATGAGACATTGCAACAGTATCTGTGGTAACATCCTTTAGAGTCATTTTAAAGTTGTGGATAAACAACAGGCCATGAAGATTTAATCCTTTTGATGCTTTGGCCAAAATCCTTCAGTAGTTGGTTTCACTCTTGACTTGACTCTTGACACAAAAACGCCTCCGCTGGTGTCCGATGGATCTGCGTGTCTCGGGAATGCTCTGTAATATTTTACTTGGCGAGTGGCTTGACGGTTGGGGGTCAAGACTCAACTGCAGACTTGTGTTTTGTTTTGCCATGAGGCGAGGAACAGCGTGGTTAATGTGCTAATGCCTGCGTGAAGTTTAATCGCCAAACTGGGTCAGTTCAGCTGGGTTAAAATTACAGCGTGGAAGAAAGAAAAACTTTTAGGAATTCTGCTGCTTATTTATCCTTTCTACCTTCTTTAGGCTCTTGCCTAGAAACCTAGCAACTCAGCTTGCTCAAACAGCAGCCTTTGTGTTATAAGATTACTTTCAAATGATGTTCGCACAGCTCCATTATTGCTATAACCCTTGTTGAAAGCAAGTGGTACATTTGTAATTTATTGATTCTTGATTTTAAAATTGCGATCGTGACTGTCGTTGGAATTTGTAATAACTCTGGTATTTGTCTTGAAATACCAAAACAATGCTGATCCTCATGGCTTAGGAATGCTCTGTACTGTAGAAGCATGCAGGCCTGTACTACAAGTATGCACTTACACACACACACACACACACACACACACACACACACACACACACACACACACACACTCTCACAAGCCTTCTGGAAGCAGATAAAGGTGTTACTGAGTTTTCAGTTCCTTGTACCTTTGTCTATGCAGCGGTGGCATTGAAGACTCTGGTCTATACCACTGAGAAAATGTTTTTACTACCCTTTTGCGCTTGAGATTTATATGGCAATACATACTTGTGTGTTCCTTCATGAGTGTGTGTATGTGTGTGTGTGTGTGTGTGTGTGTACAGTAGATCTTCATGTGAGATATTCCAAATGAGCCGGTTCCCACCGCTATCGTCTTTTTGGGCTCGCACCAGGCTTTCCAGTTGGTGCCTGTCCCGCCACATGTACAGTCCTACCTAACAACCTCATACTCGCCCACACAGACTTAACCAACCATGCCAGTTGGCGTACCTCCACTAAGCCACCTGGTCTCTCTAGTTTTGCTGCATATCCGCTACTTATTGCCTCCGAGGTTGGCAGTTACTCCACTGTGGGAGCTTGTGCCATTGGTGGGCTTTGCTGTCATGTTTGGACTAAACTGCTGCTTATTTAACACTCATCTGTATTTCTATAATTTCCCTCTCATTAACAGTCTGGTGCTTCCGTAACAAAGCAGAGTTTAGCTGTAGTTTCTGGGTTAATGAGGGAAAGCAATGTGGTGCTTGAAAACAGTCACTTTACAGAGGCTTTTGATGTCTGTGTGTGTGGTGAGGTGGAGTTGTTTTAGATTCCCTTTCTGCAGACATAGTGATCCTCATTAGCCGGAGTTCTTCCTCCATATGCTCCCTTAGTGCTTTCTCGCTCTTTCATTTTAACTCAATTCAGTCATGCTTAAGCAATCAGGGTCTTGCATTCACATCAAACTTGCACACACACACACACACACACACAATTGTGCACAAACAACCCCGTGGACATCTGGAGGGAAAACACATGCACATTCACACGCATATGTGTCAATTCAGGGTAAGTAGGGCAGTATTTCAAGCTGATGCTGCTTCAAGTAAGTTCAAGTAAAGGATAGCATACCCCCTCTGGGAGTGTGTTGTGAGATCAAAGTCTCAGATACAGATACCCCTTCACAACTGCATCGATCTGATATTCTCTTTTAGAATCTGTGTCGGCTTCGCTGGCACCGTCTTCACCGTTCGCTTTTGCTTCTTTGTCAGAGAAAAACCTTACATAGGGAAGCTTTTACACAAAGCTTCTCTCCATGTCCTGTGCTTCGACAAATTCATCTCACAGATTTGCAGTTAAAGGCAAACGGGATGTAGCTTTTGTTTGTGTTTCGCAGATCTTCTCATCTTTTCGTCCTCTCACCCCCTCCTTCCATGTCAGAGATGGCACGCACAGACAGGGAGTAAAGGGAAGCTGAGGAGGAGCAGTAGGAACAGAGAGCTGCTTTGTGTCGCAGTCTCTTAGGAGCTCTGTCTGTGGAAGTGGAGGCGAGTGGAGAGTGTGTAGGTGCTCTTTGGTTTGGGTATCCGTCTATGTTTATGTCTGTGGTGGCATGTATGTGGCTGTGTCAGAGCCTGTGACTGACTGTGCATTTTGTGCGTATACATGTGTGGTGTGTTTACCAGGCAGTCAGCTGACAGTGTGTTTTTTAAAATAATCTTTACAAGCAGTTGGTATGGTGCCTGTAGTTATCAATTGGTCAGACTGGCATATATGTTCTGTCACTGCTGTCCGGAGAAGCAATCAAAGAGGATTTGAAAGCAAAACCAATCTGCCTCTACTTTTTTTTTTTGGTGTGTGAAAGAATTTGTGACCGCATGTGCATGCGAGCACACACCTTGTTCCTTCTTTATGTGGGTTTTTACATAAGTACACCCACATTATTCCACACCATGCAGTTGTTTAAACAGAGATGATTGCCAAAGCTGTGCTTGTTTAAGGGGTACATGTGTTGTTTCTTTGTCTCGCATAAGCTCTCCTTCTTAAAAAAAAAAAAAAAAAAAAGGTGTTCAGTTCCGTCCCAGAATGTTTCCTATGCGCAGCCTGGCAATGCAATGAGACCTAACCCTGTTGACTGTAAGTCTGGTAGATGAGGTTTTTATGACCTTTTTGAAGACAGGTACCTGCTCTCTGACTTATGGGACTCTCCATACTCCCCGGGAAAGGACAAATTGTTTCAGAGCTATTCCGACAGGACTTGATTTACTTTCAAAAGAAACGTCCGGACCCGTGTTTCTGTCTGCTTGATCACTGTAACAGACAAATACATAAACAAGGCACATAGGCTAGGAGGACTTAAGTTAACGTTAAAGATAAAGCCAGCCAGACTGTCTCGCTAACATTTTGACTGTCTGCCTTCAGCTGATTACTGTTGGGATAAGTATAAGTTTCAGGCTAATTTTGAGGCTCTTAGCCACCTCAGCACTTTAGGCCGCCTGCTCATATGACCTGCAGGCTACAGGCTCTTAAAGAGCTCTTAAAGGAGTCACTTATGTCACTTCCAAGTCCTTTAACTATTATCCACTCACTGACTCACGCTTAGAGGGTGAGTGTGTGTGTGGAATGATTTTACCCTCCTTGCCCAAAGTCCAGTCGAAGAAGATTAAACTACAGGTCACTCTGATCAGGAGGCATGACAGGAAGAGAAGAGAATTGTTCGAGATTTGGCTTCCTGTGACTGTTATCATCCAACAATCTAATATCTGGGTGTGGGGGATAGAGAATAATGCGCATTTCTCAGAAATCACTCATTTCCTATTCCTACTCTGCATTCGGGAAACTCCAGATTCAATTAGTCTTTTCCTTGTGCCATGTAATGGTTTTAGGAAACTATCACCTCACAGCCCTCAACCTGCTTCTACTGGCCTAACCTACTTGGCTACATTGAAGTATACTGATCCTCCACTAAGGTAAAATGCCCCATTGGCTGCCATGCTGAAAGTTTAAACTCTGTCCATCTGTACAGGATGAGGACATTTACTATCACTTTCATTGTGAGCGGATTTGACAGAAAGCATTGACATGTATTCCAGAAGTCTTCAAGCTTTACAAACAAGACATGGCGTATTCTCATATGAGAGTAATGATAACACTTTGGGGTTTACCAGGCTACGTTAAGTGTACATTTTTAAGTTTCTAGAGAGGAATAGGAGAAGCAGATTTTTGTACAAAAATAGAAATGGTCAAATCATGTGAGTCAGACAGAAAGTAGAAACAAGAAATTGTCTTGTGGGTATATTTTCTCCTCTCATTGGAATCTGATCATATCGTTGATGCTTCCTCAAATAAAAGAGGTCATCACAAAGAGCTATCCTTAATATAACTTGTGCTAAATTATCTTGTTCAATAACCACCTCTGTAAGCTCATCCCCATGCCATGTATAGTCTACATACTCCTGATATTATCAAGCCTGACACATATGCATTACTATTTTCATAGATATTCTTTTATTTATTTGCTCTCTTTTTGCCTCCCTATGGTATCTCAGCATAAGTAAAAGCATTAATAGGGGCTTGGTTGTCCTTGGTAACCCTCATAGCTCATGCCAGAAGGATTAAAGACGCATGGAGAGTAAAGCCACATATAGTATTCCTCATTGTTCAATGAGCAAGAAGATAATCACTAGAAATTAACAACGTAGACATGAGTGTAACCTCAAGGTTAGAGATGCCGTCCCTGGTCCACATTTAAACAATCTGATCACTACCCTTAAGCAAAGTGCTGGCCCCATCTGTTTCCGCGGTGCTTAATATGGCACCGCATTGGGAGAGTGTGAGTAAAGGGAGTCGGTAATCTCCTCCCATGAGAGTTCAAAAGAACACACAACCAAGAAACTATGCACTCGACCAATCCCCCAAGGCAATTCATTGGCTTTACATAATCGCATACAGCAGGTTAAAATCGAAGTTGCAGACTTGTTGTGATTGTACAGCCCGTGTCTTTCTGTAAAAAGCATTTGGTTTGAGGCACATCTGTATCTGGATATGCCATGATGAGGACACCTGCTTTACACATAAGCAGGCTACAGCCCCTAACAGACAATGTGGGCTGGAGAAGCTCAGCAACATCTTGTAGAGAGGGGTTACAAATGATGCTGTTTTCTACTGTTTTTGTACAGGACATTCTTTTAACTCATTTGTACCTTTTTTTAATTCATGGCCAAAGTCTGTTTATCTGTTTTTCCGTATAAGCCAGTTTCCCCTTGAGTGCTGCCATTTCATTTAGTCCAATATGACGTGTTGTATTCTAAAACATCCAGGCAACCCAGCAGGGTTGTGTGGAGGGAGGTTCCCACTAACGTCATAGCAATCACATTGTGGAATTCATATAGCCAATTACGTAGATGCTTTTGTAATATCTTGTTCTGCTAGGACAGTCGAGATTCACCAGGCTACACCACCGCCCAGTGGTATTCTATAACAATCAAAACAAGTATTGCAGGTTTAACTACCCGAAGCAAGACTTGACTTGTTGAGCCATCTACGGATGGGTTGTTGATGTGCGCACATGTGCTCGTGTTTGTTTTCTCTGACATGCAGGTGTGTCTACATGAACCTGACCCAAAGAACGTCTTTCCCACATGAGGGAATTATGAAGCGCATGTCATCCGATGTTTCTGTATACAACTCTCCTTTCTTCTCCATATACAGATCCTGTTTTACCTTTCTAGTTTCTATTGTGTGCTCACGGTTCATATGTTAAGTGATTGATCTTTGACGTTGACATTTGACCTTCTTTCTTCTCCCTTTCTTTCTATTTTCTTCAGGAGAAACAGGATCCAAGCAGCACATCCCTGCAGCTCCGTACAGAGATCCAGGTAAGCAGAGACACTTGACACTGAGTCTAAAGCTTCTGCAATTTTACAAATCGTTGTCCAAAAAAGTAAATCTGACACCTGTCTCTTTCCCTCAGGAATCATTAGGCTTCAGCAGTGAGGTGTCCACTCCAGAAACGGACAGAAAGTAAGTCGTCGTCGTCCCCCCCCCCCCCCTACTAAATCCATGTAACGTGTGACAAGAGCCAGCGTGGAGCCATGAAACACGCTTGGATTGAAATGTGTGTCTGTTGAATGTCAAAACAATGTGCAGCGCAGCCTGCGTCTGGATCGCATCACACCGTACATGCCTGCACACTTAATCATGAATCACACTTAGCCTTTCTGCATGTCCGCAGCTAAAGATGGAGAGAGAGAGACAATGGAAATACACGCACCTCCATATGCAGCGTGTGTGATTGATAGATCTCTTATGTGACGGCTTGTACAACAGGTCTCTGATCTTGCCAATGGGGAGTAGAGTTCAGCTCCTCAGGTGGAAAACTCCATGACTTCATGGATGAGTGGGGCGGTGGTGTGGGAGAGAGCAGTTGACGCAGGTTCAGCTATGGCTGACCTTGCTTGTAGATGTATTTGAACATACATGAATATGTGCATGTCCTTTTTTTATTTTAATCCCAAACATGTCAATGCTTTTAATTATTAAATAAATCCATTACCTAATTAATACGAAGACGACAGTTTTTAAGTGAGCATAAAGGAAATCTACCCTCGACATTCACAGACCTCACACATATGACCTGTAGTCGGTCCCCTAAGCTCCCTTTGTCACACCGCTGCTGTGGTATAAGGAAAACCACTGACTGCTTCCTTGGACTAAAGTGCTCAGTCTAGCAGCCATTCTGTGTTCTCTGGCCGTCCATGCTTCCTTCCTGCCTTTGTGTCGAGCAGGGGAGAGGGGGGGGGGGGAGACAGAGAGGGCGAAGGAGCATGAACGAAAGAGCAGGATGGAAACGGGCATGGGTGGGGTTCCTTTTCACTGGTTTGTATAACACAAAGTGTGTGCGTTCATTTAAAGTCACCGCTGTATTTATATGTATGAAATTTCTCTACCATGGCCCACCATGAGATCACCATGTTATACACTCTTATACACTGTCAGCATAACAGCTCTGTCTAAACGCCCGTTGTCAAACAGAATTAAATCCATGGCAGTCGCACACATTTGGCACCACTGTTTGTTTTTTTATCTCCGTTAAACGAGACTTAAGGTCAAGAATATATTCCAATGTTTCCTCGCATCAAGATGACTAATGGAGATTTCAAAACGGAATAGATTTTCCATTGGTGGTGAACAGAAACATCCCCATTGCATTTAAAGAAGAGATTGTGGACGGATAGATTGGTGTAGGCATTGGGGGGCCCCAGTCTCCATTGCCATGTTAGCCAGGGCCAAAGGTTACATAAATCTTAGTGTGACTTAGAATCAATCTCCTTTTTTATATCCATTTTTCTGGTGTCTGTTCGTGGCCATCACCCCTGTGTGACCCCCCCAGTGGAATTGTCATGTTCACGTGACGGCCATGTGCGGCAGAGGAAGCGCATACCACAGACATGATCTCGTCTCCCATGGCTGTATATGCTGCACAGTCAAATGCTGCGGATGATGGGAAACAGATGCCAAATTTCGGAAGACGTCTCTCTGCTGTTCGAGAGAGTCTCAGAAAGAGACCCTAACTTCTTCCTGTCAGTCTGGTTTCTTTCTATCCTCCGGGCCTCTCATCTCTCAAAAACATTCAGACTTTGTCTCACCTTGAGTCTTCAGTTATTCTCTAGTCAAACTGCTCCACATTCACCTGCCTCTTTTTCTTTTCTTAATTTCTCTTCCATACCAAGCCCAGACCATTTCTGGTGTGAAAGTTAGAAATGAAGAGTCTTTTTTTTTGTTATCACCTTTATCTATTTCATTTCAGTATTAAAGTGTTTATGCTCGAGGACAAAATGTCCCACATTCAAACCCTCAGAAACCTATTTTTATTTTAATCCATCCCTCTCTCACTCACCCACCAACTCGCTTCTCTGTTACATTGCCTATTGTCCACTTTGTGCTGAATGGGATTTAGGTAGAGTGATTTATCATGTGCAGGCAGAGTGATAGACAAGCCCCCTCCATTCCTCACAACACATTCCTCACAAGAAGCGCACACACACACACACACACACTCACACAGACACGGATATCCCCATCATCGCCTCTCTGCAGGACAAAAGCACCCAGAGGAGATTACCCAGACTCCATCTTGGGCTGTGCCACCCATCTGTCTGTGTGTTTCCTTGTCACTTTGTTAGCAGGAGATGGGCACAGCTCCCACCATGCCTGGTATGCAAGTGGTAATGACAGAGTGCTCTCAGAAAGCTGAAGGGTTAAAGCTGGGGACTTCCTGTTTTGAAAGGTGATTGATTATTGTTGCAGAGAGGGGGCAGGAGGCCTCATCAGTGAAGTTAACAGCAGGGGGTAAATGGGTCTTGATGAAAACATACATGTGCACAGAAGCATGTTGATTATTGGTATGTAAGATTGCACATTTAGTGGCTGCTCTGCTACTGGAGGCACAGCTTATGCAACTATTAATCAGATGGAAATGTAAGCCCTGCCATGTGTAGAACAACCGTACCATGTTGGAAAACCAAAGTGCCTTGTCAGTGTATTTACCACTTGTGGCTGAGTGTTGCAGCCCTTCATGGAACTGTTGCTTTTGAGAGTGGAGCATAGGAGGCAGGGGAATACATGCACAAGCACGTGCAGTTTTTCATATTTTGTGTGCGTATTTATCCGTACGATTTTCTATTTCCCTTCAATGTGTTCTTCTGTCTTCCCCTTCCATGTCACCTTTGACCTCTTTAATGACCCCCAGGAGAGGTCATCCCTCTGCTCTTCCTGTGGACGCTGCCACTGTCGCACAGGGTCGCTGCCTTTCATTGTCTCTTCCAGAACACCGGAGATCACCTCGCTCCAGGTGGCCAGCCCTGTAGTCACACAAAATCACACCCACGTGTGTGCAATGCTGTGATTTATGCTGAGTGCGCAGCTGTGCGTCTAAATCCGGCTTTGTGCTGGTTTATCATCTTTCCTGGACAGCAGCTCTGTCACACAGGATGCTAAACCTGTGATTCATACGGCATCATATGGTGGCTCCCTAAGCCTCATCACTTATTCAGTCATCCTTTTTTTTTTTTTTCTCCTGATGTTGATATCTTTGAGATTGGGAGTTTTGTAGTCATACTGTATGTTTTTAACACACCTACAGCTATAACACACAGAAATGGAGCCCCACACCAAGACAGCGCTCGCAGGTTATCATTCCGAAAATGATTAATGCTTCACATCAGACATATCATTTCCACGGAGCAAACTGGCAATTCACTCATAGCTACGATAACATTAGCTCATGTTTGTAACACATAACATTTTGCACAATGCAGAGGTATCATATAAATATACTTTCACCTATCCTACATAGGTTCAGCCAAAGTCAAGATACTGTAATAGATAATAGTAAGTAGAAAGTTGGCTTCCTATGCTAATGAGATAAAAGAAAATGTCTCCTACTCAATGCAAAGAACAGAAGTGAAATAGAAAGGCCTGCCAAAGATTTAAGGTTAAACCAATTAAGTTGCCTTGCCACACAATGTATGGACTGACACCTTCTTTGAAAGACATTCAGGCTCTTTTAAAATGTGTGAGCGCGCTGGTGTGTGTGAGTGAGTGCGTGCATGCATGCATGTGTGCGCTGCACGGGAAGTTAATTTATAGCGCATGGGGGGGGGGGGGGCATAGAAAAGCTTCTATTGAGTGAGTTCTATTAGCATTAGCTTTGGCCCTAGCCTATCGAAGAGGGGGATGAAAAGAGGGGCAAACCATACAGGCCTCCATTCAATTAGCATCTCATTATGTTACCATGGCAGCCGGGATTTAAGCCATCGTGAAGATTTCCCATTGCACCAAGAGAGGGCTGCCATGTCTGAACAAACACATGAACACGCACACGCACGCACACTCAGGCACTGGAGAGGGAAGTGACCTGTTCATCTTGTTTTGATCCTGTCACACACTTTCACATTGCTTCACTGGCAGCCACCTGTCTCTCTGCATGGCTCAGCGGCTCTATGCCCATGTGCACAGGGCTCCAATCATAAAGGTCGTGTGGATGTGAGAGGCTGTAAAAGAACGAGACAGTTGGTTGAGAGATTTACTTTAAAGGTCTCCGAGGGTCTCAACTGGACAAATGTGTCATTCTTATCTGTCCATTTCCCCCCCCTATGCTTTGTTCCCTTATTCCCTTTTTTAATTGAAAGGACGGGGGAAAAGCTTCCAGTTTGCAGCCACCACCACCTCATATAAACACACCTGTAGGGCGTCATCCACAGACATAATCCACCTGAAGCTTCACTCCCTCTGTGCCGTTTAACTCGGCCCACTTAGCTCCATCTGAAAACAAAGTCTCTCCCGTGAACCTTTCAGCTGCTACTGTAAGCGTGAACCGCTGAAGCTCTTCCCCCTCTCACCCTTTTTTTTATATGAAGAATACAGCAATAGATTGCCGTTGATGTGGTTTCTAGTCTCCTCCAGAACAAGGGGGAGTCAACCACGGCCTCACAAGCCACTGAACATCGGGTGAGGCTGCTCATACATGACTTTTTGATTGGAAGCCGAGTGCCGTCCCATGTGTCACAAGGGGCTTTTGAGTTGTTATTTTCTCCCTGTTAGTACTGGTTATTTAGAAAGGCTTATAGACATATCAGGGATTTTTTTTTTTTACTCAGTTATTTTCCATCTCTCCTTCTTCTCCCACTCTTCCCTCTGTCTTCCTCGTGACTGTCTCTACTGTGGAGGGAAGTGGAAACACAACCAGGCTCAGTCTGCCCTGTGGTTTCGTCTCTCTCTCTCCTGTTTTTCTCTTCCTCAATCCCATACTTTCCACCTGGCCTCTCTTTTTCTTCGTCTCGTTGACCTTCCTCCTTTCTTTACCGCTTCTTAAACACTTTGTAGTACCAGCCATCTTCATCTGACGGTCTTGTTTTTGCAACAGGGGTGTTATTGTCTACATCTTCTCCTCTCCTCCACCTTCTCCCTCTCAAGCCTCAGGAGCCTGGCTTTGTTGTCGTATAAGTAACACCACTGACCCCAAGTGGCGAACAGACAGCACTGCAGCCCTCCTTGATACAATGACCACTGATGAACACAATTGCAGGGTTTTGAAGCAATGTAGTTGACATAGAAACTAAATATGGTGTGGGATCAGGAAGAAGGAAGATGCATATTTCTAATGTTGATTCTTTCTTTCTCTACTCTTCCCCCCCCCAGAATGCCCCTGCACAAATCCAGCTCTGAAGATGGATCTGGAGGTAAATTGAGACTCATTCAAATTCAGATGCTGTCTTAATATATTTCCTATTCGATTAAGTTTACCATTTATTGATCACTGAAATTGACATGTTTGCATAATGTTTATACTTATAACTGTTGCAAGAACTGGAAAATAGGTTTACACTATTTAATTAAGTGGGAGTCTTGGTGTGTAATTGTGCATCAGGTGAACGTTTCCCCCTATGTGACCTTTTCTGTCTTTAGGTAAATGGGACAATAAAAAGAAGAACAAATCTTTTTGGCAGAACTTCCGCAAGTCTCAGCACAAACCAGTCATGCGACAGACATCCAAAGGTTTGTGTGGCCTGATTTTTCTGACCTTACTTAATTAAATGTTGCTCCATATTTGACCTTGTTTTGCTTTTTTCTCTTTGCACCGTCCAGGAGAAGACATAGGCTTTGTGGCCAGTGAGATCACCATGAGCGATGAAGAGCGAATCCAGCTAATGATGATGGTGAAAGAGAAGATGATCACGGTTGAAG
Organism: Cottoperca gobio; assembly: GCF_900634415.1. Classification (NCBI taxonomy): domain Eukaryota; kingdom Metazoa; phylum Chordata; class Actinopteri; order Perciformes; family Bovichtidae; genus Cottoperca; species Cottoperca gobio. The sequence continues at coordinate 8,453,419 of NC_041378.1, forward strand.
AAGCTCTAGCTCGGGTAGGAAGCTCCACTGAATTCCTGCCTCGCGTTGCACCTTCCTCCCTCCACCCTGACTCGACCCCTTTCCCATAGAAGTGCCTCCCTTCAACCCCAAGATCCACTCACCCTCCCTCTGGATTCGTTTCCAGCCTTCCTTCCCTTCTGCTCCATATTCCCACCATAGGCTTACTAAAACGACTCACTCTTACTAACCTGTACCAGGCCCAACATTTTAACTCTGTATTGTCCTCTACACACACACACACACACACACACACACACACACACACACACACACACACACACACACACACACACACACACACACACACACACACACAAACTCCAGATCGTTGGTGTTACCAGAGGTTCAGGTGTCTGGGGACTTTTAGGGTGTGAGCTCTTGGAGTGTGTGTGGGTGTGTTGTTCAGTTCATAAATGTGAGGTTGATGGTCATAGTAACTCAACAGCTCCATCTGTTGGGGGGTGGGATGCCCTGTTGCATTGTGGTGTTTCTCTCTAGGTGGACATGGTGGATAATTACTTGGCTCTTCTTTACAATTAATTTTTGATGATTAATTGTATTTATATGTATTTGCCTTCTTCTTCTTTCTTTATCTTCCCTCTATCCTCAATTCCTTCCAATCACCTTCTGTAATGCCTTGCTCATGGGAAGCATGACCGTCCAGCAGCATTTGAGCGAGGCATTGCTCTCCACAAGACGTTAATTATCAATTATCTTTGTTTTTGGCCAATAGCTTAATCCAAGTTTCTCGCTGTAGTGATCGCCACTCAGTCAAACTAATCAATGATCAGCCTTTAGTGGAAAGTAGTGGATTTGACTGCTTGTTGTGCTTGTGTTTTTTATTATTGTCCGTGTAATGATAAGTAGTACGTGTGTCCAGGGATGTGGTGGACGGACTATAAACCTAATAAAATTCAATCGGCCTTTCAATCTTATTTTATCTAAGATTTATGTGTGCTTAGAAAGGCAGATATAAATCTTCATGACAAAAAGTAATTCCACACACATAAAAGAAGGTTAAATGGACATTTTAAAATGAATGAATGCTTCACATTAAACATAATAGACTTTTAGTTCAGTGGTGTGTGTGTGTGTGTGTGTGTGTGTGTGTGTGTGTGTGTGTGTGTGTGTGTGTGTGTGTGTGTGTGTGTGTGTGTGTGTGTGTGTGTGTGTGTGTGTGTGTGTGTGTGTGTGTGTGTGTGTGTGTGTGTGTGTGTGTGTGTGTCCCTCCTGTCTGTATATACGCACTGTGAATGCACACGAGTGACTCCTATCATTTGTCTGTTAGCATATGGAGAGATGTAGCATGCCGGGTGACAGTGGGTGGCCCCGCCCTGTTCCTCTGCCTCTCTAAACTCTTCTTCTCCACGTAGCTAAAGGAGTATGAGCGCAGCAGACAGTCCAGCAGTACTGACACTGCAGAGTGGACTGAGGGGTCTGCATCCAATCTAAACCAGTCCTCAAACTGCAACGTGAGTACACCCCACCCCATTACCCCGACACCCCCAAAACCCTGACCTCTCCCCTTTTTTGCTCTACTTCTCTAAACACTCTCACTTCGACCACTCTCACCTTTTTTTGAGTTTGGTTTTTCAACCAAGGAGGTTGTGAAGGACGTCGGCCGTCATTGTTTAAAGATGTGTGTGGATGGATGTGTGAGTTTGTTAAACGACTGTAAACTCAACTGTTTCTTTCTGAGTTTGATGTCCAGACCTTAAATACAATCTGCCAATAGATTCTCCTTTTTTATATGTGCTTAATTTAGGACATTCCTACATAATTGTACATCATCATTGCTTCAACCACCTTCACTCAACCTTTTATCTTGCCTTTCTCTCCCTTTATTCCCCCTCATGTCTCTGCTCTTCATGCATTGTTTAAACTACAATGTATCCACCTTGTGTACATACACTCACCATGTCATGTGCACCCTGATACTATGGGTGTGGACTGTGAACTTTTGCTTGCCTCAGTTTTCTATGAGATGCACACTGAGATGCATGCAATATGTTGCAACTTCTCTTCCATATTTTAATCATCAGGTTAGTCCTGTCATGGGCATTTGAAATATGTCCTCAACAAAGTCAAACTTGGCTGCTGCAGTGACAAGGAAATTGCCTTTTTGGAAATTCAGGTCAGGTCTGTTTCCATCAATCAGTTGTAATTGTAACTTGCCGATCGCCAAGTGGGAGAGTCGCACAAAATCTACCCGAAGAAACCCCTTGCGACGTGTGCTCTTGTTAGCAGTGATTTTGTCAGCTGTTGTCCGCGGAGAGGAGGCCTTTTGAGTTAGTCGAGACCTTTTTGAGGATCCCTTGTGTGGCGGAGCTGGAGCTCAGACAATCAGGTTCTGTTGGATGCAGTTTGGTGTTTGTTGACGATCTGACAGTTCTCTCTGGTGTGAGTGTGTGTGCGTGTGTTGATGTATTTCTTTCCTTTTTTTTTATGCACATTCACATTGGTCACAGCGGCCTTTCATTAGTTCTGTATTGTGTCATCATATGGGAATAGCATACAGTCCCACTTTTCTTTACAGGAAATGAGTTCATTCAAACAGAACAATTCCAAGTACTCTGACAATAATTCCCTGCCTGCATATGTGTATTATTGTTATTTGGTGATGTGCTACTAATCCAGACTAAACAACACTGATATTTTCTCAAATTAATCCCTCTCATCCACTTAATGCATGTGCATTTCATGTTCTTATGGTTGAAGCAAATGGAAGGTTGACCCTACAGCCTTCTCAAAGATTCACCTTAAGATCCTTCATAGAGTTGCATCTCTATAATAACAATTTCCTATAGGTGGATGAATATGCTTCAACAAGAGATTTTCTTGACTTTTACATATTCATAGCTGTCCCTTCTTCGACATGAGTGATTTTATGGTTTGCATTCATACAAGAACATCAGATCTACGTGTCATTTACGAACTGTAACTGAATCAGTAAATGCATGAATAAGTATTCATGCAAAAATACTTTTATCGCCCATGGTCCCTATTAAATTCTTCTTCTGTGTAATGACTGATGAGTTCCTTCAATATGAAAAATAGGTTAATTATGCCATACATAACCTCAGCTCAAGTTCTGTCTGTCTGTTTGATGTGGGTATTTGAATTGTGCATGAGTTTGCTGATCATCTTAACAGTCAGTGAACCCTCATGTTCCCCCTCTGCTGCCAGCTGCTCACTTCCTGTGGGAAGAAGATTGATTGATTGGACGGGGGGAGGGGGGGGGGTTTACAAACGGGAGAGGATGGAAGAGTTACTGAAGGAGTATTGTTTAGAGGAACACGCAACTCTGCTCTTGACGCTATGAGCAAACGCAAGAGCTGGAGGCAGAGAGGGAAAATAGAGTTTGCACTTACCCCTGGGCCCTGAAAAGGGGGGAAGTCCTGTATCTCCAAAATTGGCCACTTCAGGAAATATTGCTTCTCTGCAGGGGCCTCCTATTGGTGTCACATACTGCCCCCTCTCCCTTCTAATGAATGGAATCAGGTCATTCCTAAATTCAAATAGTTAACAGATTTGTGTGTCTGTGCGCCTCTATATACAGACATGTTAATATACAGCTCAGGCGTGTAGCTGACATGTTTGCCATGTATCTTTGGCTGCTCTGTGCCTCTTCTTTGATGCTGTCTTTCCCCGGTCTGTCTTCCTCCGGCGATCGGAGCCCACATTCCAGAGCTGGCCATTAGTGATGTTGGGGCCAAGGCAGGGTCAGAGGGGCTCAAATGCTGGGATTGTTCTCCGTGCACAACACGCCTTTTCTCTGCTAGCTGTGCGGCACGGCACTTCCAAACAGTCCCTCATTCCTCAGAGCTGAAGTTACGAACAGGCTGCGTCTGTATCTGCCAGCATGTGCACACAGATATTATTTTGGATTGTGCATAGCGTGACAATTTTGGTGGATATGTGTGACCCGCTCTTGCTAACCTGTTGGATGTTAACACAGAAGTCGAAGTGGTAAGTTTGAAGGCACATTGGTGCTCTGAACTGTTTGAAATAGATGGTTCTTTTTCTTTTTTCTTTTTTTATGATTGATCTGTTCTGTTTTTGTGGTGCAGGGTGATGCATATGGTGCGCCATGAGGATGTTGGTTTGTAGTTTTCTAAGTTTAACTGCATCTCCAAAGCTATGGGAACAATCCTCAATCTGATTTGTGAAGTGAAACGGCAATTGTGGTGGGGGAATTGTAGCTTTGACCTTGTTTTTGAGGGCCGCCTTTCAGCCCTGCTTGATTCACGGCCTCCTCTGTTTGGCTTTCTTTCTCTGCGTGTGTCTTTTCCCCTCTTTTTTTTTTTTTTTGAGGTCATTTGCATGGATGGTGTTCCTCAGGACTGGGTTAGGACTTGTATATCATTGTCCCCTCTTTTACAATATTCTAGTCCTTTTCTCCACAAGGAGAACAAATCATGTGAGTTAACCATGAAATTACTAAGGCAGTTGTACTGCACATAGCTGTCCCCAGCATATGACTTCACATGAGACACTTCTCAATAACAGTTATTAAGAGGAACCACGTTACAGGAGTGGACTCCTATCCAACCTTTGGTGATCTCACAGCCTTTGTACCTCCTCTTTTATCAGCCATCACACAGACTTGTTTTTACATTACATTCTCTGAAATTGAAAGTTGAAGGAGTTCGCAGCTGTAGCCAGAAATGTGTGGTTGAGTTGAGGGATTGTCAGGGAGAACTGTGCTGAGGGACGGTGGAGTTATAGGTTTTCAGAGCCTATATCTGCAGTATTGTCAGAGGCCAAATGAATGGCTCTACCCTGGTTCTGGTCTGTTGAGCCGATATGACAGAAGACCCTAAAGGTTGATCACGTAGTGGAGGCGAAGGGAGGTAGGTTTGATAGAATGGACTTGCACAAAGCCACGTTGATTTAATGTATTGTTCCCTCTTCCAACTTGGCAACAAATCGCAGGGTTTCGTAGCACTCCCACGCCTGCTGGAATCAAAATATCATTATGTTGCTACGGTGGTTTGGTGCCATCAAGAATTTGTGGACAATGTCAAATCTGTTTGCTCCAACCAAGCCGCACTTAATAACATCATCCCTACTGTATGTCAGCAGCCTCTGAGCCAGGCCTGTGGTCAACAACAGCGAGAAAGCGGTTTCTTCCTTGTTAGCTTTCTAGCTGCGAAAGAAGACTGCATTTCAGAGGACGGAGAGCTGAGCCCTGCAGGCCTGCGCTGTCTAGTTTTGTGTATGTGATGCATGCATGCGTGTCCCTTTTTTTTGCAAGCGACGCAGTCAACCCTGACTTTGAAACTGGCAGCGAGTGACAAGAGAGGTGGTGTTGCTGCGGAAACCAGTGGCAAATAGAAACAAATTAAGTTGTTTGAGCTCCATGATAATGATGGTCGTTCCTGCCAGACAATCTTTAGGCCAAAACTCGGTTCATCGGCATCATCATTATCATCATCATCACATGGAGGCCATAGCAAGATTACACACACACACACACACACACACACACACACACACACACACACACACACACACACACACACACACACACACACACACACACACACACAGCCTGGGGGGATTTTGTGTGGGTGATGAAACTGTTTGTGACTTCATTCATTACGGTCTGTTTTCCACTCCACTACACTGTGCATCCCTAACCTAACCCACTGTGCGAGAGTTTAAATGCATTGGCCATCAATGGAGAGGCAACATAATGACATTTACATTCATAACATGTATTGTTGTACTGATTCATTGTGTCGTAACAAATTACTGTTTGATCTGGTAGTATTTATTTTCTGTATTTTCTATAAATATGAACTTCAAGTAGTGCCACCATTTCTCCAATCCCCCATTTCTCACCTCACTAACTTTGACTCCATCCTAAACAATGCTCTCATCTGTCGCACTATAACATATATATCTATATATTTATCAAATTGTGTTTTTGTTTTTTCACTTTTTTTTGTTTTAATAACTTCAAAACAAAACCCTACGTTTCTGTTACTCTTGCGTGAATGAAATGTTACGTTGAAGAAGAACCTACTGCTTCTAACCAAAGTTTATTTAATTTACAGAAGTGTTCGACTGTCTGTCCCTTTTTATTATATCATCCCTCCCTCTTTCTCTCTCTCCCACCAGTCTCGTGAACAGTCAGACGATGAGCAATCGGAGGACTCTGTGAAGTTCAAACGGCTTCACAAGCTGGTTAACTCTACACGCCGGGTCAGGAAAAAACTCATCAAGGTGGAGGAGGGCAAGAAACATGGTTCTGAAGGTTCGTAACCCCCTTGTCTTTAAATGCTCCTTTGAGTATCCTAGTTTTACCAACGTTTGTTTGTATCACAAAACACAAAAGTGAAGTTAAAGTTCACTCATAGAATCACTTGTGTTCAAAACTGCGTGCTATTGGAAATTAACTGTGTGTTTTTAAAACGTAGGATTTATTTTTTTAATGCCAAAGTATTACATTCTCATCTGTCATGGGTTTTGCTTAATACTCAGACTTTAAGAATGTGTTTTTAAAATGAGTGCTGGCTAGCTGTGGTCTTGGAAAACCACAGATGGGTCATGGGACTACTCAGCATCTGATGTCTGAATCCTCCTGAGTAACAAACTATCTAAGGTTTATGTCTTCTTATTTTTCTTCTTTTAGATTTTCTGAATCTGGGGGCACCTTCCACCTGTGAGAACAACACTGCTCTCTATACAGGGGTCCTAAAGAGGCCCCCTTTGCCCCAGGAGGTCTCTCTGCCCTCCCTCACCCAGGATCAACTCTCTCTGGATGGAGACACAGACAGTCTGACCAACTCCCCTTCCTCCAGCAGCCTGGACACCTGGTCCGGACACAAGCTGGTCAAGACCTTCAGTAAATCTTCTAGTACCCACGGCCTCATCAGGCCCCCCAAGAGAACCCCGGTTGGCTCCGGGGTCGTGGGAGACTCCATCTCCGGCGTTGGAGGCAGTGGCTCTTCCTTCTCAGAGCTGGATGGCTGTGGATTGGACGACGAAGGAAAGCTGTCGCGCTCCACAACCGACAGCGAGATGCGGAAGGCTCTGAGCTCCATCTCCCATGGGGTAAGTAACAACGAGGCTCTCTACGCCTACTATGGCCTCACTAAACCCCGCCCCAAACCCCATAACCAATCCCGCCTCCTGATCTCGCTGGATGACGGTCCACAAGGCAGCCCCAAACAACAACAGCCTGCAAACCGGCATCATGGCAGCTGGACTCACCGGAAACCTGATCCCAACTACGCTTACTCCACCAAGCACTTACTGTACCAACGCTCGCGCAAGACCCCTATCTCCCCTCTGTCTGTCACCCCTTCCTCCCCTGCACGATGTGATGTAGCCAAATCAAAAGGTTTTGGAAGTGGGGGAGGGGGCTGGGTGTTCCCCTCCCGCAGGCTGCGTGGTCGAACGGCAGTCAGTGAGCTGAACATCACCTATGTGGTAGAGCGGAGCCTGTACGGTCACCTCAACTGGGCCCAGCTGGTCCGCCCAGTTACCCTCAGCCGCGCTGAGCGCCGCTGTCTGTTGGAGGAGGACCGCGAGGCGGACAGGAAGTGGGCGGCCAGTGTGGACCGCTGCACCAAGCGGGTGCTCTTGCGCATCCAGCAGAAGTCTGTGAGTTCAGACCATGAGGTTTAAATCGACCGCCTCGTGTGAGCAGGACTCGGTGCTTCAAAGTTGCAGAATAGCTCAGAGGTTTTTAAGGGGAAGATACAGCAAACGCACACAACACACATGCCAGGTCAAATGACTTCAACTTATCCATTTAATACTGCCTGCGTAAGAAATCCACATCAAAGCATTGCAGCCGTGCTGATGTATAGAAAAAGGCGAGGGGCTCGTATATCTATCACAGATATAACTGCCCTGAGAGGAATGACATCTTCTCTGACCTTTAAGTGAATGCCTTTTGGCTTTAACCAAATAGCCTTTTTACTTTATTTCAGCTGAATATGGAATGATTATGGACTGTGCAGTGGCCCACTTGGGAGGTTAAGTTACAGCAGTAAGTGCCTTTTTATAAATGTCAGATCCCTGAAGAACACTGGCACAGTCACACTGATCCCTGTGGGCAAAAGAGCTTTTATACAAGCTTGAGGATGCTCTTCCTTAGAACTGCACAGTACGTAGCCTCAGAAGTATTCAATGAATGGCCCCATTAAATCCATATACTACTACCTACTTACTCAACTTTGTAAGAAGAAAGAGAAAAACAGCTACACTGCTAATACTAATTCCTACTACAGCGGATGTAAAATAGCAAGTTTATAATTGTGTAACGCCAACCAGCTTGAAATCAGTCTGGTTGCATAGCAAGGAACTCACTCCTTCCCCCACATGTATCAAATAGCCTGTGTGTATGAGCAGAAGCAGTGACACATTCTCTAGGCGGTGATATAGTGGAGCTATCCCGCAGCTTTGAGGGCACCTGAATCCTATCGTGTTCTAGTGAAATCACCGGAGGTCGTTCTCATCCAAAAAAAAACTCTCCAAAAAAAAAAAAACCCACCACTTTTTCTGTTGTTGCTTTTCGTGTTCTTCTTTGGCCCGTGCCTCTATGGTTGCAGATGTGATCATTTTTTCTTTTAGTTGTTTTTATTTCCTATAATTATTCTTGAGAGACATTTTCTTCTGGGTGCATGTCCATTCCATCAAGCATCGCCATCACATTCAAAGCTCTTTTCTTTGGACGTCGCTTCAAACATGTTTGTTCTCCAAACTGTGCTTTTCCTGGGAAGTTGTGATGTGGACTGCAGCTGTGGACATCTAATATACAAACTATTTTCTGAACGTGCAATGCCTTCACACATGGAGGATCTTCGCCCAGGGTTTGTGGGAGTTCAGTTTAGAAGTAATGGCTTTTGAAGCAAAGGAGAAAATGCCCGAAATCAAGTGCCCCACTTGAACCAAGTGTTTTTTGGCAGATGCGTATGTGCATGTCTCTGTCTACATGTTTTGTGTGTGACATACTGCTGAGCTTAGGGAGGATTTAAAAAGCAGCTCAATGATAAGATCCTGGATGTGTTCTTCCTCTCATGTCTCAGTTCCCCTTTGTGTCTACCCCTTATCTTGCTGTTGACCTCTGAAGTCAAGTAAAAAAACAAATCTCCATATCACACCCTGTCCTCTCAGCAGAAACTATTTACCCTCCCTAAAATATGTTTCTGATGAGAATAACATATTGTCGGCTCTACGCAAACCTATATGTTGTGCATGTTTGCATACTAAGCCCTGTTTTGCATTCCTCCATAATTAACCACAACACGTTTCGCGTCAGGCTGAAATGCATTGAATATAATTGTAAAAGTATATATATATTTCAGCTTGGCCACATCAAGTAAGACTTAATTTAATTCTGCAGGGATTCGAGCTTTAAAGCATATGAGCAACTTGTTGGAGCCGACTGCGTGTTCTCCACGCTCAATATAACAGCTAATTTGCCTGGAACTGTGCAGTAACTCGCAATTTTAAAGAGGAGCTCGTATAACAGTTTGTGTTACATCATGTCTGTTGGCTGTCCACAGGTCCCGTATGACATCATGCCCCCGCATATTTACAAACCATATACCCATGTACATTAATCAAAGTGCTGCCTATGTTGTGTCAAGCATGAATCATTGTGAGTTGACCCCCTAGTGGGTGTGGATGGGGAGTTTCTGTGACATGACCTTCTGAATGCCACTCATTTGATTGTGTTTTGGCTCCCCCACAGAGAACGTGCAGCTTCGGGGGCTTTGACCTGTCTAACCGTTCGCTCCATGTGGTCAACGCCGGCTCAGACGTCAATGTGAGTGCTGGCAGCTTGTAAAATGATCAAAGGCTGTGAACGACCTGAACTCTCCTATCGCACTAAATCACATTTTCTCTGTTCTCCGTTTTTGTTTCTGCGATCTCCCATCCCTTCCCTTTGTCTTCCTTCTGTTCCATCTCTCCATATTCATCACCATCTCTCCCTTTTGCTTCTCTCTGTCTCCCTCCTTCCTCTCTGTCCATCCTTTTTGTCCATTCTCCCTTTTCCTTCTTCTGGCCCCAGAATAAAGAACAAGAGGCCATATACAGAGAGGTGGTCAAATCCCCCACCACGTCTCGGATCTCACTGGGCAAGAAGGTCAAGTCGGTCAAGGAGACGATGAGGAAGCGCATGTCGAAGAAGTACAGCAGCTCCTTTTCTGAGCAGGTTAGACATAAACACTCGTGGGGACACACAAACACACACATCAATGGGATTTTTGACTGGTTTATGTAGAGAAAGTTCAGATAACATCGAATATTGTTTTCCCTTGTTTTTTTTCACACATCATGCTTTTAATCCTTAAAACGGTGAGCCAAGGGCGGCTGTAGAGAAATAAAAGCTCCCCATGTTCTGCAAACATTTAGAGGATGTTTTGCAGTGTAAGCAACATACTCTGTCCACAGGCTGTGAGTGGGTGAGAGTATTTGTGTTAGTTACAGTATAAACATGGAGCACTAAAACACACACACACACATTTTGATTTCAACATATTCTGGGCCCAGTGTGTAGGGTGGAGTGTTGTGCTTCATGCTGAGCTCATGGAGTGATGCAAGTCTCCCTGAGGCTAGCTCTCAGGAAATGAAGTGTGAGAGAGTATAATGGCCGTCTCATCTGCACAGCCCTAGTTTTTCTGGGCATCCAGCAGCTTTACTAGTGGCCTGTCCAGCTCTCCGGTTTGATGTTGCCCCGCAGAATGTGTCATTAATACACAGTTGAACATCTGTCCATCATGGTGGCTCAGAATTGTGACCCACATATCCTGGAATGAGTCATGGAGCCATTGGATGGGAAAGAGCAAAGAAAAACGAATTGTGGCAACGTCTCAACATTTTATAGACCACACTGCCACCTAGTGGATAACAGGAATAAAATAAACACAGTGCAGTAGATGCCGATGTAGCATATTGTTATATTTGAAGAAAATTAAAAGTTTAAACAAAAGTGTTTTGAAAGGTAAAATGAAATGGGATAATCACTTCCACAATGTGATGTAATTCCTGTTGAAAAACGTTTTTCAGACGGGGTAATAAACAATGAGGGATCTAGCTTGTGTTAAAATCAATGGGCTATCGGTCCTAGATGATGGGACCTGCAGAAAATAACAGCTGATTATTTATTATGACTTTATTGGTTGGACGTTTGTGTTGCTCTTACCAGTGCTGCTTGAATTCACTTTATTTCAGGAAGTTGAGGTGACCTATTTCCTGATTATTATTTTTAAAGAAAAAAGATATCTGAAGAAAAGTGTATCTTCTCCCCCATGTCCTTTCATTACCCATCTGCATCTCCCGTTCTTTTTCTTTCTGTCTTTCAGTCCAGTCCGGATGGAGCGCCTGGCTCCCCTAAGTCCCCTCAGCCTGACACCGACTCTCTGGAGAAGCCGAAGCTTAAGTCCGGAGGCTCGGTGGAAAGTCTGCGCAGTTCACTCAGCGGACAGAGTTCAATGAGTAAGACAAGATCCAAGTAACTGCTTTTCAAGACTGATGTTATTTGTAAATGGCTTTAGGTAGCATGTTGTGCAGTGTATGTTTTTTTGACATCTTGAATAAGAGGAAAACGTTGATTTAGATTTTTGCATCCACAAAACATCAACTCCATTATTTCAAACCACTGTCCTGATGTTATTCTACACTTTGGTTGTTAGTGGAACACATAGTTAAGTAGACTCATGTAGTTCTAGGGTCATCATCATATATCTTGTGTAAACATATTCTATGCAAGTAAAGGAAATCTAAAGCGTTGTAATTTAGTGTATTGCTTGAATTGCTGGCCTGTTTTGAGCGATGTTTAACACTAGATGGCGCTCGTTACGTTTGCTTCTTGCTGTTGTATATTTTAAATTCATACAGATTACCGAACCTTCTGGCATTACATGTATACCAATTATGTGACTGCCATGAAGAGCAATTCTCTCCCCTGATCGCACCCAGTCCCACCAGCTGCCTCGTGTGTTGTGATCTCATCGAGCTTTCAAGTGACCTCTCATCTTATCTAATTACAACTTCTGATTACTTGAGCCTGTTGTTTCCGTCACGTCTTTGTGGATTAAATACCCTCCATCGTCTCGAGTTCAGGGTGAATTGAAGACTTGGCCGACTTAGTTATTGAAAGCCATAGAACATGCACACTAACATCCAGGCAAACAGACGGTAATGATTAGGTAGGAAGTCTCGACTCTCAGATTCCCACACGTCGACACTGTTTTAAAAGCTTTCCCTCAGATACAGAAAAAGATATGCAGCAAATACTCAATTTCAGCTGTAATACAAGCATTTAAAACTTGAAGTTAAAGTTTTCCACTCACTGCAGACACACAAATGAAGAAGAAAACGAATGAAAAAGAGAGTTTGACTAAATAAAATCCTTTTTAGTTTTACCTACTACTTCAAATCTAGCCTTGTGAAGCTACTTACTACTAGCATCTTATTATACAGTGACCAGGAAGTCATCGTATAGCTATAAATCTCCACGTGTGTGTGTGTGTGCTTGTGTCCAGGTGGTCAGACAGTGAGCACCACTGACTCGTCAGCCAGCAACAGAGAAAGTGTGAAGTCAGAGGATGGTGATGATGAAGAGCCGCCTTATAGAGGACCGTTCTGTGGCCGCGCCCGAGTCCACACGGACTTCACCCCCAGCCCCTACGACTCCGACTCCCTCAAACTGAAGGTAAAACACACTTTTGGACATGGAAATGATTGTCCCCGGAACAGAAACGCATGGTTGTCCCTCTTTTACTTTTCCCAACTTAGTCTCAATATTTTTGAACAGCCAAAAGGTTAAAAATGTAAACGCAAAAGTTGGATCATTCTTAACAAATTCTTGTCATTGTGATGTTCCAGCACGGTGATGTGATTGACATCATCAGTAAGCCACCCATGGGAACGTGGATGGGCCTGCTGAACAACAAAGTGGGCACCTTCAAGTTCATCTATGTGGACGTGCTGAGTGAAGAAGAGGAGAAGCCCAAGAGGCCCGTGAGGAGAAGGAGGAAGGGGCGACAACCCAAACCCACATCAGTGGAGGACCTGCTGGAGCGCGTCAACCTCAAGGTACAGTATTGCCATGCATTGAATATCAAATAGGATTTACAGCATCAGGTCAACTCTCACAGTATCTGTACAGTCTTCAGTAGCAGTAGTTTAGTGGATTTACTTGCACTGATTTTGTTTATTGCAGACATTTAGCAGAAATCAGTGAATTGTCCAACCTGAGAAATCCCCCGCCCCCCCCCCCCCCCCCCCATCTGGCACCTAAAAGAGGAGAAAGCAGGTCTTGAGAAGTGAATTAAAATATTGTCTTAGCCAAATATATTCAAAACACATTTGCAGACCGTCAGATATAAATATAGCGTAGGCAATTACAGGCCGCAGAGCTCGGGATGTTTGATCCGACCCTGATGCGTAAACATTAACACCCACATTCTCACAGCCACACCCCAACAAACAACTCCCATCTTTAATCAAAACCTACACATAGCTGTACGCTTGATAACATCTCCTCCCACTCAGGCAGCCAGCGGGATCTCACATCCGCACATGGAGGAAAAAAAAAGACTTTGTGGGTTGTGTGTTTTATCTCCGGCCAGCCTAATGACCAAGTCACAGATTAAAGGTCCAGAGTGTCGCAGTACAGGCTCGCCAAGCTGCGAGTCTGGGTGTCACAAGTGCATCAGAGCACTCATGTCCTGAGTCACCACCAGAGTCCTGGGGCGGCTGAGTTCCACTTAACACTTTCTCAACATTTTAAGTTTGTAGTTTGCAGCCAATGTAGCAGGAATGTAACTATTATTTTTTCCTTGATTTGTGCTGATGATCAAAAAGTAAAAGAACATTCCAGTCCCACCGTTTTCTTATCCAAGATAAATTATCTTGTTTTTTCAAGCACCATTTTGCATTTAATTATTCAAACATGTGTCGACATAAGTGGTCTTTACTTTTCTCAGTTGGATATTCAACCGATGTTTTTAGCTGACAAAATAAACAAGTTTAAAAAATGGATTGCGTGATTGTGACGCATCTATTGAAGATAAAACTTAATGGCTTTGTTTATTTAACAAACAAGACCGATCCTAAACATCACAGCGAATGCATTTAAGATGAATTGGAGCAAAGAAAATGTGAGACTTTATCTTGATTTTTCTGGAGCTTCATTGCTTAAATCATGTCTTTTATTTTTTATAAATTATTTTACTAGTTTTAAGGCCCGATAATATTTTGCAGTGGATTTTTAATGCTAAATTAATATGTTTTTGTTACCCCATTGTCAATTATTTTGTTCGACAATAACACATTTCTCTAGAAGACACAATATTCTTCTTTTTTTGTAGAAGGGGGGGGGGGGGGGATTTGTTGTCGTGAAATGTTAAGAAAAAGCATCCGATTTCTGGCTTTTCCATGTTCACAGAAACCAATAGAGCTCCAGAGGCTATATAAATACTACATGATATGTGACTGAGCTGTCGTAGATCAAAGGAAATAAGAATATTGTTGTTGTGTACTTTTTAGAAATGTAACATTTGGTTAAACTAGCAAGCCAACATTTGGAACACACATCAACAATGCCTGTCTGTAACCGTAAAGTGTAAATCTCCACACCCCAGTCATCTTTGGGCTAGATGGGTTCTTTTCCAAATAATCTTTTGGATTTAGAACGTGTTCAAAAAGACCAAAGACGCTGTGAGTGCGAGGACACGGCTGCCTGTGTTTGTGTTAGTTGGTGGTCCTTTTTGTTTCGTCCTTCAGCAGAAATAGAACAGAGACGCACGGTTCTCTGCGAGGACTCCACCGTTGTAATTGATGGTCTTTGCTGGTGACACACAGTCTATGTATTCGTCCAACAAAGTGTGTGGGTCACACAAACATGGAGCCCAGCAATATTCAAAGTGGAAGCAGTTACGATTGTGTTGAATGATGAGTGTCAGCTCACACAGGGCGTATCTAGATATTGTTCTTTTGTCTTTGTCTGCACCCTCTCAGATAACACAGTGGTTTTTTTGGGTGACTAGCTCTGGTGCTTGTTTGTGTTGGTGTGTGAAACTGTCTTCTGTGGTTGAGGAAGACTTTGATGTATCAGTCTCCACCTTTTTCGGTTCTTCTCGTTACCTCATTACGTCGGCGGGTTTCCCTTTCAATTCCCGTTTGACTTGAGCGGTACGGCTAACTTGCTAATGTTGCTACCACTCCCTTTTTATATGCCTGTCAACATGACAAAGTTTGTGCCATATTCATGTGCGTTGACAGTTGAGTCAGCCGTAACCAAATTAGTCACGGCTTAAAGTGATTACATGCCATCTAAAAATGAAAATGGCAGGTTTAGATTTGGCTCAACGGCAATTTAAAAATACAGACTGTGGATGGGAAACATGAACAGAAGACAAGAGTGTACCCTACTCTAGGTTCTCTTTCTCTCCTTACCTCACCTCTATTGAATCTTATGTTGTCACTTGTCCCATGACTCAGATCCAAAGGTTGTTTTTTTTCTTTAGTCTAGAGTATTTTTTTTTTTTGACATCATCATTCTTAGCTCCTCAAATGAAGCTTTAAACTTAGACGTGATGTTTCTGCCATGCAGGAGCACATGCCCACTTTCCTGTTCAACGGCTACGAGGACCTGGACACGTTCAAGTTGCTGGAAGAGGAGGACCTGGATGAGCTGAACATCAAAGACCCTCAGCACAGAGCCGTGCTGCTCACTGCTGTAGAGCTGCTACAGGAGTACGACAGTAAGTTAAAAAAACATGCGTGAGAACACACTCCACACTGTTTTGACGAGCGTTGAAGACCTGGAATTAAGATCCTGGTGTTTACTGGGAATTCTCACCAGAATCTACACCCTTTCCCTGAAAAAGCATTTGCAGAAGCCGTCACTTTAAGCGTAAATGTGTATTTGCATACTGAAGACTGCCATATGTATGTTTGGAGTTGTCATTCCTAAGTACTAAAGTACAACTTTGAAATGTCATTATTACTGTATGGTAATATACAGTGAGTGGATCAGCTGTTTTTTTTTTCAAAAAACTTTCTTCAGCAATCAGTTCATCTGTGTGTTTTTGCAATAAATGTAAAAAAAAAAAAGAAATAACATTTGTAAAATAGTGATATATTCATAAGCCGTAATCATTTTTAAATAGGGGAACGCCCGTAACACTGGGGTATAGATGCTTCCCATGACATGGCGCTCTCCACTGTCGCTATCCCCCCCCCCCCCCCCCCCCTCCGCCAAAACAAAATCATTGAATAACACTCAACCCTAATATTGATGATATTGCTGTTTTCTGTGTGTCTGTGCATTTTCAGGCAGCAGTGATCCAGAGCGCAGCGGCCTGTCGGGCTCCCAGGAGAAGCTGCTGTCCGAGGGGATGGGCCTGGTGGGAGACTCCCCGCGAGACTCCGGGTGCTACGAGAGCAATGAGAACCTGGAGAATGGTAATGATAGCTTTGTAGTCTAGACCACCAAGACCCGAGGTTAAGGCCTGGTCTTAGTCTAGCCTAGCTGTAGTGCCACAGTGACTCCTCCGCCTTTTTCCTCTTGTGGGTTTCCATCTCTGCTCCATCTCTTGCCATGCTTCTGCAACTCCTCGCCCATTTCCCTCCTCTGGACCAACACCTGCCAATCAAACAGCTCCTTTTGCTGCCCTCGAACTTCACCTTTTCTCCTCTAGTATGGGTGCTCTAGAAAAAACCCCACTTATCACCTCATATTCTATAAACTTTAACTACCCTTTCACTCCACTTTCTTCACCACTCTTTCCATCGTATAGGCATTCTGTGTCATCAGTGCCAAAGTCCAATTGTAACTGAGAGGAAGCCAGGTCCAAGACCACTAAGCCTAGTCCACGCCACAATGCTGGGAGCACACAGGGAAAGATCCCCAAAGCACAGAACTGTGCTGGTGAGAGCAAACTCACTGCCCAGTCCTGGACTCTCAGCTCATCCGTCTGTGGATGCACGGCTAGGTTAAGGGATACCAGAAGGATGATTATGGGCTCATAGAGTATTTCTGTTAAGTGTTTTTTAACATAGAAAAAGTAGCTTTCAGAGTAGCATGTTGATCAATGCTTGTTTATTTTTGCAGTGGTGATTCTATAGGCTGTTAAGGATTTAAAATATAATGTACTAGTCGGATAACAGAACACACCTGCCATTTAAATCTCTTGTCTTCCTACCATTTCAATTTGCCACTTTCCTCGTGTGTGTGTGTGTGTATAGTGACCATATTGCACAAATAACCGTACAGTATGTGCCTAAAAAAGATGTGGATGAAAGATTATTTTTAAATAGTGCTTTGATTGTGCAAGAGTTCTGATTATATAGATGATTATTGAGGTCTTAATTGTGAGATTTATTTTTGAAACTGATCTATCCTCCTGCACAAGACTGTATGCTTTCTGTCTTCCACACTGAATATGCTTTTTAACAGCTCCACAACTCCTATATCACTGCTTTGTCAAACCTTGTCTTCTTTCTATATTTGTTGGGTTCCAGCGTAGCTACTGGGTTTCCCTATTATGTGTGTATGTGTCATTCAGGTTTCAAGAGTAAAGCGTGCAATCTGCCACAGTAGAGATTTAAGTTGTGGAATAAAAGCCACTTCTTTAAAAAAAGGACTTTGGTGCCGCTTGCTTGATTTTCATCTTTCACCTTTTCTTCTTTCTATTTTTCCTTCCATGCCATTAAACGCTGTTCACAAACCAGCTGCATAACATTTAGCTTTTAACATCTTGCGTTTTCAGGGCTCCGCAGTTTTCCTACCTGTACAAATTCATAAAATCATTCATATATTAATGGATATTTCTGAATATTTATAAGTCTAGAGAATTGGCAAAGTAAAACATTTGACTGACATTTAAATAATAGAAGGTAGATAAAAATCATAACGCAGACTATGTATTTCAAACTTTCTCCTTTTTGTGGAAAAGGTCAGTGTAGAGCCTTGAATGCTCTTTCAATCAAAAAGACTTTAACATACACATGTCATGTTTCCTGTAACTAGATGTTATAATTCTTCCTCACACCATAAAATGCATATGCATACACAATGTGGTGCTCAATTAAGTAAAAGACGGATCATGATTATATTTAGTCAGTGATCCCAACAATAATAATAAAACAGTTCAGTTAAGTCAGGTTTATTACACTCTACATACTGTTCTTATTATATTTAAATGTAAAAAGAAAACACATTATAGTGGACAGCATTTTATCATATAACTTTCCACTGATGATGTTGCTTTACAATCCATGAATGCATCTACCAAAGAAATGCCTAAAGTAAGTAACATGATAATTAAAGTAAATATAGCATTTATTGGAACCTTTTTAAGTAATTTAATTTATTATAATCCCTTGAACTTAATGTGCCATAGCAAACACGTTAAACTCGGAAACATTGAGAGATTTTACGACATTCCATCTAGTGAGCTTCTTTCTGTCATTTCCCCATTAAAACTCTTTGGCAAGCCACACTATGTGGCCCCCGACCATTTCATCCATCCATTTTGCTGTGTATACCAGAGGATGGTAAGTCACTTCAGCCTTTTGTTCCAAAGTTTCTGAACTATCCTGTCCAGAATCAGCCAGTTTGGTCTGGAGGCAGAAAGATTATCTTATCCCAGTGACCTTCTACCCCTTCTTTATAAACATGTCTCTGCTTTTGACTGTGTTTTACAGATAAGCATTTAACAAGGATGTAACGCTTATATGAGGAGATTTATTTTTCTAATTACTTAGCTCTGTTAAAATAATTATTGTTGTCGTAAACATGCATGATCCATGATCCAACATAAATAAGGGGGACAATACAGTAATGCTGAGTCATTAGAAGTACTCATTAATTGTTACCAGTTTCACAAAAGATTGGAAAAAAACAACTTTTAAATGTCAAGGAATTTGGTTGCACTTGGGTGAAAGTGTCTACCCGTCATTACTAAGAGAGCATGAATGTTTTCATTTCGCAGGTAAGAGCAGAAAGGCTTCCCGTTCCAGTCGTTCTTCAGCAGGTCTCCATTCTCCTGACTACCCCACACTGCCCATGACCCTTTCAACAGAGGCTCTGCAGCAGAACAGCAAGAACCAGCGCACAAAGTTCTCAAAAAGCTTCTTCATCAAACCCTCACTGAAGGGCTTCAACTTGCTGGGGCTGCGCAAAGGCCAAAGACGGTCCCCCATGCCATCCAGCCGCAGCTGTGAGGACCTGGATGGACCCCAACAGCCTACTGGACCCTGGAAACGCTCCCACTCTCTGGGAGATCTGCACTGGGAGCAGAACTTTGAGCACAAGGATCTGGGTGTGGAGCTTAAACTCACCAAGGAAGGACCCAAATCAGGCAACAGTAGCCCCAACAAGGTCTGTAAAGATGAGGGTTCCCCAGCTCAGAATAGGACTCCAACAGTGAGCCCAAAAGGAAGGGCAGGCAGACCACCCGTGCCCACCCAGCTGCCTCTCCGCCCACCTTGTCCCAAAACCCAGTCCCCCAATCCTCCAGAGCTCCTCTCCAGTCCTACCCCCAGTCCCCCTGAGTCTAATGCAAGCGGGGAGAGGGTCATCCGGACTCACGCCAAGAAGCCTCCAGTCCCTCCTCCCGTTCCTGCCAAGAAGTCTAGGGAAAGACTAGCCAACGGCCTGCGTCACGCCCCTCTCTCCCTGCCTTCCTCGCCATCACCCACTCCCTCCCCTACCCACTCCCTCAATCGCTCTCACCCCAGTAGCCCTCTTATCCGCAGCAGCAGCAGGAGCCCCAGCTTCGGTGCGCCAGCTCTACCCGCCAAGAGCCCGAGCAACCCCGCCAGCCCCCGTGCCACCTCATCTGCCTCATCCATGGGCGAGGACTCAGGCACACCACCAGCAATGCAGCCTCCGTGGTTCTCAGATCTGGGGGGCAAGGTGGCTGTGGCAAGGAAGGTTTCTCATGCCAAGATGAGTCCTGACCTGCTCACCCTCCTGGAACAACGGCTGGAGGCTGAGGGCATCGATCTTACAGAGGAGCCCTACTCTGACAAGGTTAGCAAAGTTTCATTAATCTGAACATGTGACAAGAAAAATCACCTCACAGTTTATATTACAAATACATTTGGACTTTTGGTTGTGTTGCCGATTGTGTTGCCGATTGATACACAGTACACAGTATTCAGTTTATACAACCTTCAGACATATGCTGGCAATATAAAATTCCATTCCAACTACAAAAACGTCCAAACTTAATTCCTTCTGTAATACATTATACTGAACTTTTTGTACACGCTCTCATAAGTTTTTATGCTGATAATTAAAATGGAGTATAGAGAGGAGGTGAGGAATTATATTAAAAACCACATCTTAGCCAACACGTAACAAAATCATATGAAGTCATATTTCCATGGTTAATGTGAAAATGGGGCTCAAGGACACCACTGGGCGATACTTTCTGCCGTCAGGAGCTTTTAGTTTAGCAATCGTAACATACGATGGTAACATGTCTAACTCAGTCATAATACATGAATGCAGCTTGGCTCCAAATGACTAACAACACCAGCAGCATGCTTTGGAACTCATTTAGTTTAAAAATAAAGACTAATAGAGTCTAAAAATGTGTGCGTGTGCGTGCGTGGGTTAATAAATACGCTGCCTGGAGCTGAGGGAAAGACTGGACTGAGTTTCACAATGATGCGGTTCAGACCGTTAAGTTTATGGGCTCAATCTTACTGAAGGCAGACAGGGTTATAAAACCCTCTGCCACTCGCCAGACCCCAGGCTGGGCCCCCTTTTAACACAGTGGAGCCCCCGACACTGGCAGGAAAACAACAAACACACAGAGGCATTAAGAGATGAGGTGAAAAATATGTGTCCGACCACAGCACAGTTCTGCTGGATTCCTATTAGTTAGAAGTGGTTTGGCAGGAACATGAGAAGCACGGTGCTGCTGTAGTAGCAACATGTAGGGTGGGAGCACATAAATGCAGTCATTGGTGTCAAAGGTCGTACAGGTTGAAAATGTTTTCAAACCTGCAATTTGCTAATTAAATCATGCAATTATTTATTAAGATTAAGGTAATGATTTGGATACTTTGCATCAAACATCAGCACTTCCTGAGTATAGCATTGAGTATCTAAAACAGTCAAGTATTAGAGCAGGAGTGGGGGGTCTCCGGGCCGAATATGGCCTGCGAGACCATTTGATCCGACCCTCGAGGTAATTCGTAAAACGCACAAAATAAAAATCCACTAGCAAAAAAAACTAGACGGCAATATTTTAAAGGGCCGACTGACCAAAGGTCAGGGTCCTTGAACACAACACGAGCGGAACGTGTCATCACGTGGTCACGTCATGTAAAAAAAACTTCAATTTTAAACGAGACGGTCGTTGATATCAGTGAACGCAGCGTGGCGAGTGTTAAACAGAAAGCTGGATGCAGAATGTCGCACTTTCCAGGAGAAATTGGACGAACGATTATTTCTTTGTGGAAGTAAAAGGCCAGTGTGTCTAGTTTGTGTGGACGTACTTGCGGTGATGGAAAAATAATGTCAAGCGTCATTACTGCACAAAACATGCCCGAGCTGAAAGGACGAGTGCGTTTGGATAAAGTTAACGCTCTTCAGCGGAGTTTGGCCCAACAAGCAGCTCTCTGCAGAGCAGAACATACAAACATGGAAAGATAGAGAGGTAGACCACCACACCAATAACAGACTATTCCACCACTGCTGTGCAATTATCACTGCCATGTGCAATATTCACTTTATTTTCTATCAACCTCTTGGTACTTATATTATTTTTTATTACATTTAATTATTGTTTACTGCCTTTTTACTTCATATGTGCTTTTGCTGTGACAAGATACATTTCCCCGTTGTGGGACTAATAAAGCATTTCTGATTTCTGATAAAACGGATACATGGATAAAAAAGTTGCTTTTTTGCACAGCATAAAAGAAAGGTGAAATGAATGGGCTGTGTCTTAAAAAATGTTTGCAGAGGTTATGAGTTCAATAATTAGTATGGGCCTCGAAGGATGTTGTAAAAAGAAAATGGCCCTTGATAGGAAAAAGGTTCCCCACCCCTGTATTAGAGGTACAGTAGCTTGGTTTGCAAAACATGTTTATATTCCTAAAACAAAGCTATTTATAAAAAGTACAGAACAGTTACATGTACAGTAGTGGTAAAGGTACCAAATCTCAAGATTTCCTATTGATATTAGGATATGTCAAACGTTATCCAGCCCCGGGCATCATAAAAGAGAATAAAATCAAATGAGTGAACGTCCTGAAACATGTCCATTGTTGGAGACCGAAAGGCATCTGGCCCCCTTCTAATCCAGGCAGTGCGAAGGTTAGGCTTGTATGACCTGCTCTCCATCCATCTCTCTGGAGAGATCAGTTCCTACCGCCCACCCTTTGATCCTCAAAAGACCACTGGTCCAGTTCAGCCAACCAAAACCAGGCCTTGCTGGAAATCTGCCATCGCCCCAGGTGTCTACACAAAGAAAGAGAGAACAAGAAAACATGTTCAAAAAGATCAGCAGAGCTTTCTGCCTGGCTTTATCCTTCACATAGTCGCTGCTCATTAAACTGTTTTAAAATCCTGTATCCTCCTCTCTTTCCACTTCTCTCATCCTAATTGGTTTCTTTTCCAAAACAAGATACAACTCAATATTAATAGCAGAAATAGACATAGAAAATCTGATCTAAAACAAGGATTAGCTGTAACTATAGACTATATATAGGAGAAACTATATATAACTATAGGAGCCAGAACGACATCCACTGTCCTGAGTTTAGTTATAGTGGCTATATTCTAGTGTTTGTCTTCATATTTCTCTGTCTCATTTTTGGAAATGGGCTCATTACCTCGTCAGAAGATGTTCTTAGAGAGGTAATTTGATGCCATTAGACTGTTTAATTTATTCTTCATAATGACTGTAATAAGTCAGGATGATCCTTTATGTCAGCCCACTTTGTGTTGCCTCTCACTGGTTGTTTATTCACTGCTTTCTGACACAAAGAGATATCTGACATGATGTCTACTTCTTTGAAAACCATAGATTTATGTGTATTTATTTGGTTGAAATGTATTGATGTTTTAATATATGTATGTCTTACGTCTCTCTCTTCCATTTCTTTCCACCAGCATGGCCGGTGTGGCGTCCCCCAGCCACTGGTGCAGCGTTACTCTGAGGACTTGGAGCAGCCGGTCAAGAACGTGGCCTCCACCATGGACCAGCTCCGAGTCAAAGAGCTCCGTAAACAACACCGCATGGCTGTAAGGCAACAGCACTGATTGTCCTGAGAGAACTTTAAATCAATAGAGACAATGTTTAGGAGTTATAATGCGAGATAAACGCTAAGTAAGGCTTTTCTAGAAAGGAACAATACAGGCTGGAAAAATAGGCCTATTATGACTTTAATTTTCCTACACCCAAGGCTGGCGCCATGATTAAGGAGCTGTGATTATTATGCTTGCTTAAATATCTAACAAGCTGAGTGAGATATACTTTAAATAGGGAATTGACTTAATTAGTCTATCTTTATCCCACAACTCTGGCATGATTTGACAAAAGAAACTCTACTGTTTTTTAGTTGCAAACCAGAAGCTCTATAGTCGGTCGGTCCACAAACATTTCCCAACCCGTTGGCGGCCACAGTTTTCGCTCTATGATGCTAAAATTTGGCATGGAGGTCAAATGTTAGTGAGGTTGTGTTTCTGAATGCATGAATGCGTGGATACGTGCACAAATATTGGTCGAAACTTTGCGAATTACCAAATATCTCTCTGTGTATTCAGTAATGTGACATCATCAGAGAAGCTACTGTAACTAACGCCTTTTTTTTTTTTACCCATTCTGTCACTCAGATTCCTTCTGGAGGTTTGACAGAGATGTGCCGGAAGCCTCTGCCCTCAGCTAACATCAGCACGGTCTCTGATTGGCTCACATCCATCGGCCTTCCCATGTACGCTGCGTCTCTGGCTGCGGCGGGAATCGACACGCTGAGTCGCGTGGCCTTGTTAACAGAGAGCGGTGTGTGGGAAGCAGGGGTGCAGGATGAAAGACACGCTCGCCGGCTGCTCAGTGAAGCACGATTGGTCGGCTCGCACAGAGAGGTGCAGTCCTAACCATGTCGGTGGAGTCGTATAAAATAACAGGTATCAACTCACTGGTCAGCACCATCTTATTTAAACATGGTCAGTAGGCGGCCAAAGACAAATTGGCCACAGGACTCGACGATCGCACGAGCGACCACAGCACTACAGTACTTCCTGTCTCGCATGTGTCAAAAGACTTAAAGTGAGCCGCACAGCTCTCTGATTTTCTCTCTTTATCCCTCTTTTCTCAAATGATTAAAGCATTGCGGAGTTCCTCCTAACAGCCAAGACAAGATATCAGATGCCTTTTTAAAAATACAAATAATAAAAACAAAAAACTGTAGACTCACTCCGTGGGATGGCTTCCATTCTGAAGATGCCCCCAAAGTCTTAAAAAAAAAAGACTTGGATCTGCCTTGAAGGAAGAAAGCACACTCTTTTGTAGGATGGATGTTTTTTAAATACAGAAGGACAGTTTACTTCCTGCATATTTCATAAGTGCTTCGGATTCATCGTTGGTGGCAAGGCAACATTATCTGAGGGTCTGTTTAAGGAAGTAGCTCGGCCAAAGTGATTTACTCATCATTCAGCGTTTCATTCGCACTAATAGGTTCACAAATGACAACATTTGCTTAATATCTGGACTTTTAATCAACTAAATACATACACCAAACTATGAATAACGGGGTGGTTATGAGATGGATTATTTTGTATCATGTTTCTGTATTATAGCATAATGCATATCTTCATTTTAAAATGATTTATATGTTCAAATTTGTGTTTGAATGTTGCAGCCTTGTTTTGGGGCCAGCTCTGTCATTTCTAAGCTGAAACAGCTGACATCACACCTTTTTTTATATTTCATATTATACTGTATGTCCTATTTCACTGCATATCTTGGATGCACAGCCTGCGCCGATATGAATACAAGTCTTACGGAAAGCTCTGTTTCACTCCAGTAATCACAATCAGCTTTCACAGCAACAATACATTCCCCGTGTATCCAAGCACATTTTGAGTTGCCTTACCATTATGAATGAATAGCTTCATCAAATAGAACGTACGTATAGTATCGACTATACAACCAGGCCGAGCTGTGCTAAAGGTGCAAGCCTCTTTAGTTCTGAATGTGTCTGAGAAATAATTGAGATTTTATGAACGCAAAACACTCAAGCAGATCATTTCAGCCACACGCATGGATGTGGACCACAAGACATGCCTCTGGTGGATTGTGGTTTCTATACTTGTGAAACTCGGATGAAAAAAAACCACAGGCCCGACAGACCCCGTCCTGTGTTTAACATCCCCGCTCGACACGTTCACATGTTTTATGCAGATGGTTGCGGGACAAGGGATGGAGGAGAAAATAGAAATGTTCCAAAGACACACCTGACATCTGAGCTGTCATATCTGGAATTTATTAGACTGTCTACACTTTGGTTGCAGAGGATTTTTGATTTATAGCGGGATAAAAAGCTGTTAGAGACTTTTAAAACACATTATACTGCAGCTATAATCACATTATACTGCAGCTATAATCACATTATACTGCAGCTATAATCAATGGCGGTTTGAAATTCTTAATTGGACTTTTCTCAAACACACTGATGATATGTAGTTGTATCAGGTGAAAAGCTGTGTCACTAAAATGTCTTGTATATCAGGGACTGCGTCGGGTCAGCCTGTTACAAAAACGGAAATAAAAACAACCAACAGTTCATAACTATTTAATTTGCAAACTCTGCATAAAATGGAGCTAAAAAACGTTTTTTTTTATTATTTTTATTTCTAACAGCAAAGTTCTATCTTTCATAGTCAGAACTGAACTGAAGACTTATTCCTTGGAGTTCATATTTAAAAACTTGACCAAGTGTTATTGCTAAAATTAGAGGATGTTTTTTTGTTTTTTTTTGCAGTGGGCACTTGATAGGTAGATGTTTGATGCCTTTTTCTCTCTTCAATCAAAAGTGGTGCTCTGAGAAAGCGACGGTGGGGTCATTATAAAAAAAAAAAGTCAAAGACTCAAGAAGTGTTTTGTAAAGAATTAAAATACTGACACTGTAAATGCACTTTAGAGGGTAAATCTAGCTGTTTTGTAGGCGGAATTGGCTACATTTTGTTCACAGGTCCATAAATGGACATTTGTTGTCAGGTATTTCAAAGGGTTTCAGTGGGATATGCTGGTATTTTATTTTAGTATTGAGTTCCCAATGCCAAGTTTGATAACCATCCACAGGTTAACCTGTTCCAGTTACTCACTTCCAGTTTGTTTTTGCAGTCTTATAAAAAATAAATTCTTAATTACATATATGAAATGCTTAGCAGAAGTTGCACATTCTGTATATGTAATTGATATTTAAATAACTTATTTTTGCTTTTTTTTTTCATATCAACTGTAATTAGCTGTACTATATGAATAGCAATACCTTCCTGCATAATGCATATTGCTTTAGCCAGTGAGGAACTACAGTATGTATTGTAAAATATGTGTACAAATTATTTTATTTGGTTTTCATCTACCTAATGATTGTCCATACAGATTTGCTTGTGTATTGAAACAACAAAAGTAATGTCCATAACTATTTGTCATTCTGAAATATAATAAAAACTGTTTCTTGCCATAGACTGGCCTTCTGTTTGTCGCTACACACACACACACTCTCTCTCTCTCTCTGTCTCTCTCTCTCTCTCTCTCTATGATAACTTCCTTAATAACATTTTGAAATTAAAAAGTGAATATGGCCAACAAAAGGAATAATAACCCTAACTTTATTTGATTAAAACATGTCTGTCAAACATATTATTTTATTCTTAGATGTACGAAAAAGAACAAGCTAATAACTTTATACGATTTAGTCGAATTGAAAAACAGAAGACAACTCTGTGACCTTATTGGCATGCACAGTATTTCTGAATAATAACTCCTGGACTTATTAAACAAGGTTCCGTTGGCGGTTAGAGCTTAAAAACATTGTCTTGCTTTGTCTGGCTTGTAATGCCTCATTTAAAAAAACTGCACACATCTGTTCATCAGGACATGTCTGGATCGTGTTGCAGTGCAGCTGTTCATCAATGAAACCAGGCAGAGGTTTTCCATTCTCATTCATGTCAAGAAGCCCCAAATAGGTGCGCACCAGACCGTGGACTGCAATTTGATAAACTGTTGTCCCAAAAGACTGCGTCTGAGATTGTTCTTGCATAACTTCTATCTGTGATGGTGTTTAGCACTCTTCTGAGTGGAGACACACAACTGAATAAGAATAAACTACAAAACTTGTTTAGTGCGTCGTGCTTGGTTAGCACTTTTTTAAAGAAAGGAGCCACTGAGCAATAATTGTCCTTCATATAGCTGTAATGAGCAGTTAGCTTCCCCTTCACGACTATGTCTTCCACAGATACAATTGCTCATCCAATTTAAAAGTTTCTCAGGAGGGAAAAGACGAGACCTTGGTGCAATGAAGACTCTCTGGCTCGAGTTTCTTCACATTACTCCATTTTCTTCTGCAGTGTTCACAAATGGCTGTATTTATGTCCGTATATAATGTGTGGTGAGAATCTGCTGTGGGATCACAACATTTCACAGCAAAGAAAATTAGATTGTATTCCATTATTCTTTCAATAAATCTGAATATGATCGTTTGTCTATATGTCAGGATAATGGCACACTTGGTCATGACAGAGGATGAATAATTAGCCGACTCTGTGAATAGCCAATGCGATGCCACAGATTCCTCCCCAGTAAACTGTAATGAGTGTCATACTTTTATCGATCCTTATTGTGAAATTCTCTCGCCCCTCCAGAAAGCTCTGAAGTAATCCCTCTGAAAGTTTGTGATGTTAGTGAACTCTTAACTTAAAGTTTACTTTAGTGTTAGACAGAAAATCTGAATTTGTAGGTCCCGTGGTTATTCCCCCTGCACAGAATCTTATTGATTCTTATTATGGTAGGGTACACTCAATCAAGTGGACTCTTAGTCTTAAGCGTAGTGGGCCTTGTTCAAATGTGCAATGATCTTGCCAAAATGAGGTTAATTACTCTCTGCGTCCTGCTACTTATTTTTCACCCTAATATGACGTCAGTAGTGAACACAACACCTTGAGTAATCACAGGTGTGTAGACGCAACTGTTTACTGACTATGTGAAATCAGAAAAAAGTAAGAGGAACTTCAGTTGAATCGAGGTATTGATTTACATGCACGTCTGGGGTTATTACTTTTTAAACATTGGGAGTTTATGTATGTTTTCTCCAGGTGCTCCACTTCCGCAGTTCAAAGAAAAGTTAACACGCCACCAGCAATGATTTGTTTCAAATCACACGGCCAGTAGATCTAAATAAACTGAACCTGATTTAAATGAATGACCTTACCGACATCTATAATTCTGTGTAATAAACTGCTGTGCTTGCAGGGGAGATTGGACTATAAACCCATAATGCATTCACTTATTGCGCCAAGCTTGCGAAATACACTGCTCCTTCTATTCACAATTCATTTACCTTTGTAAAAGCTAAGCAAACGGGCCCTCGGCAGGATTAATGGGCTCTTCTTTAATACCGTTTGTCTTTCAAGCCAAATAGATTTTTACAGTAGTTGTTGCTCCCTTGACCACTGTAGCCGTCACCAGTGAAAGTCTCATGGTGAGGTAGTTATTGTGTTGAATGACTGTCGCCTAAGTGCAGGTGTAGACTAATGGTGGGTTCTAACTCTGCTGTGGAAAGATATATGGCTCAGTGTTAGGGCCTTACAGCTGGCCTCGGGGGAAAGAGAAAGTTTAAAGCGAACACACACACAAAAGAAACGATCAGATACTCATCTCACCTTCTTTTCAATACACATCAAACATCTACCCCCTTATCTTAAAGTGCTGCCATCACATTGTGTTCCATTTTATATAATAACCACTTTACACAGGAAATAGGTCACTGAAGGCATTTCAATGTCATGTGAAATCTCAAAATCATTAATAAAACACAAAAGGCCTTTATTATCATCATATTGTCAAGGCGTTGGTAAGGGATAAGGCTACCACTCTCCACTGAAAAGAAACATGTGCTTTACACTTTTTAGACTCCTGTTAGAATGAATGCCCACCGACTACTTGTAAGGCCCCCCTCCCTCCCTGAACACTGGGTGACGCTGTTTTACGCACTGCAATCCAAACCAAATCCTGTATGAGGTGGAAGTTTTTCCTCTTTCCACGTTCAGTAATCTGACACCCAAAAGACTCCGACAGAAGGATGGACCCTTAACTCGGCTGGAAGGACGGAAGGAAGGAACACATATCCAACGAGGGCAAACGAGAGGGACCGAGCAGAAGCGAAACGCTGTGCGCAAAAAACAACCCCGTGGCTGCGGCAGCGGAGGAGAGCTGGGTGCCTGCGCGTCTCCAAAATAACTGGCCGTCCGACTCAAATGCTCTCAAAGCGACAAGTTTCACTTTCCACATGCGGATGGATGACTTTCCACGGCGCTTTGTGAGGAGGAGATGATGAAGAATTTCAGCAGCAGTCCCCTTCACAGCAACAACCAACAACCACCCAACCACGTTAGAGAGCGAAACAACAGAAAGTACAGTTTACTCTCTGCTCTGCCGTTGCGATTTTCCTTGCGAGGTTATGGTTTCTGCATGGCTACGCTGTTCCTCTTCTGTTTCGGGTCCCTTTTTTACCAGCTGAACGGAGGACCCCCTAAAATCCTGCTGGACATCCGACAGTATCTCGGTAAGAACTTTTCATTTTCCTCTGCTGGCTGAAGCGCGTCATCATCAAAGAGATTATTTTGAATAGTTGCACTGCACGTCTAGACGCCCTGCTTTGATTAGCTTGTAAAGGAAAGTTCATCCTAAATCAAAAGAGAATTATTGGAGCTTGAACCTCTCACTCACCGCTGGGCAAATGTCTCTTTTATGAATGCAACCGGAGTCCACGGCGTCTCCTCGACCCCATTCACCTCAGAGGAGTTATCTCAATATCCTCTAATCATTCATAATATTTAAACCACAAAAGTGGCTCTATTTGAACATGACACATTTTAGTAAGAGAGTGGATGCTGGCATTTGAATGTGCACAACTATCTCTGATAAAACATTCCTCCGATCTTAGAAGGTTCTCCGACCCAAGTTTAAAATCCAAAACAATCCACATCCAAACCTGAGGAATGTGCTCCCCTTTGCAACATTTGAATATCAGTTTTGACTTGTCAGTGCGAGATTGGGATCTATTATGGTAACAAGAACTCGGCAACTGTAAAGATTCATACTGTATGTGGATGATGACTGACACCTCTGCTTGTACAGCCAGCTGGAGCGCTCCAGCCACACGACGCTCATTACGCACGACTGGCACCGGTGGAACAAGCGCAATAGTGTTCTTAAAGACGAAATGTATGCTGGTGTTTTGAGACAGCCAAGCGTGCTATGTTTCAGGATTAATGCTTCTATAAATGATACAGTGAAGGGAATGTGGAGCTGTTTGTTCTAAGATAGAGGTTGCCAACCTGTTTTTCCTTAGATGTGACTTGGCATCGCTATTACTGTCATTATGCTACACCGGGTGATAACAAGAAGAAAGTGGATAAAGCCTATGAGAAATATCTACATCTGAATAGATCAGATTAAAAGAAGAAGTTTGTGCTCCAGTGATTTCAACCCAGCTGATACTCTACACAGAGTACAAGTTGATTTCTTATCAACATGTCTGTCACTGCTCTAACTCGGGCTGCA
The DNA here is from genome assembly GCF_900634415.1 of Cottoperca gobio. Lineage (NCBI taxonomy): Eukaryota > Metazoa > Chordata > Actinopteri > Perciformes > Bovichtidae > Cottoperca > Cottoperca gobio. Next base: position 8,484,225 of record NC_041378.1, read on the forward strand.
GCTGGGAAGTGTGTGTGTGTGTGTGTGTGTGTGTGTGTGTGTGTGTGTGTGTGTGTGTGTGTGTGTGTGTGTGTGTGTTGAAAGGAGGTTGTGTTCCTACCTATTTCTCACAGAGGGCTTGGGACTTTATGACGTGATAAACATCTGGAACAGAATAAGAGTCACTCACCAAGTCAGCCACTAATCCCGTGGGTCAGATTGGTTTCCTGTAGACACACACACACACACACACACCCGACACACACACACACACGCGACACATGCATACACACACACACACGCTTGCGCACTGCAGCTGTCAAAAAATCGTTTTGATTTGGTCCAGTGTTGCAAAACATAAACACAGACATTTTCTACATGTAGTATTTGCAGCCTATGAAAACACTTTTTATTGTGCAGACCAAATTGAAAGCCAGTTTTAAAGCTTTATTTGGAGAGTGTATACTTTCCTCTAAAATGCAGCTCGATTGCCTGAACATACTCTTACACACACACACACACACACACACACACACACACATACACACTGTATCATCATCACTCTCATGAATTTCAGCAGCACTAAATGTGATTTAGAAACTGCAGCAGTCAATGCAAGTACAATTTTGTTTTAGTGGAATTGCACAAAGCTACTGTAATGTGTGCACAGTCGGACAGCTGTAATGTCTTCTACACTCACCTCCTCACTCAGGGCACTCTGCTTCTGAGAGTGCTCTACAACCCGCACACACACACACACACACACATACAACACACACCACACACACACACACACACACACACACACACACACACACACACACACACCCTAGCAAACAGGATGAAGCAGAAGTGTGTACTATCAGCACAGACAAACACGCAAGCACCAGCAAACAGACAGAGACTATGACAATATATCATTTGCACCGTCATAATCCACCAGCGCTCGAACACGTGTGAACCATGAGGGTAAGGAATCCCTCTATCGGAAGATGAATGAGTGGGCCCACCTGCATGACGTGCTCTTCACTGCAGCTCTGCACAGAGACCCTGAAGGCCTGAGCCTTGTCAAACACACTGACTCCTCTATACTCAATTGACCTCAGGAGGGGGGTGTTACTTATGTAACAGTGACACAAACACACTGTAGCACCTCCGCCGGGGTCTGGATGAGTAATCGTCTCTGCTCATTAAGATGCCGGGGCAAGGAGAAATTGCTTTGTTCCAGAATCGGATGGCTGCAAGCTGAAAGATTTGACACTAAAGTGTACGATAAATCGGATGTCACTAATGAAGTAATACATTTTGAGGGAAAAAAGCTTTTTGTGGTGGATTCTGAAAAGGTCGGCTGTTAGGTGGGAGACGGGAAAGAGGGAAACGCATAGATTAGTGGGCTTCAGGTGTGGCTTTGAGCACTTAAAAAGGAGAGAATCAAGAAAAGTGGCAGAAAGGAGGAAATGTGGAGAACTAGCTGTGCAGAATATTCTTATGATTTGGTGTCAAAATGGTCTGATTTTGAGGAAAACTATTTTGACAAAGAACTTAATGTTCCACAGTTTCTCTCTGTCACCCTCACCCCGTGAATTACAGACACTCTGTGTCCCTCTCAGTTTTTAATATACTTTTTCTGTCTCGGAGTCATAGATCGATGACTGGAACACTTGGTGAGGCAGCAACTGAAGTCAAACTCTACCCCACCAACTGGAATGAATGAGAAAATAGAGAGGATATTCAGCATTAATAATCCTGCAATGTATATTGTACACTGCATGTGTGTGTGTGATGGGCAGGCCAGCAGCCTCTTATAAGCATCCAGTGATTAGCTGATTTGTTTACTTGTGTTACTTTTGGCTGCCAAGATGAAGGTGAGGATTCCTGGTGGGGTATGTTAATGTGGGTGTGAGCGGGATTTTATGCGAGTGTGTGCGTTAGGCGTGTGTGTGTTTCTGTCAGAAGCACTGCAAAGGGAACAGACCCTGTTTTGTGTGGGCCAGCGGGGAGGTTGGTGTTTGAGTGTGTCACTCAACGTATAGCTGCAGCAACTAAAACGTGCAGACCTTCAGACCTGGGTCGACTGCCTGTCATGGAGTCTCTCTTGCACTTTCTTAATCTCTCTCACGATTACCTCGACCAATCCAGCTACTTTAGCAAAAAAAGCCTCCATTTGAGTGATGTGTCTGTCTCGCAAAGTTGTGTGTCTCTACATGTGTCTGAAAGGTCTCTGACTGACTTTTTTTTTTAGAAAGGTGGACAGCTCGTTGTACCACTGTAGGCCACCCTGACTGCTCACAGCTCAGGGAAACAGCGGTGTAGAGCTAAATGACTGAATGAAGTGATTAGTACTCAGTTTTGGACTCTTTCCATAGAATCAACAGACTCCAGTTCTGGTTCAAATGTAACATGTAACCAAAATATGAGAGAAAATAGGATTTAGCAAAGACTGGACCCTGCCAGAGATTGAAGCCATAGAGCCTGTGTTTGTCTCTATTCACACACATCATATATCTCTGCAGTGACATTTCAAATACTAGTTGACTCACAGTATTGTCATGATTTCAAGGAATGTGAATAAACTGATGGGAAAATTACTTTCTCTTGCTCTTCGATATTGCACGCCATCCTCTTGTAGCTCCTTGGAGCCGAGAGAGCAAAACAGAGAGGAGGATCTTTCTCTGCTCTCTTAAATCTCCCAGTTATTGAGATGAATCTTTCAGGATTAGCCAGGATATGGTGTGCTGAAACCTTCCATGTGAACAAATCTAATGGGGTTTTAAGGAGTCTGGTACACAGGTCTTTCTCTGTGTTTGTGTGTTGATACATTTCCCTATCTCCGTTCCATAAATCATAAACTCTGAACAAACTCTGTGACCTTAATACACTCGCACACATGAATTCAACTTGCCAGAAACTGGCCAGCAAAGTGTTGGAGTTGTAGACTGCAGGGCGGTGTTTGGGATTAGACAGGTATGTGTGGACACAGAAGAAGCTTCAGGATATCTCTCCTCCCTACCGTGTCTGTCGAATTAACAGCAACGCTGGCCAGGAAGTGGATGAAAACAAACTGTTTAAGTGAATTCAAATAAAGTTTAGTTTGGCTGGTGAGTGACCACTTGGTAGAAGTAGTGCTACTAAATAAACTTCACATGTGAGAAGATAGAGAGGGGAGTGATACAGAAGGGGGGGGAAAGTGAAAGGTTGTGTGCTGTGAGCTTGATGTGGACAATACAAACACAAGTACGCTTCACTCATGTTGTACCTGACCTCTGACAGACATACAGACAATGCAAACACACAGTGAGTGCGACACGTTGCTAATTACAAGTGCTGATTTGATAGAGACTGACATCTTTGACTTCAAAGTCTTCAAAACGGCCGGTTGGACCATTAATACAAATGTGCTGACAAGCTTGAATACACACAACTATATTTTTTAGATTCTCATCAAAATCCCAAAGTTCTGAAATATGTCACTTTGAACCCTGTTTAGAATATAAACATCTATAATATCACACTGGGAAAGTTAATACGTACTTCTCCTCTTTATGATTACGAGACTTTTAAGTCACAAATCTGTTCCACTAACCTCAAGTCTGACCTGCTGCCCTCATTTGCTTAAATGTGCTAAAAAAAAAAGGCATATTAAGTCACATACCGTACGTACGTATCTCGTGCATGTGCACGCAGACGGGCGCGCTACTATGAGGAAACTGACACACAAACTACACAAAATGCAAAAGAGCTTTGTTGAGCTAGCCCAACATGTAAGTGTGATTTTTGGAGCAAACCCGCCACTCTATTCACACCAGCTCGCCCGCTTCCTGTTAGAGGATATTAAAAACGAGGTCTTTATTTCGTCCCGTCATATTTTGTTCTTCAAACTGACAATTTCAGTGCACAGACTCTTGGATCAAAGTGATAGAGTTCAGGCTATTTACCAAATAAAAATGGAAATCAGGCAGGTGCCGGTCAAGCTGTCACTCTAGATTTTAAAATGACTAACAGGGTTGCCAGGTGTGTACCAGTCAGACTCTGGGGTGACGTTGGTCATGTGTCTATTCCCTTAGTCATTTGAATTGTTGTTATTATATGTGCAATGTTTGAGCAGAGGTGACAAACCGAAGCACAAACATGGATTTATATTTAATACTAAATTGCTGCTCCAAGATAATCTCACATTTAGAGGGTGGAGATAGAATAATATTTTGCATCCACCCAACACCTCCAGCTGACACGGCTCATTAGGAGTTGAAGGCAGGACAACTTGGCCTACTTCCTATATATATTCCCTCCTCCTACAGTATGTTAGTCCTCATGGAAGTGTCGAGGAAAACTAAGCATTGCCTCCGACAGACCCCAAAACAACTCCTAGCTGGCGTCACTTCCAGCCTAAATGCCAAAACAATCAGACGGCCTGTTATTCCCTCTGGGTTGGTAAAACAAGCAGCCCTCCCCGCTGAGCAGAGGCTAGCTACGCTCTGTTTATTTACCTGCGTTCTAAGGTGCATGCCAGCTTGTTAATTGAGTTAAGGGGTCAATAAAGGTATAATAGTTTTTACATGAATGGAAAAACAGAAAGATTTTAATTCAAGGATTTGAAACAAAACAAAAGCAGAACATTTGATTTATATTTTAGGAATATTATTATAAGCACTTGGTTCTGCATGCGGTGAATGGATTAGCATATTATATTTTTTCTTAGTAAATGATAATAAATGATGATCTTTTGCATTCCTTATTTTACTTTTGTATGAAACAATAGGAAATCATTTGAAAAATAGCTTCATGTTAACACTGTTATTACATAATAGAAGCAATTAGCATCACCAATTAGCATCCCTCTGCCTGACAGGCTGCTATTGCTCTCTCCAGAGAGACGTGAAAAATGCTAAAACAACCAAGGGTAATTATCCTCCATTAGTGTATTTGTTTTCACCACACAAAAAGAGAGCAGATGGAGACAAAGATTACCAATATGCCAATGTTGTTAGACTGAGACTGCTGTTCAAAGCTTGTTTAGGAATAATAATTATAACCCAAGAGAAATCTTAGATACATTTGTGGCCAATGGTTTGTAACTAGACCGGTGTGCTGTGCTTTTGACAAATGAGAACAACGAATAGCTTTAATTAAGACATTAATAGTGCCCATAGATATTCTTGTTCTACAAAGTTGGGATGTGTTCAGTTTCAATACACAAAAATATACTTTTAAATAACATTTCTGTTCACCGGTTCTGTTATTTTCCAGTTTCTTTTCAGTTTTTTTACCCTTGAAAGAAACGCAAGATAAGCTTGACAGTCAGACTGACAACATGAATCTATTTGTATCTTCAATTGTATGAACCTTCTTCCCTTTTTCATCAAAACCGAGGTTTATTGTGTTCATATTTGAGCTTAAGAGGTGCTTGTAGGAGTCTGTTTTAACTTTGGAGTGAGACATGATAGATGTTCTTTATGCTAAGCTAGGCTACATTTTGCACATAAACCTACATATACAGTAAATTGTAACTTTTACTTTTCATTCTTGTGTTCAGATCGAACAAACAAGATACAACCTGTTAATAAGTGAGCTTTAGAAGTGCTGGTAAGTAGATTTTGTTACCATCTGACCTGTTTCCAGTCTTTGTGCTAAGCTAAGGTTAAAGTTAACCATCTGCTGGCTGTAGCCTTATATTTACCTGACCCGATAGTGACATGGTATCGGCCTTTTAATTAATCAAACTCTCCCGAGAGGGAATGACTATTGTGCCCAAAATGTCGTCATTTTCCTTTTAATGCAAAGACGTGAGCGTGATATCAATCTTCTCAACTTTTGCCAACAAAAGTGAGTAGGTGTATTCCTAAAATGAATTCCTTTAAAGCTTTTATAGCCCGACTTTATGTAAAAGTGAGTTATGATGTTCCACACAGCTCTTAGCTTCAGTCTATTAATTTCAGCCTTTTGTGCTTGATAAAGTCAAGAACACATTATACATCGGCTCAGAAGGGGGTTGTTTTAAGGACGTTTTTGCTGTTTTGAAGGGGGTTGCCAAGACACCGATGATGACTGGTTGTGGTGACTTTTATGTTAGCTTCTGTGACGGTGCGCGAACGGGTGGGTGGCTCGGGGCCCAGAGCCACTGGGTGGTACCCTGGCTGATGCTTGTAAGAAGGCGACTATGTATATCCCATACTTTAAAAGATCAGTGCCAGGATAAATAGAGGTCTTGCGAGAAAATTAGGTGTCCGCTTACAACATGTTAACCGAATGCCCCGCTTTAATCAGCTTTGCCCTACTCGTCCAGAAGGAACAAAACTTCTAATCTGAATCCAGGTCCTTTCATGTACCAATTGGAAACAGAATAATTGCAGTCTGCTTTGTGAGCGCTGTAGATATTTGGAACAGCTTTACCCTGCCTCATATCTCTGTGCCCTGGTGTTGTTAGCCTATTTGGAAAGTTTCTTTGTTTACTCTGGCGAGTGTTTGAAGCACTCCACATTCCTCGGTTTATTGCCACTGAACACCCAACATGTTGAGCTCTTGTTTCCGTTCCACTGGCCACATATACACTTGTCACCAAACAGCAGGTCTGTGTGGTGACTAAAGTCAAGCAATTATTTTGCAATTTGATCAAACAACTGGAGTCTGACTTCTTCAGTCCAGGGTGGCAAACACACAGCCTAAAGCCAAGTAATTGGCTGTTATGGGACTCGTTAAAAAGAAACATACTGCCCGGTGGTCAGCGACATACCTTGTTCAAGGAACTCTGCCTATCTTTGTTCAGAGTAAGTTTACCACAGCTCTGCTAGCCTCATTTCATGGCAATGAAAAAAATATATAGTGGTTTAAAATAGCAGCTTTAAATATACAGTAGGGCAGATAGAGCAGCAATGCCCAACCCATGTTGTTAAAACCACCATATGCTGGTTTGGGGAAATGTATTGCCTTGCACTTTAAAGTTTTTTATAGCCCATTCCCTTTTTGGGTTCAGCTGAGTAGATTGAAGAAACCAGTTTGTTACAAACTGAGGCTATTTGAAAAATGTAATTAATATATCAGAGTACATTCTAACTCTTTAAAGCTACTAGTAATGAATATTATTTTACAATAACAATGGATCACATGACTATGTTCATACAGCATCAGCTGACTGCAGCTCAACTCAGTTCTAGCTGAGCGTTTAGCTTCTTACAACTCACCGTTATAGTTTTCTAGACCGCAATGTTACCATTTGGGTTGACTCTCATGGCTCTCATTAGCCTTGTATGCAGACACGTGTAGTAGATGGGGAACACAGTGCAGCTAAAGAGTCAGATATTCCCTCAGGAGTTGGTGGAGACAAAAAAACGAGGCTTAAAAGTAGAGTGGATATTGGACTTACATTCTTCAAGTGGCCAGAAGCATAGTTCGAAATAACTGCAAAAATAACGTCTTATTTTGGATGTATTCCGTGAATAAGCTAAATGCGCCATCTGACATTTATTCTGCTGTCTTAGTTCACTTAATGCTAGCTCTTCTTCTCAGTTCTAGTCAACAGGTTGCACACTTTCTAAATATTGTTTAGCCAGACACCAGGACTGAGGCCTAAAGGCAATGTCAGGTGTGGGTTTTTTCAAAGACATCAGAACTAAAACGATACCTAATTACAGATTATCCTTTTCTACAGCACTCAGCCTTTATGATTATGGGGATCTTTCATCTGCTCTGCACAGGCCTGTTTGCTCCAAAAGCCTTGAACATAAAATCTGAAAGACCACGTAAATGTATATGATTTGGCTTCCACTTATTTGTGTAGAAGTACATTCATATGCACACACAGTAAGATGCCTCGAAAAGATCCTAAATTGCTCTCAGATGAAACAGTACTCAGATTAAGGGAAGACCATTAGACTCGAAGACTCAGCTTGCAAGAAGGATTGAATTGTTTCATTTATAATACGCTACTGCTGCAAGAAATGACTATACATTCCATTATTATTTCATTTTACTGCAACATTGTTCCTGTGTTTAGTCTAAGAGCTGGTCTTAAACTCCAGCTTCAGTTATTTCACACGAGCCAGAAAGAATGCATTTATTTTTGTTTGGAGAAAGACAGTTTTTACAGAGCCTCTCCACATATCTGAAGGCCAAGCTAAATAAAGAGGAGAGCTACAAAACCCCTCCCACCAACACAAACAAAGCCTTTTCCAACAGGTCTTTATTTCTGCTGGTCACTCAGAAAGTCAGCCTGAAGTAGTACCTGTCTACTTCAGCCTCACTGTCAGTGACACAGCCACTTTAAAATGATCACCAAATGCGTTGACAGCCTTTAGGGGGGAGATGCAGCTGATTTATAGTTATTTTTATCATTTTACTGACACCAGAGAGCAAAACTGTTAACACTGACAGGCTTTGGATGTGAAGCTGTTAAAAGTGTATACTGTGCTGCCAATGTGACACATAAAGTCAGTTTTAAAGAGCCTTTATAGTCAAATGTCATATAAGTAAATGTCAGTTTTCACACTTTTTCCTTCTCTGTAACTACATGTAAGACGGAGGCTATTCTTTTTTGAATCCCTATGGCATGTTGCACTAAACTCCACATTATAAAATATATTTTAATACTACTATCATAAGTGACTCTTCCTGTTTGTGCTTGCAACTGGAGGAATGCTACAGTAACTATCCTTAGAGAATAAAGATATTTCATTGCTCTAGAGCTCTAGAGCTTCTTGTCTGGGCTAGGACAGATTAATGCATTGATGGCAGAAGGAATGGGGGTGGACTCCTGAAAAGGACGGATCTGAAAAGCATTTTTGAAATGTTCAGATGGAATGTGGTCGTCCCGCGTGGAAAGCAAACCTCACTTCGGGCCAAATCTCACACCTCTGTCTCAAAATGTGTTCTCCTCCTCTGAAACCCACCTTAGTCTCCCACACTTCTCTCTTAGCGGCCCTCTTTTTCTACGCTTACACACTTTTCCCTCGACAGCCGTCTCTCACGTGAAGTGCAAAATGCAACTGACGCCACATCTTACCCGCACAAAAGAAAGTGAGGGTTAGTGCTAAAATCCACATCCTTCCATCACCTGTCACACTTATGAACTCTTCAATATCCAGATCTCCTTTTCTTCGTGTTTGCTCTCCAAACAACAGATCCTTCGTCTGCGAAAGCCGCAGCCGAGACATACTGTACTACGGTGCTGCAGGTCTAAGCTGCAACCTCAACCGTGTACAAATGTTCTGGTCTGTTGGAGAAGCCACATTTTCCAGATGTTTAGAAGGGAAATCTTCAGTGAAAGCAACACAGTCCAAAGCTAACAAAGCCTTTATCCAAAGACACACAAACACCCAGCTTCCAAGAAGTTGTTCTTTTTCCCGTCCAGTCAAAACTGAGGTTGAGCCCTTATTCTCGGGAGGGGATTGGTTCAGCAGAGGAGTCAGCGGGCGTGGTTGGTGGTGTTAATTACATAGTTGGAGAGTGATGGGTTGCATTCGACTAGTGTTTTAGTTTGTGTTTGAAAGAAAGAGTGACGGATTGAAATGTAAACGTTCCACCTTAGTTACTTTGTGACCAAGCACAGAGCTTCAGGAATGTAAACCCTCCACAGTAAACTAGTATCTCCTCAGACTTTAACAAGAGTTCAAAGGTCATGTGATGACCTCAGATAAACCCAACTTGAAGTTAAAGGGGGTAACTTTATAGTTTGGGTCTGATTCTTAAACACACAGTGTACGCCCCTTGAAAAGCCATCAGTTGTCTGGCCCGGTTCACTGGCCCAGATCCTGGTTGTGTAGTGTTTCCACTGGCCTGGAGAAAGTTGCCTGCTTCTTGGCCCACCAGCACCTTCCTGCTGCACCAGTCTGGCTTGGACTGCGCTGACTTTGTGCCAGTTGGACCTGCCTGTCCTGTAAATCCTTCCATCCCCCTGCCGAAAGCTGTTTTAATTCTTGACCACAAATTCTCACCCCAAGATTTGCCACGCTCTCTTCCACAGTTTACCCAGCCTCCCTGTTTCCTTCTTTCTATCTGTCTCCCTCCCCTTTTTTTTTCATTCCTATCTGCTCCTTTGCCACTGTCTCCATCTACACTCTCTTCCTGGCTTGTATCTCTTCTCTCACCGCACTGTCTTCTTCTTCTTCTTCTCTCCTCCTCATGTTTCCTCTTCTGTAAGTCTGCAAAATACTTCCAAAAAAATATTCTTTCCTGGAGAGCAAAATGTAACCTCTATGTTGTCCTACTCATTGCAGTGGACGTATAAGACCCAAACACACACACGCACACACACACACACACACACACACACACACACACACACACACACACACACACACACACACACACACACACACACACTAACACAGAACCATGCCATTGGCTGTGTGGTATTGCCAGCTGGAACGTTTGTGTCTCTAATCACTACATGCAGTTCCATTACATACTCAACCGCAGGATTTCAAAACCACTGTCTCTCGGAGCTCCCCTGTGTCTTCCTCCACCCATTCGCGTGCCCATTCATGTGCATGTGTTTATTGTTTACGCGTCTTTTATCTGTGAAAGAGAATGTGTAAGCATGCATCCCAACATCAGTGAATCCAAGAGTGCACATTCTTATATTTATATATAAATGCTTGGACAACTCATTTTGATATAAAAACCATGTGTGCTAATTGCAGTCCATTAAAACGTGCCGTAAATGATGATGCCAAGACATACTTGACATATTTTTATAATCTGTTGCTGCAAATGGCTGCTGTTTCACTAGTCTGAGGTTTTTTTTATGTCTTTTTGTGAATTTTGCTTTAGAGAACACATAGTTGAATACCTTCTCAACATACAGTAAAAGAACAGATACAAGATCACAACCTTTGGGGATTATCAGCAAATATTATTGTTCATTTCAGCCAGTGTCTTTATTTGAAATGTTCTCCATGGTCTCTCCAAAAACAAAAAACTTGGTCACTTTAGGGCAGCTTACCACAAATTGGAAGCCATCATCGTCTTTCTTCCTCATGCAAGTGTCTTCGGCCCCAACAACTCGTTCTCGTATGTTTCTTAACAGGTTTTTGAGCGCCGCGACTCGAGCATGTAGCTTAGTGTCGGCTTGACTATAATTAGCCGCTCTGTTCTAACGAGTTGTTTCTGAAGCCTAAAGCGAACCGCTGACCACCAGCTAGCGTAGCCTAGCCCACATTGCTAAATTAAAGAGAGTCCTCGATCTTCAAGGCCACGCTTAGCTTGAGACTGCACTCACAGACGGAGCGCACTTAAAGTGAATAGTAAACATACAAAACATTCCGGAAAAAAACAACACATTTTGTTTATTTCTAGTGTTTTGATGTACTTTGTTGGATTTATATGCCTGGTGTTTCCTGTTGGTGTAGTTAAACAAAGGAAATGCCATTGTTAATTTAAAAAAAGTTATATTTGCTTTACAAAACAAAAAACAAGCTTGGTTACCGATACCCAATGGTTACAGCAGGGATTCAGATCCTTACGGAACGAGTAGCAATAAGACCAAAAACACTCCATTACAAGTAAATGACCTGAAAATTAAAGCATAACTATTATCGGCTATTATCAAGAAAAATATGGAGATACTTTTTGAACTGCTTTAAACGCTGTTCTGTCTTTTATTCTACTGTATAACAATGTATCATAGTATAGACAATGATTAATGTTTAGAATCTGCAAAGTATAATAACTAAATGTAGTGGATTAAAAAGAGAAGACTGTTCTCTTTAGTGATGTGTGTCATAAATACACACGTTTGGAAAACTAAGAGCAATATTCATTACTGAACAATCAATGATTGGAGCACTAGGAGGAGGCAAAGGAACCATTTTTTTCTTCCAGAGATTATATGTTTTATGCTGTCATGAACGAATATAGTGACCGTTTGAACAAATATGGCAAAAAGGTATTTTTATAAAAGTTACCAACTGAACCTTTAAATGAGTAAATGTACTCTTTGATGTGAAGTAGTAGTAAACCTCCGACCATGTGCATCAATACCCTTATTCATTAATGCAGAGGCGCAGATCGCTCACGAACACATGTTAATATAGACTGTGGTGTACAAGTTGCCTGTCTATTTATAAGAGCAAAGGATCCCAGTGGTCTAAATAAAGATGTTGAAGGACCAGCAGAAACTGGGCCCATGCTGGTTATTCTTCCCACAAAACTCTGCATTGCCCCACTGAGACGGAAAACCACAACGCTAAAACCAAGCTTTCAAGGAGTTCATGTGTTCTGCTTGACGTCTGTGCTTTTAATTACCAAAAGCTTTTTAGGGAAACAGGTGGAGGAGCAGACCGTCGTCCTCCGCGTTGTTTCCTTATTAACCAGATGTCCTTTGCTTTTTGTCTCCCTTTATCTCTTCTCTCCCTCATTGTCCTTATCTCTTCCTTTTCTTTAATCGCTCTGACAATGTCATCTCCCAGACCAGAGTCTTAATGAGTGGGACGGATTCCTGCTTGTGTATTTATAGACAGAGCTAAAAGCAACATGACACATTGATTATAGGCTAGTGCAGACTGTCTTAAGTTTGTGAACTGTGACCAACAGTATTTGGACAAAAAAAATGATCATGAGTGACCACAAATACAGTCGGACAAATGTATGAGCAGGGCTGTTGTGTGGTTTGGTGCTGACGTCTCTCGAATGTCAATGACACACATATTGAGGTTTCAAATGTAACTTGGATCCAGCTCTTAGTAAACCAATATGTTTAAAATTAGGTGTGGATGCGGAATAGTCAGACGATGACATTTAATTCTCCCATATCATCTCAGTATTCGGCACAATGTTCATTTTTCACACCTTATTTGCATAAAAAGGTGTGAAAAGTAAATGAATGCATGCCAGTCCATGAATGAAAGCTCGCCTTTCAAAAGCAGACTGCACGAACGCGATGAGTAAAGGATCATACCGCCCTCAAATGACAATGATCTCACCATCGGACGGTGTTTATGAATGAAAGCTAGTTATATCTCGCCGCAGCTCTCTCTTTGAGCTAGTGTTTGGCCTGAATTTGAAGCTGTGCCCACGTTTCCGAGAGGCCGGTCAAGGGGTGAGAGAGTTTCCCTCACCTTAACACCGCGGAGCTCTACCAGACCCCGTATTAGCATGAATCAACAGTGTTGGCGTGCGGATGCTGTGTTTGTTTGCCTCTGCCTTGCGTTGCATGTGTACAGTAACTATATGTGTGTGTGACGGTGAGGGAGAGCTCAGTAGGGTGCCTGCTGGGAGAGTGCAGCACAGGGTTTCAGTGTGCTGCCTCTAAAGCAAGATGTGATATACTATGTAACCCTGCCTTAACACAGCAGAGGGAGATTTAGCACCTTCAACCCTCCCTCTGACCCTAATAACAGAAACAGAGAAGAAATAAAGCGGTGCTCTGCTGGTAGTAGAGTACTCACTTTATGAAGAAAATGAAGTTGCTAATAGGTGTATATTTCTTTATTGCTTCTACTTTAGAGCTTGTGGATTAGGTTTTGGTACCAGACCAAAAAAAAGAGCACGAGTGGGCAAAGGAAGAATTCGGAAAATGTGGACTCAGAAAAGCTCACTGTGCATTTGTTATGTTAAAACAAACATATCAGATAGAAGTATTTGCTTGCTAGTGCCATCATTGAATAGACTCTTTATAATAACCAGCAATGATATTTGTCATCCTACACTAATTATAGAGTGGTTATTGAAAGGTGCTGGTGGTGACATCTGTGTGGAGGTACTGTAGGAGATGATGGGACATTGAGTAATTAGAAGCCCCAAAGGTCCAAAAGTTAGCTTTTTGTTTTCTGTCTTTCTGTCTTTCTAACCCATTTTCGGTCCTGACCCTAACTTTGGGAGAGACTCAGAGTGTCAGTGAAGAAGAAGTACTTTGTTTACTAAACAATCAGGTAGTCCAGCATGTGCAATTACTTAAGGCATTTTGCAGGGCTCTGTTTTAATCTTCTTTAATCAGCAATTGAGCAAAGATGACTATCTCATCTGTACATTTACACTAGTGAGCTCCAGACAATTCAAGCCTCACCTTATTAAAGACATTTCAACACTTGGGTGACGGAGATAGTGTGGATACAACTTCCTCTGTTTCTCAAGCTGGGTCATAGTTTATGCTTCTCTTCGCTGTTACATCACGCAGTCAGTATGAATTAGTTAACTGAACTTCTGTTTATGTAGGAAGACTAAGATGATGCGTATGCTTGTTGCCTTATTGTATCATTTGTGTCAAACACCTACATAACTCGCTCAAGTAGGTGGCTGCTTTTATGTGTCCAAGGTTTTCACAGATGTTATGCACCCTGGGCGTGAATCAAAGTGCTAATTTTATACTACCAGTACTTCATCAATCAAGACACTTCAACTCTTACATTGCATCTGGTTCTGATCCGTTCCCACTTATCTTGTAGTTTTATGTATTTTGATGTGATTCTTTTTGTTTCAGTGGTCAACGGTGCAGGCGATGATTCACTTTCAGATTGTGCTGTTAAATGTGATTCAGGAGGATTTTTGTATTGATTTTAAAATGCCCTGATTGTTACAGCAGTATGCAGCTTGTTTCAAAGGCTTCATCTATAAATACTTTGTTGTTCTTGAAAGTGAGAGCTACCATCTGTTGTTTATTGCTCAGTTGTTGCTCTTCGCTCTCTGGCCACTGTGGCCCAGTGAAGTGCCAAACGCCTGTCACTGCATTATCACCAAACTTTTGAAACATTGCTCTGTTGAGTTTGTTCACTTCAGTTAAATAAAAAATGTTTAATTCCATATTAAAAAATCAGTTCAGTCAGGATAGTTTGTATTGTACATAATACACATGTTTTATTATTATGCAATCATGAAACATGGTGCATCAACTGCTATTCAAAAAGTGTGTCAAAGTTCTCTTCTTTCTTCACTAGGGTAGTTCACCGTCATGAACATGTGCTCGACACATGGCAAATGCACTTTATTTGGCACCTGATGAGGGTAAGGGAAAAAAACGTGTTAGGAAGTTTCAGGAAGCACTGTGGTGATGTCATGGGGTACAAGGTGGTCTGCTGTAGACGCACATCCTGTGGCTTCTGGTAACGGCACTGTCCAATGTCCTTGCACACTAACACACACACACACACACACACACACACACACACACACACTTCTTCATTTTCTCACATGCACATATGCACTTCTCTTCCTTTTCTGTTCTTGTTTTTTTCCCCTCACACACACACACACACACACACACACACACACACATGTACACACCTTACTCTTACATAAATCTTCTTGTCCTTCACGTATCACACACATATGCACACATATCCTAAAAAGAACTAAGCACAAAGCCAGGGAGTGGCAGCGTCCCGGTCCAGTAGCGGTTTTACCTGGCACTGACCAGCGCTGCAGACCAAGATGGAGGCTGACAGCAGTTTCCGTCAAAAGCGTATTTATGTAACAGATGATGCAGGCACGGAGGCTAGGTCTCTGCCACCAGCCGCTGTGTAATTAGTCAGAGGTTTGGGGTTTCCAGGATTCTGGTTATACATGTGAAAGCACACACATCGGATACATGCAAAGTACCAAGTGTACATTCACATACAGATATTTTAAATGCTTTTCTGAGTGCGCATTGTAAATGATTTCAGAAACACACACACAAAGCCTGAACTAGTATTATGGGAAGAGTCGAAGACAGGTGGAGAGGGAGAGTTTATTTCTTCCAAAGTGGTAATTTGGTATTACTCAAATATGATTATAATGATGATGTATTTGGGGGAATGAAGTAAAGCATTTATCTCATTTAAATAAATCAGCTATTGAACATTTGTGGAAAACTCCCTGGCATTCGGGCACGATGTAGCTTTGAGTAGTGTTGGCCTTGCTCCCAGTCTGATTTCCTGTCAGCAGTGAGTAGAAACATTTATGACTCTTCACCAACTTTACGACACACGAAAACATCAATTGGAATACACATGCGCAGCATTTAGAAAAAGCGCTGCAAATAGAGAAGCTCACAGCACAACAGAAGCTGCAGTAATATCTGAATCATGCTCTCACAATGTTAAAATAAGACAACAATTTCATATTCCACAAACGGCTACAACAAGCGTTGCATGTCCCAGTCGTGTGCATCACTTTTTAGTGTCCCTTGGAAACAATTTTATCGACACAACACAGCGCTTGTGTCTTTGTGTATTTGCAGTGCGTTGAGCTCTACGGGCCACTGAATGATTGTACTGACTGCTTCTGCCAGTTTATGGTGAATGTGGTATTTATGAAACTTCCATTTCTACTATTGTGTTTGGGGTTTATTGTAGAAGCAGCTTTCCTACTTTGTTTTAAGTTTTTTCCCCTCCAGTTTATGCACTGTTGCACATCTTATTCTGCGGTTATATAGGCTGCATATACTTTATTTGACCAACTTGTATTTACTGTTTCCACAGTGAATAGGACTTTTGGGAATGGTTTCCCAGATGATGATGATGATGTTTTATGTTATATAGGCTGTGGCATTCAGATGTATATTTGTATATACCCGAGCACATCAGTGTATTGGTTCTTTTCTTATTTTGCGGAGGAGCATATTGAAGCATTACTTTTCTTAGTAAAAGAAAAACATGATTTAAAACATTTTATGATGAATTTGTGAAAGCTACTGTGGGATTTCAACATTTTTGAACCATTGTGATATTCTTTATCAACATCAGATGGACTATGATAGAAATGAACACGAAAAGAATCCGTTGGCTCGCTCATATGTCTTGTTAATTGTTAGTGATTGCGGCTGACCTTTATGTGTTGCGTTAATATACCGTTTATCTGGAATTCATCATCTCTGTGCTGAAATCACACCTCCCTGTGTCAAATAGAACAGTGTAACAGTCCTATAAAGGTCTATTGTTGGGGCCCATGAGAAAAGTATCGCGCTTCAGTGGACCACAGTCGCACATTGTGTGGAGCTCTCACTTTTTTCCCCGCTATGGAAATATTTTATGACATAGTCTTAGTTTTGACAAGGCTACTCAGAAAGCTATTACAACTGCCCAGCTTTCTTTGGACTGTAAGGCTCTCATTCCATTCCATCATTTCACCGAGCGTCGCTGGTTTGTACAGTAGTCGGGCCCTTTATCTCTCACAAATCTTTATTTTTCCTCTTCAGGTGCCTCCTCCACCTTTTCTTCTGTCCCTCACTCCAGTGTGAAACTTAGCACCACACAGGCTCTCTCTGTGCAGTCTGTTTGTTCTGCAGGGCGAAGCTGCGACACCATCCGCCCCTGCCGTGCTCGCTGGTAAGCCTGTCTGATAAGGACCGCTGCCGCAGAGTCGGACAGAGATTAGATGTTAGATTTGAGACGTGACTCATCAAAAATAAATAGCTCTCCTGCTTGTGAACGTCTCACTCGCACATGGTCGACACGTACACACATGGACGAGCACGTTGGTATGATTACGGTCTTGTCGTAGCTTATAACAATATACATCGGAATGCATGCATCTCCTGTCATCATCAATAATACAAGGGTCTTTCCTACAGCTGGTTGAGCCTCTGGGCCAGCACTTCCAGTCAGGAAGCAATAAAACCCCATCACTCTTCATAGGCAGTACACTGCTTAATAATAACAGCCAATAATCATCATGTTGTGTTTTTGTGTGAGCTCCTAATTTTCATTACCGTCATACTGTAGATCTATTAGAAAGAGGATCATCTATTTAATGGTGAACTAGAATACATACTGTATTTATTTCAGTCCTTGCGTGTGTGCCAGTGCATGTACTGTATTTACAGCGCTGCATCTACGTCTGCTTGTGTGAAAGATTCTGGTGGAATCATTATGCTTTTTCTCTGTTGAAGGCATTTCAGGCCATGGAGTAAGCTCTAGCTGCCAGCAATTCATCTTCTCCTGCTGACCTCCGCAGAGGTCTCAAAAACTGATTTGATAACAATTTGTTCCTGTTTCCCTCTCGCTGTCCCTCACTCTTCCCCTCTCTGTCCCTCCGCCCTAACTTTCTTTCTTTTCATTTCTTTTCATTTCCTCGCTATGCTGCAGACTACAGCAGCTGCTTTTCCTGAATCTTCTATCACATGACCAACCCAGAGGAATTCTGGTTCTCTGTAGTAATTTACTGGCTCTTTCAGATCTCTCCTTCATATGGTACTTTGTGTCTTCCCTCTTCCCTCCGTTGCCCCCATTTTGCATCTGTCCTCTTTGTCCACACTCCCATAAGGGGTCCCACAGGTGATTGCACACCACTGATCTTCTACATGTGTGCGCGAACGTCTGTTCTGCGGACATGTATAAGAAACCACAAGAAGACAGAGGAGATAACTATTTCAAATGAGCTTAGCTTATGATAAAGACAGGAAACCGAGTGGGAACAGTTAGTCCACCTACCTGCACCTCTAAATCTAATAAATGACCTTCAGAGGTTGGCTGATTTAAAAAAACAAAAACGTTTGGACAGAGCCAGGTTATTTACCCCCTGTTTCCAGTCTGTATGCTAAGCTAACTGTCCCAGCGTGCAGACGTGAGAGTGGTATCAATGTTAACTTTTCTTAACTCTCAACAAGAAAGCAGTATTTCTCGAAATGTCAAACTGTTCCTTCAGTAAATTGTGCACTCAACCAGACTCCTCACAGATGTGACTGTTGTAACAACTATGTGTTTCATGTGTGTGTCCTTGGCTGTGGGGTTAAAGCGTACTGCTCTGTGCAACTGTGATAGAGCGCAATGCAGGAGGACTTCCAGATCCCAGGCTTTCTCAGTGGCTACATGCACATCCAAGCATGAAACCTTAAGCAAGCACATAACTGACGCTCAGCGTGAAATATCACACAGTGGGAGAAAAAGCTTAATTTATTGCATTTGTGTGGAACAGTTAAACATATAAATCATATGAAAAGTGTGTAACAGCAGGAGTTGCTCACTTAGTGTTCATAATGGCTGCTTTTTAGTGTGTTCACAGTGGAGGCAGAATAAGGACCCTTGATGACTAACATCATGACAGGCCAGCAAAAAAACACAAAATACATGTTGAGATTTGGTTCACCAACAGTCTGAAAATATCTGGTTTGGTGGTGATTGAGTAGCTGGTAGGTATGAGTGTGCACCAAGCTTTTTGTGTTTTTCCATATTTATCTATAGCATGCCACATTTGTGACTCAACAGCGTCACCACTGAATCTTAAAACACGGGTGTAGATTGTTCGCAGTTCCCGGAACCGGCTGTTTTCAGTCGTCATTGTCGTGATGAAAGGAGTTGTAATAACATATTGTAATCCTCCATCCTTTTTTCTGCTAATTGTTAATAGTCAATTAGATTCAATAAATGCAGGAGTTTTTTTTTTTTTTGGTTCATATCAGATAGTATATCTCACAGGAATGTCATTTTGTCGGTCAGCAGTAGGTTGCGTGTAGACGATGAAGAACAGGGATAAAGGGATAAACAAGCTGGTGTTGCCAAAAAAAAGAGGATAGATTCTTTAAAAAAAAAAACGGATTTAGCTCGGTTGAGGCTCAGGACCAAGGGAGCTGTATCGTAAACAAACTATTGAAGCAGGGTGTGTTTCTGGCTTCTTTCTCTCAGGCGGGGCCTTCTGTCCTGGCTGCAGCCGAGACAATGTGCTGGTCAATTTAAAGACTATTACAGTAAAAGCTCCCAAATAAGATATTGTAAAAAAAAAAAAACATATGTATAAACAACAAAATAATTATGTTTTTAATGTTAGGTATTTTAATCTATCTTTAATTCATACGCTAAAATCAAATTCTTCTGTAATTGGCATGATATACACTGTACCAATGCATGTAAAACTCCAATTTCACAGTTATAGTGTTGAGTAAGATGATTGTACTGTATGTTAGTCAAATTGGACGGCCATTTCTTCTTCATAAAAAGACTTGATATTAGGTGTATAGATATACTATATATTATTTATGGAGAGAGAACATCTTGCTGGTGCTGATTGCATAACATCTGACAACAAACTACTCACATTATTCTCTAAAATCATGAGTTTTCATGACCGTTCCAGTTGTGCACGGCGCGCCAGTGGTGATTGGGGCCAAGCCATTTATGCGTGATGCATTTCCACATCTGCCGTGTGTTTTGTGAGTTGAGAGCTGGTGCAAAGCAACAGAGGCCGAGCAGTTGCCCAGTTGTGGTTTGTTTAAATGGGTTGGCTGCTGAAGTGTGACTGCTGCTGATGCTGCTGCTGTTGTTGTACGATGGTCTACCACTATTTATTTATCTTATATTATAATATTCAGAAATTACATGTATTTTTTAAAAACTTTGAGTCAAAACATATTTTCAAAACACACCATGTGCTGGTCGTTCAACACACTACCATGCTGAGGTAACGTCATATACACACACAGAAATATACCTACTTAGCGTTCCTCAGCACTTTTTTAGCTACTTGGTAAAACATCAACTTACATTTTTGCATGTGAAGTCCCCCCCCCTGTCCCAGTGAATATTGTTGTTTTTTGTTTTCTATTCAATTTTCTTTATCAATCTTAAAAGTAAGACTTTAAAGGTCACCTCCATTTAACTTTTTTTGTAGATGTGTGTGGGAAAAAGCACTGGTCAGTCAAAATGGCCACCGGCAGGCTCTTTATCCATAAGGACAGCCTGGCAAGACAGCTGGTGTCGGGCCCACAAGCCCACAAGCCGAGACAAGGTACGTACAAACAGCACAAGCACTCCGGTGCTCTCTGAAGGGGAAGTGACTCTTCCAGAATTAGCTGAAAGAGCATGCAGTGTGACAGAACCACATCCTGTGATTAACAGTATTTTCAGATTATTACGTATCTTTTTCCCTATTATGGCAATATAGACATGATCACCCACATGATTTCATGAAGACAGACCATATGCATCACTGCCTAACTAGTTGATGAGTGATTACTTCTCCTTTGGCTGTGTGGTGTCAGACATCTAATAGGGTTTCAACTGTTTGCCCAATTTTCTACTTCATGGCTCATTTCTTCGTTTCAAAGCTTGATTTTCAGAAGCAGTCAGTGCTCATAGACTGTGTGACAGCCTGCCAGATTGAGTGGGGTCTCACGAGGTCAAGATTCGTACCTGTTTTTGTGCAGAGAAAAAGGCGAAATCACAGCGGCCCTGAGACCTAAATGAAACAGATGATACTGCAAAAACACCCTGTTAAAAATCCTGGAGAGCGGTCCTTGCGCTGTGCTGTCTATGAAATCCTCTTTTCCCCTTCAACTTTAAATTCAGGAATCCTGCAGCACCATGGCCTTGGGGTTTTAACCAGGTGATGCTCCACTACTCCTCATGTGGTTACTGATTTTATTCACTTTGCTGAGCATCAATCAGCCTCATCAACTGCCTCTTCAAACTTAGAGACATCAAATGACTAGAATAATTGACTTTCTCAAGTGTGAAATCTACTGATGGAAGTTTGAGAGTGACAGTTTTAAAGTGCGTTATCCTTAACATAATGTTAGAAATGCAATGGTGGCTAAATACAGAACTGATCAAACGTTAGCTAGAAAAACATGCAAGGTTTGATTCAAATGTATTCATTACTTCAAAGTGTGTCTGCTAGGAACACTATGGGGTGTCGTATGGCATCTTTGTCAACTTAAGTTGTTAACTTCTTTTAAAACATATACAATACGGGATGATTTTCTCATATATTATACAAGTCTCTCTTATTTCCTCTTTTCTAACATTAGAAATGATAGCTTTTCTATTTTTGAGTCTTTTATTTATGGCTTCTGGGCAGCACAGCCGCCAGAGTCAACACTGCTTTGCTGGTGTCATCAGTTCAGCGGTACGTCCCTGTCGCACAGTATACACGGTGGCAACCACTGGTGTCCGCAAATGACATACTGACAGTCATCCTGAAATCTTCCAACCCCTGCACATTTCTATGCATGTGTTTCCTCCTACTCCATTCCAGTAACCAAAATTTTAGGGGAGCAATGAGTCCACAAATTAGTCTCCCTACCAGGTTTGGGTTTTTTGGGCACCTGCAATAACATGGCAACGGCAAAGCCTTTCTATTTATATCACAAAGCTGTCTGACCATTGTTGATTCTCGAGTGACCGAGGGGTGATGTGGATCAGGGCGTAGTGGGTGGAGACCCTGACCCTCAGCTTAACTCCCTTCTGTAATTAGGTAGATGGGTCGCGCTACAAGTCTTAATGGAGGGCCACTCCCTCACTCCAAATCAAAGGGTTGGGTGACCACACACACACACACACACATTTCACAGACAAACACACACAGAAAAGCTTGTATGTAAACCATACACACTGACTTTGTTTGCACATGCTCTCTATTATGGCACAAATGTTTAGTAAGGACTGTAGACATGTGTCTAGTTTAACTGGGTGTGTTTCACACAGCTGGATCAGGCAGAAGTTATGTAATTTTTCAACCGCAGCGCTGACTGTCATAAAATATCTATCTGTCTCTCCACTCTGTTTGTGTTTAATTTAAAATTGACGCTCTATATTTCTAGGTCAGTGTAGGGAGTTGAAGCAAGCACTCACCTTCCATCCTCTCATTCTCCTCTGCCGTAGATACAGAAACTACAGCAGGATGTGGTTAAGGATGAGAGAGTTTAGTCTTCACAGTCTGTGGAACCTGTGATCTGGTTTTACATACTTGTAGAACATTCCAGAGCAGCAGCTCTGTAACCTTCCATCCCCTTAACTTCAACACTGTGCCTTCTCCTTTTGGCCGTATTCTCCACAGCCATTCCTGTGTGGTTTTCCGCTCCCACCTCGGCCTATTCTGAGATGTGTTCTTTCCTAAGCTCTACTTAGCTAGGTCGCCAATTTCACGAAGCAAATGAAATGGTCTACACTCTAAATACATGTTTTGTTGAAATTCCCAAAATGACTGTAGCATTCCTGAAGCAGGCCAGACCTGAAGGAATTGTTCTGGGATGATTCGGTCAAAGCTTGATGGGTTATTCCCGTTCAAATGTAGAGATCTCCACACACCGTAGTTTGAAATGTCAGAATATAATACCAACCTTTTTCAATATTGCCAAAATACATTTCTTATACACCAAAGCTATGTTTTCACCATGCCAAAGAATATGTATCCTGTGACAGTATTCTGCTCAAAAACACCAAATGTACACCTTTTCCAACATCACATTTCTTTCTGCATTCACTTATTCTCAGCCTGGTTCCAGACCTCTAACTTGTTTTCCACATCTACGTCGTTAATTCAAACAACCAAGCTAATTGGAGTTTTGTAGGAGGGATTAACAATGTCATCTTCCTGTGCCAGAGCCATGAGCATAGCTAGTGCGGGTGAGACTGATTCAGCCGTACAGGTTGTCGTAAGTTGACTCTCTGAATTAACAACAAACACATGACTCCTTTTTTCACTGGAGAAAAAAAACAACTCAGCTAATGAGGTGACAAATTGATGTAGGTGGTAATTTGCTTTAACAAGTTCCTGGACAGGGCCAGCGGCTTGCCTTGTATTTATTTTTTGTTTTTTGTGTTGGGTGTTAAAGTTTAATTGGATGCTTCCACTTATATAAATACAGGGATTATAGTTGGTGTACACATACAGTATTAAGGATACACAGTAGATGTTTGATGGTGGCTTGTGATGGTGTGGGCAGAATCTTAGTTTGTAGTCCTAAAATACGTGGGGACAAAATGTAGTTTGAGCAACGGGTTCCCTCGCCACAGTCACAATAATTACATCCTGTTGGATTTTCTTTTTATGCAGAAAATAACATTCATGGCAATAATCAGTTTCACATTTTGTTCTGTCATATAAATTACTTTGCTTAATATTTTAGCTTGTACAGTTTTAGCTTTGTACTTTGTTGTGCTGATTTGTAGAGATGTCTTGTCTAACCAGTGGCCGGCCGTGTATTTCACACCTAGGCCTTCAGTGATGTCCTACACAGTCCTACCTGAATTATTCCTCCTCTTAATACCATCATTATGACGCCATGGCTCTAGAAACTATACATTTAGACAGAAACGCAGTATAACCGGGCGTTGCATCACCCTAACAACAGAGTTATATTAATATTTACGAAACTTTTAGTTGTAAATAGCAGGCATTCCCAGCAGTACAATGTGCAGAGCCTCTCGGAGGCTGTGAGCCGGGGGTACCGCTCATAGTTAGTGATTTGAAAGTGGCGGACAAACCCTTTTCCCCAAATCGATCTCTTCTCCTCCTTCAGCCATCGTGGGTTGAAAAAAAACAACTTCTCGTTCAAGGTTTGCTAGCTCTGCATAGCTCTGCCTCTCAATAGTGCGTATCCAATCAAAAGACGTGCACGTGCTGACGTTATCGTACGCCTGCTAGCTGGCCCCGGTGTCCCCAACTCGAAATCTGATTGGTTAACGCCACAGTTTTGTCTCCGTTCACTTTAAGCTACAGGCGCCCGCACTGTTGATTCTGAAGGCCTCAGGGCAGATCTCTTGGACCCTGGCAACACATGATGGCTGAAATATGATTGGATAAAAGCTCTAACATAAAGGCAAGCCCTCCAAATCTCCATCTGAGGCTGAAAGCTGCACAACCAAGAGGAAAGCTATGAAATGAAGAGAATAGACTATATGGGGAATAATTTAATACATATTTGTGGAAAAAATATATAAAAATTAAATGTATATTCTGATGATGTTTAGGCCAGCAGAGAAGGCCTTGCTGGCCCTGACGGCCCACCACTGTGTCTAACATAGGCTGTTATTTACTACACAGTTTTTCTTAATTTCAGTGAAGACAAAACCCTTTGAAAATCTATTTTGGGAGTGGAAGTTACACCCACCTACAAAGTGTTGTTGTTGTCATCCCTAAATGGCCCAGATTGTATATAACAATACCACAGTCTGCTTCATATATATGTGTTAACAGTTCTGGGTGTGTTTTGTTTCATCCGTTTTCGTTTTTATTACTTTTCTGGGAAACATACTGTATATATATATATATATATATATATATATATATAAACTATTTTATAATGATTAAAACTAAAAAGCAATATGGATTTATGTTGTTCATCTCGCAGTATTGATTAGATAATTGTACTTAGGAACGGTTATGCATCTGCTCTTAGCCAGAGGCGAGTCCATGGATCTTGTGACACAGTAATCCAATTAACCATTTAGCTACAGACCCATGCATACCCACACTCGGGTTAGTTTCTCCTTCAATCACTCACACACACACACACACACGCGCACACACACACACACACACACACACACACACACACACACACACACACACACATGCTATAAACATGAAGATAATGTTCAAAGGTGACACTGACTTTTTTCAATTCTTTAATTAAGTGAGCCCTTTGCCCCCTCTCCTACTTAACAATTTCTCCACTTGACCATTCATGACCTGTGTGTTCTTCGTAAATACATACAGACAGGTGACTAAAGGATCAACATCAAGTGTTTAGTAAGGCGTTGGGCCACAGCAGGCTGCCAGAACAGTTTCAATGCTCTTCTTTACTTGGAAGATTAAATGTCAGTCTTCCAAAAGATATTCCCTGCTTTGATGAAGGCGACGAGAGCCCTCTACGATCTGACACGTTGATCCAAAATCTCATGTAGGTGCATGGTCGGATTAGGAGACAATGGGCCCCTGGGCACAGACATGTAAAAAGCCTCCGCCCACATTGTTCACAGCTGTTTTGCAAGAATCTTAACCCTGACGTTTTGTTGTTGGTTTAAACTATGTTGTTCACGCTTGGGATAACTAGAGGCTTACAGTAGTTGTTATTTTCCAGATCCACAATGACGCACCTCTCCACCGGTAATACATCTTCTCCACTCATTTCTAGTAACTTCTTTTATTTTTTTATCAGACATGACATCTTGATTCTACTTGGCAGTCATCAAAGGGTTGTTTTCTGTTGCCGTGTACGACTAGTTTAATACAGAGAACAGTTCGGTAATTTATTATTTCAAGATTATATTTGGTTACACAAAGGTAGGCGTCCAACATTATATGACTTTTTGGTTTAATTTCTCTCCAAGACGTGTTCTCAATTATGTAAGAGATGAAATTATTATATAGAGCTATCGTACGTATTAGACAGGCTTTGAGTTGGTGTTGCTTGTTGCCTGTTGCTTGTCTTAGTGTCTTGTGTTATGTATTAAGTCTTATTTTGAGTATGAATGTTACGGATGTGTATTGATGTATTTTCTGTCATTAAAGTATTGTTAAAAATGCAATACATTAGCTAATAGGGATCTAAATGAACAAACAAACATCCAATGCAAAGCTGTGCAACGTGGTGGATATCTGGTGACTGTGAGGGCCATAGCATGAGAGTCACATCATCTGTTTCCTTGACGCATCTGCAGTTGTTTCATGTTAAGGAGATGGTAAATGCAGTGCTGGTTTTGAATGTTAATCCTGTGTATTTGTACAAACAGATGGAGCAGTGTGGGCGTAGTTATCAAACCATAGATTAGTAATAAATCATGTAAACATTTGGAACATAAAAATGCAACTCCCACAAAGTACAGTTTGAGTTTGTTCGTGGGTTGTTAAAAATATTTCTTAATCAAGCCAAAGAGTCCCATGAAAGTGTCATCGTCCTCGCTGACTTCTAACAGCGGATCAGAGGACAGTGGGGTCGATGAGTACAGCACAGCGTACAGTGGCTCTTCAAGTTCACTTCCCTCACTCTGTGGGTGGTGGGGGCGGAGGGCAGCTGTCAGCTTTTTCAAGCCTCTTTCCCTGGAAGAAATGTGTTCCAATCCCTTATCTAAAACGCTAATGAGAAGCTCACAGGGGAGGTGGGGAGGGGTTGGAGGTCGTGTGCGCTGGTTTTCCGCGATGGATAACAGAGGAAGGAACAGAGATGTCTTCCTCTCTGCATCCTCGCCTTTCCATGACCTCAAATGCTTCGGAGAAGAGCTGCAAATCTCCCACAGCAGTCCTCGGCAGAACTGCTTAAAGTCATGAAAGAGAGACAAAGCCAGATGCAAAGATAGAGAGAGTCTTAAAAAGCACCTGAGGGTGAGCAGAGTGCAGCTGTGTCAGTATTGATACATCCAGCCTGTGATGAATTAATGAGGCACAAAACATAGAAAGTCAAGCCGGTTCTGTGTGTGTGAGTGTGTGTGTGTGTGTGTGTGTGTGTGTGTGTGTGTGTGTGTGTGTGTGTGTGTGATATTGTAAGAGAGCCAAACAGAAGCAGATTAGATCTCAGTGTAAGGTGAATTACTCATAGCTTACACACCACTATCTTAAGTATAAACAGTGCTTTAAAAGTGATACAATACACTTCCAGCACAATCATACAGTAACATCTCTAAATGTGAGCCAAGTGGGAAACTTTGACTGGCTATAAATAAATGTGTGTGTGTGTGTGTGTGTGTGTGTGTGTGTGTGTGTGTGTGTGTGTGTGTGTGTGTTCTCATGCATCATTTCCTTCTATCTATCTGTGTGTTGGATCGCATTTCAGAGACACATTTGAGAGATTTTACTCTTATGTAATATTTCAACTCTCTATAGCTTAACTCCCCCCACGCTCGCCAATTTTTCTTTCCCCCTCTCTCTCCTGGGCGAGCCACCTGAATGTTGTGAATATGATGGGAAGCGATGCGTGTCTGTGTGTCCGGATGGACCAAAGAAAAGGCCGCTGTTTGAAGCCAGGGCCTGGATTTGAAGAGTGGGCAGAAAAGCAGGCACAGATCCTAAGTGTGGGGCAGCCTTGAATGAGCTCCATTGATCTCTCATAAAACAGCTTTGCAGTGTTCGATATACAGTATACTGTATAAAGAGGTTGTAACTCTCTTCACCCGCAGACTTAATGCAGAAGATCTACGCTGTTGTCTGTGGGTGACTGTGGTAGAGCATGTCAGCGTTGTTGTTGTGTTGGGGCGTGGGTTCTGAAGCGAAGTGCCACTTGTTGTTTAGTGCAGCTTCTACAACTGTAGGGTGTGGCACATGGGACACATGTGGAGTGGATCTGAAGTTTGGATGAATGTGATGAATGTGTGCTCATAAAATACAAAAAAGCAATATTTACTCAGATGGTAAAACATACAAGAGAGGAAAGAAAAGTGAAACTCATCAAGGAAACCAAAACATGACTCAGCATCTTGCTCACCGTCAGTGGGAGAATCTTGTGTCTTTTTTTTGTTGCCTAAAACTTTTATTATTCATTTAGAAAAGAGACACCTACTGTTTATGTTCTTGATAATGATATGTCAATAAAATGGCTGGAATGTACTTGTTTTGTTACTAGCTTCCCTCTAAGTTAAGAAAAACACTAAATTCATATTCACAAGAGCATATTTACTATTTTCTTGTTTCCAAAGGAGACTTAAGAGCCACCAGTATCTCGAAACAAAAACAGCTAATCAGCTAATCCAATGGATTTGTAATGGATTATGTATTTTGTGGGCTATTCTCTCGATCTATAAATAGACACGTCACTCTTCAACAGCCAAATTAATTTTATTTGGACATCCACGCCTTATTAAATGGGTATATTGTTTGACTGAGACGAGCAAAGACATAACTTTGTTTCATACTTCGGGGGAATTGCCATTGCATTACCTTCTCACTCGGGTGCTTTCTGCAGCACGTAATGCTCTTGACGCCGCTCTTTAACATCTTTGTGTTTATCAAACTGTACTGTGGGTATTTCAGAATCCTAACATGTACACCTTCTTATCTTTGCAGGTGAATCCACATATCTAGATGACCACGGACCTCCTGTTCCAAGAGTAAGTTTTCCTCTCTATCTCTCTGTCATTTCCCAAGTTGTTCCTTCTCCTCTTGTATTAAATGTTCTGCTTTTTGACCTTTAATCCCTCCCCCCCTTTACCCTCTCCGTCTCTGATGTTCTGCCCTGCGTTTCCAAGCCAGTTCAGTCCAGCCAGGATAAGGGTTAGGTCTGTGTAAAAGATCTGCGTGCAAACTCTCTCTAAATACCAACTAGACCTGGCTTCAATGCTACAGTAATGCTCTGAACACACTCTCTCACACACACCAGACACACAGCGGCTGACACAGAGGCCTTGTATTCATCCAGCTGCACGTCTGCATGACCATCTCTCCTCTATGCTCCCTCTTTCTCTCCCTGCCAACTTCTTTCTTCCCCCGTCTGCCCCTTGTTCATTATCTCCTTTTTTTAATCAATCACCGCCTCATTTTCACCTCATTCCTCGCCCGTTTGATCCTCTTCTTCGCCATTACTCTTCCAACCCCCCCCCCCCCCCCCCCCCCCCCCCCCTGTTCTGATCGAAGAGTCGCTGGCGTGTTCCAGCATTTAGCACTTGGCTAACCTAAGCCATTTACCGTGGTTACAGGTTTGTTTGTGGCTGATGTGAGCAGCTGTTCGGTTAGGTCACATCTGTGCTTTGTTTGTGAGTTATGTTTACTTTGAAAAGCCTGTTCTGGTCACTCAGCCAAAACCAAGCAACCACAGTGCTTGTTTCATAGAGATAACAGTGAAGTGTTATTTGTGTAAAACAAACTGTGGCTGACTGGAACACTGTGGAGAAGTTGTTGGAATTTTCTTGATACGAGTTTTATTCTTTCGGGGAAAATCATTTGAACAAACCTTTTTTTGATTCACTTACAACAGGCTCACAGTGCCAGTTTCCTCTATACATACTGCTGAGGCCAAGCTCTGTAGAAGGCTACAAGGCCTGTCAAATTTAATGGAAATGAAGTTTAATAAATTACAAATAGTTTCCATCATTTTCCCGTTGAAGATAGAGCTTAGAGGGCAACAGCTTGACTTTGTCCTGATGCGATTCTGAACGTTTCTGAGTATTTACATTACTATACAAACACAGAAGCTCTGGAATTCATTTTGACACGGAAAAGTGTGATTTTAATGGAGGGGAAAGTCTCAGAGAAGCAGAGGGGCCTGATAAAGATTAATTTACTGTATGAGGTATTTATGTAGCTTTTGAATAAAACATGTTACCATTTAAATGTTGTTTAGTAAATATAAAGCAGACATTATCAAAGGTCTGTAGTCTCTCAGGCGTCATACAATACTGGTCGCCCTATCCTGAGACTGGTGGAGCTTGTCGGGGCTCTACAAAGCCTGAAGAGCTGCAGACACTATTCAGGGCTGAAAACCCTCATGCCATCTGCTGTACAATTTAAATTTAAATTTAAATTACAGTGATTATTCCCCTAAAATGAGCCTTGAATTGACCATTAATCATAGAAAAAGAGTAAAGGAGGATTTTAGTAAAGATGCAAATGCAATATTATCGGCCAATAAAACTAAATGTGATTTGAAGTTGGGGTATAAATGATAGAACAATTCACATACAATCTAAAACATGTTTTAATGTTATTGTGGAAGCCATACCAGGTTCCTGATGTTTGAAATCAATCAAGTATTCTTTCTCTCCCTCTTTTCCCTCCGCCTGTATAACGGGAAATGTAGTAACTTTAATGGCTTTATTAAGTACATGCAGCCTCCATAGAAACAGACAAGGCTGACTGTGATTATTCATCATCTCATCTCCAAGACAGATGATACTAATGCCATGTCAGTGGCAAGCGCTACATCAACCACATCTCTCATTATCTTTTTTTTTTTTACTGCTGCAGCTGAGATTGATCTTCTATTTCAGCAGAGGTCGGTCGCATCGTGCAGCGTGTGCAGAAGGCTGAGGTTCTGTTAAATGTAGGGAAAGATTAGAAATTGAGTCTAAAGCTCGACATAAATGACAGCATATGGTAAAACCACACAGCTCTCAAAATAGAGTTATGAATCTTTATGTGAATGGAAGCATGACAAGAATGTCCCATCTACATGTGTTTCTAGATATCACTTTATAGAGCGCATTTCCCATTTTTCTTAATTCCTTAATTGCACATAATGTTAAACAGAACGGTTTATAGCCACCTTAGAGTTATTCTATTTAATCTTGTTCATCCACTACAAGAACATTGAACGGTTGAAGCTCCTTGTTAGATAAGTTTTGTTTGTTGTGAGCTAATATCTTCTATAATGAATGAAACCAGAAGACAAAGCAAAGACATTCGCACTCAGAAATATTCTAATGCACAATCTAATGTCCATGCAAGCTTGGCAAATTATTGGTTATCCACAAAAAGCATTTCAATCTCCATCAGTCACACATATTACATTTCTGTATTCAACAAGTGTAAAGGAGCGTGAGGAAATACAGTCAAAGTTTCCCATTTCCTCTCCGCTATTGAAAATCAATTCATCTTCATTCACATAAACTTTTTGGATGGAAACTCCGCTGTCACAGCTACTTAGAGCGGTGAGACTCCCTCGCTCCTTCTCCGGGTGGGAGTGGAGATGAATGGATAGATCATTAATAACAGGAAGTGCTGAGGATCTCTACTGTGCCCTGAATGAAACCTTAACATGCTGCTCTCCACTCAGCGTGGGAAGAGCAGTTGACAGTAGAGAGCAATGAACTGAGAGCAGTGCTAACTGAAAAGCAGCAGAGTGCAGGTTAGCGGTGACGTACTGGTGTTGGTTTCCAGGATCTGCAGCAGGAGGATGGTTGAGTGTGTGTGTGTGTGTGTGTGTGTGTGTGTGTGTGTGTGTGTGTGTGTGTGTGTGTGTGTGTGTGTGTGTGTGTGTGTGTGTGTGTGTGTGTGTGTGTGTGTGTGTGTGTGTGTGTGTGTGTGTGTGTGTGTGCGTGTGTGCGCGTTGGTCCTGACATGTGGCGAACCAGGACATGTTCTCAAACTCGCCGTTGTATGATTTAAGATGGCAGAATTCCGTGGGTGGTCAGGCCGTGAGACAGAGACGATAGTTTATGTATGTTTGTTGAACCAGTGTCACGTCTGAAAATGTCTCAAAGCAGAACGAAGCATTTGGAAGTTGCAGTGCAAGTATGTGGGCAAGGGTGTAAGAAGAAAGTGGAAGAGAGAGCGTAAAGGAGAGAGGAAAAGGTACAGGACTACTCATCTCCTCGATGTCTGCTTGATATTGGCTCGCCAGCATCAGAGCTGTAAATACCAAAGCAACAGTCTTACTCTGTGACGTCGGAGCGCCCAGATCAGACACAGTGGAAAAACAGCCCTCTTACCAAACGCCTTTTTACGCCGTGGATCGACTATTGACAGAATCCTTTACTGGCAGACACTGTGAACATTTCTCACAGCGTGCATCAAAAGCCTTAGCTCCACAGTGTGGGAACAACAATAGCACAAACTGAAAGGTCGCCCTTTCATTGCTGTCAATGCCGACGGGAGATTTGGACTTTTGATGGCATCTGTGATGTTATGCTTGTGTTACACAACACCAGGCTGTTAGAGGTCTGATGCAGTCATTTGTCATCATATCAGCGGGGAACGATGTCCTGCAAAACACTGCATATATTTCATCCGGTTCATTATTGCGATAAGCTGAGAAGTCTGTAGTTACTTGGCAAATGGTGAGGAATGTTGTCCAAGAGAACAATCTACTATCTGCTCAAACTCTTCACACTGTGGGAAATTGCAGCCATTCATCATTAATGTTTGTTTTTTCAAACAATATCTAATATATATGAGATTGCTTTACAGTAAGCGATGACAATGTTCTAGCAAGTGACACAAGCTGAAACACGCCTGTCAACAAAACTTGTGTAAGCTTGTAAAAGCATAGGTATCACCTGTGAATTGTTTTTCCAACACTCCCTCCCTCGTCCTGGAGGCGAAATGCGTCCCACGCTTCCTATTTTCACAATATGTCAAACCGGTTCAATCTCTAATGACGTCTGGTAAAATGCTCTGATTCTGGGAAAAACAAACCGTAAGTGGGATTGATACCTGTCTGTCATGACACGTACTGTCATGTTCTATTCCAAGTGGTTTCCCCCTCTCCAACTCTCCCTCTTTGACTTCTTCGCTCTCCGTCCTGTTGTTACTTTCTCTTTCTTTCTACTTGGCTCTGGCAACCACTCAGAGAGGCTCTCACTGTTATTACAGAGCCTGTGCTTGGGTGGGACTGCTGCTTTTGGAGGGGACTAGACTAAATCAGCAAGTGTGTGTGTGTGTGTGTGTGTGTGTGTGTGTGTGTGTGTGTGTGTGTGTGTGTGTGTGTGTGTGTGTGTGTGTGTGTGTGTGTGTGTGTGTGTGTGTGTGTTTGAGGCCATGCTGAGCTCTTTGGTGAGGAAACTACTTTCTGCAGCTACAGAGATAAAGACGACTGAGATAAACTAAAGATTCATAATCATTTCATGACACAATGGATAGAAGAACAAGCACGTTACGGACTCATCTGATAACAATCAGTCATTCAGACAACTGTAAAACTAGGCCAAATTGTTGGTAAACTAGTCACCTCGTGAGCCAATGAGCTAGTTAATTCAGTCAGTCAGACTTGCTTCCAAACACTCCAGAAACTCCCCCAGGGAAAAGCACAATCACCATTCCAGACTGGGAATGCCGACAAGAATTTATCACTGCTGCATTTTTTTCCTACCATCTGATTTACAGGAAAGCTTTATTTGAAGTGATGAGGGAGAAGGGTTTTTAAGGCAACACAGAACTGATCTGCCTTTGGTTTGTTTTGTGGTAGATCTCTATCACTATTTAAAGAAATCTTCCAGATGTCTTTTAGGTAACCTGTCTCCCTCTCGCTCTCTCATTCTTCCCTTAATTCCTTTAACTGGCCCCAATTTTCTGTCACTCTTGCGCTCACTGGTACATTCGCTCGGATAGTCTTTATTCTTAAGGGGCCGCTTGTGTAAACCGTGTAGGCCCTTAGGGATAATTGCCAAATTAGTGCATTCTTGCTTCCCTTGTGCAAAATTGAGTCTCATGTTCAATACGCATGTCAGCCTCAACTTCCTCTTTCTTGCAAGGAAAGATTTACTGTCATCAATCTGTTTTACAAAGAGAAACAACGTTTTACACACACATCCACTTCATTCGAGTCAGTGAATCATGGCTGAGCTACTTGTTTAATTGGTGAGTCATGAGGTGTGTAAATGCACATGCTATAGCGTGTGTGCGTGTGTGTGCGTGTGTGTGCGTGTGTGTGTGTGTAATAAAACACTAAAGTGTTGCGTCAGTATCGTTTTGCAGAGAAGTCAGCCGAATCTCTCACGCATTTGGAGGAATAAGTATATGAGGAGAGAAAATCAAACCATGCATGCTTACACTCAATCTTTGCGTGTGTGTGTGTGTATGTGTGTGCGTGCGTATGTGCGTGCGTGTGTGTGTGTGTGAGAGAGAAAGGGAATATGGTGCAGAGTCAATTGATTCCAGCCCCATGTGTGAGTAGATGTGGGAAACAGAAGGTCAAAGGTCGCAGGAAAACAGGCAAGAGAATCCAGCCAGACTTTGATGACTGACTTTTTCCCCTCTCTGTATCACTTATCACACTATGTGTATTTTCTTTACCGCCTTTTATAGCCAGATTAGTTCGACACTCTAAACACTTTAAAACATGTGTTTTAAATACAGTAGAACAATTTGCGAAAACAATAGGTTCTCCCTTTTGTCTTTTCTTTCTTTCTTTCTTTCTATTTATGTTTTTCTGTGTATGTGTGTTCGCAGGTGCTCCCGTTCCCCAGCCAGGTGGTTTATAACCGTGTAGGGAAGTGCGGCAGCCGGACGGTGGTCATCTTGCTGAGATTACTGGCTGAGAAACACCAGTTCAACCTGGTCTCCTCTGACATCCACAATAAAACACGCCTCACAAAACATGAACAGGTAAGGTCAGAGGTTTTATAATATTTTGTCATTTATCCATTATGTGGTTGACACACATTATTGTTACACTTCCAGTTAATTAAATGCACAAGAAGATGGGAGTCATATATGGGATTTATTAGAAGGATCTGCATTAAGTGCTGGAGCTCTTGATCACATCACATGGTCTTCATCAGATCATGGAATTTTCCACTTTTATGTTTTTATGCTATATTCTTGTGCTCAGTCATTTTTATTCTACTGCTATTAACATATGGAAAATAAAACAATACTAAAATGTACTTTGTTTTATAGTTTGGGCCCCTGTGGTTTTCAGATCCCTCTTCTGAAGCCATTACTTTAAACATTCATCATCTTTATATAAATATTCAGTCTGGTCTGAATCACTTAACTTTCATTTAAACTTCCAGATTCAAATCAGCTGCTGTCATCAAATCCTTAAAGAAACAAACAGCATCCCCAGTATATCGTAGGTAACACTTACTGTATTTGGAGAAAGCTAAATTAATTTTGCATTTAACTATGTGGTCACTGGGAACATAACAGCAGCAGCGGCTTATTCAGTGTTTGTCTTTTATTCATTGTAAGAGCGAGGCTGAAGAATGGGGAATCTCCTTTTATTACTTCCTGAAATATCTTAAGGACATGAGCGCTGGCTTTACAGAGAAGAACTGCTTTTGTTTAAAAAACCGCAGCCCTTTTGAGACTATAAGAAGTGCTGGCCTGTGCCAGTGGGAATACCAACGCAAATGCTGATGTGCATAAAGAATTTCTCTGATTTCTTTGTGATTTAAACATATTCTTTCACTTATGACTTTTTTTCACTTACCCCCTGTTTACATAAAATAAATAATGTAAATAAAAGATTTTCCAACTACGTTAGGATCTGATTTACTGGACACTGTGTGTTTTGATGCGAACATGACTGTAGTTCCAAAACAAACCCCAGTTTTGGAAGGATAGAGCAACAACTGTAAAGAGGTGGAATTGAGCAAAATTCCAGTGGTGAAAAGGAGTATTCAGACCTTCAATAAAAGTACCGATACACAGTGTAAGAATACTCCATTACAAGTCAAAGTCAGAGCATTCACATGTTGACATATAGGTAGAAGTACAGAGGTATAGGGTTAGGATTTACCACCATGCTCCTGAGATGCTGCTCTGTAGTTGTCCCTGACTTTGACGTTCCTCTGAACCAGCGCGAAGCTTCCTCATATGCACTTCTGCTAATGCCTCTTTCAGTCATCTGGGTGAGAAAGTGACCTAACCGTGTGTTTGTGTGGGAGTATTGTAGCAATGACTCACATCCTCATATGACGTTATTGACAGCACCCTTTAGGGATAAGCTACTGCTAACCACTTTGGAATGGTAAGCAGATGCTAAATATGTTTACCATTACTGACCGATTTGATGTAAACGTTAAGCCTATATTGAAACAGCCACTTGTTTATCCATTCATCAAACCCTGAAACGCTGGCGGCAACACGCAGCGGCAGAACCCCATTATACTCAATAATTCTCTGGACATTTAACATCTCTGTGAATGGTCCCACGCAATGCTCCTCAGAAAGAGCACTGCAGTGTCTGTGCGAGGGGCCTCTGCTTAAGAGTGTACATACGTGCTCGTGTTTGTGTGTGATTTTGTAGAGTGTAGCTCCGTGTTTGTTTGCGTGTGTACTTCTGTGTGTGTATTGATTTATGCAGATCCAGACGCGCGTCGCCTAAGTTTAGAGATGCTGGTCTCATCAGTTGTGGTTCTGGCTCGAGACTGCAGTTTCTTTGGACCGTTTTCCTTCTGGCTCTCCCAGTAGTCTGCTAATGGGTTTGCCCAGGGTTGATGCATCGTGTGTAGGTTGCCAAAAAGTGAAGGTGCCTTTTTTTTTTTTGTCTGGAACTTTGCAGAACTGTTTGCAGATTTGTGGCGTACAGTGACGCATCTGTCCCTTTCAGTGCAGGGGGGACAGGCTCAGTGGGAGAGAGAGGTTTAAGACATTTCCTCCAGAAAACAGAAAGACAGCATCTTTATTGTAAGTGTGTCTGCGTTCATGTGGGATCCTGTTTCCTCCCTCTCACCAAAAACATTAACCACCCGACAGATGCTCTACAGCCGTGAACCTTGTGTATCTGCATCACACAGCCACAGATACGCAAATACCAAAATGTGACTGGCTCCAGTAAAAACAAAAGATTGTAAACAGTTATTCCCGAGGAGCATCTACAGCAGCTGCACTCAAAGCAGCACTTATTGGTCACTTACACAGAATTGGATTGTGTTCGAGAGAACTCTCTGATTTATTTTCTTTAATTTAGGATATTTATATTTAGAGTATGGCTTGTACTTCCTGTGTTCTGTATAAAGACATTTTAAGCAGATACAAAAGCGTTGTCGTCTAATATGTGGTCTGATCGTCGTGGATTCTGGCCTCCATACTTGTCTCGACTATAGATGTTAATTATTTACACTTCTTTAATATTTGAATATGATACATATTGACAAATTTAATTTAGTTGAATGCAGATCAGTTGTGGCTTTCAGTGGGTTTTGGCTCTTCCTCCATTTCCCCTGATGAGCCCTGTGTGGGCGCCACGGGGGCTCGGGAAGGAGGGGGGGCGGGGAGTTGCAGGTATGCTTGGAATCTCAGACTGTCCTCCACTTTCCCTCTGTCTCCCTGCAGCTCTCCCTGGTAAATGAGAGGGGGTCTGGCCAGACAGAGGGGTGGGTCAGAAAATACACACACACACACAC
Organism: Cottoperca gobio; assembly: GCF_900634415.1. NCBI lineage: Eukaryota > Metazoa > Chordata > Actinopteri > Perciformes > Bovichtidae > Cottoperca > Cottoperca gobio. Next base: position 8,521,544 of record NC_041378.1, read on the forward strand.
ACTCATACACATCTCACCAAATGTGTTCAGGGTCTGCACATCAACCTGGGTGCGGGGGAGGGTGAATCAAGGGGTAAGCTCTGGGCTAATTGGTCTGGACTAATGGCCGAGGGGGGTAGTTTGCGGAAAATAAAAGTTTTTTTTTAATGTAGAATCTAAATGGATTAATAGAGACGGATCATGCCGGAGGGAATCAGAGTGGTGAATTAATTTCTAAAGCTAAAGAAAGTTTAAAATGTTACATTTCACACAGAAGGTGGAAGCAGAGTGAATGGAAATGTACTGAGTTTATAGAGGGAGGGTGTTAAACCCAAATCTGACTGGGGCCTCAGATTAACTTCTCTGTGTACATAAACAAGTTCACATATTACTGTTGCTGACCAAATAGTCTTGCAGTGACGTAACAGGTGCCTATACATAGTTTCTGACAGCAGGACATTCAGTTCCTCAGAAGATCAATGCACTGCTCCAAAGATCCATATATAAAGATAAAGATTCAGTCTGTTAATACAGGACACAACAGCATATTGTACAGTATGAATTGTACAGTGTATGTTCTTAAAAAAACAAAGACAGCTAATACAGGATACATATTTGATATCATTAAGGAAAAGAAATTGATGATACTTTGATTTGAGAAATATTTTAGTAGATTGAAGATGTTTTAAGTGGGTGCATTCATTTTCTCTCCAATAGACAGTGTGTGTCTCTCAACTCTTCTTCTTCTCTCATTAAGTTACTACTGTACCCCTCTCCTCTGAAGCAACCACACTTGTTCTCTCTTGGTGCTTGTAGATTCTGTTACCAAGGAATGCTTCATTGATGGCTCATCCAGTTGCTCTCTTGAATCTCCCCTGGAAGCCGTGTCAGGGAATCACAGCAGAATTGCACAGAGAAATCCCCTGCAATGAACAAGTTGCACATAGTCTGCCCTAAAAGATATAAATGGAGAAATACTGAACTCCTGACCCTGCTCTTCTATGGCATCGGATTTCAACTTCATGTGGAGTGCGGACTCCACATAGACTGTGTCAAGCTGTCACACACAGTTGAATTTATTATTGTATTCTTATCTGGCAGAAGGTCCCTTGCTGTTTTCGGATCCATATACTGTAGCGTTCTGTTTCTACCACAGCTGCTGTTGAATACTCCTCCTCTTTATTTTCTCCTCCTTTCCCCCCCCCCCATTCCCTGGCCTCCAGTTTTGTTCTACCCTTCTCCTGTGTGTTGCTTTCTGGGTAGCCGAGGGACTCATCGCATTCTCCATGTGCAGAGTTCAGCTGTTGTTCATTATTCCTTTGTGTTTACATCTTTTAGACTTTTCAACTAGTCAGGCAGAGGACTATTTTTACTTTTCTCCGTGCTTGTCTGTGTTTCCAGTCCAGCCTTGGCTGTTAGCTTCACGGGCCAGCTCTCGTCAAAACTCTTACACTCTGCATCACCATATCCCCCCTTTAAACTGATGGATGAGGCCACAGAGGTTCTGCAGGGACATATCATACACCCTCCATTGTTAGGATCCGGTTTTAAGTCACATTAAGCAGTACCTCTGGCTTGGTTGTGGGTTTTTTCGATTAGCACAACTGTGAGTGTTTTCTTAGGGAGGCCAGTGAGGGGTCATGTCCTTGTCTCTATAATACTGATGGATAATACTTAACATGGAGCATGTGATGATGGGAATAGGATGAAACAAATTGTTGACTATTGCATTGCTTACTGGCAGGAGGAAAGAAGGGTCTGCCGACAACATGAATAGACACGTGGCTGTATACACACGGCAGTGGAGTTTTCGAAATTGGCGACATAAAGGGGAAAAAATGGAAATAACATTTTTTTTTTTTTTTAAAGGACATATGGGTCTTGATATACAAACTTGGGGGAAACCAAAAGTCTGATCTCTTCATACTTCTAGCACCTGGCCTGTAATTTTCAAGTCTTAATCTGTCTAGTCTGGCAGAAGTCCACGTGAAACACGTCAGAAAAAATCCAGTCAATTTCACAACTTATTATTGTGTCTTTTTATTATTTTGAAATTTGACATATTGTGTGCTCCACTCGTACAGAGACATAACTTATATAGTCACTAATTTCTTCCATACATGACTGGGATATCTGGATCTCACATGCAGAATTATTACAATATGGTGCTGTTTATAAAAGGACAAGGTTTTAGTTGCATGGCCTTCAGTCAAAGTCGAGCTAATGCTCTGGATATGGAACTACTGTGATATCTCCAAGTTAAATTGTTGGCTACTGTGAGCCTGCCTCTTCATGCAGCCTTGGAAAGCCTTTGCAATGTTTTTAATCTGGCATGTCAGCAGAGGAGGAAGAAGAAGAAGCTCGGAAGAACTGCTTTAGAAATGTTTGGCTTTCCTGTGTATGAAATGGCCGAGGGAAAACTTAGATGTATGGTGATGAATCTTGCACAAAACAATCTGAAGCTGTGCAGTCAAGCCAGAGGTTGAAACTGTGGTGAGGTCAGTCTGTAGTGGAAGACGTTGCAAGTCGAATCCAGGTGGACCCGAATCCACTTGGGATGGTAACTCTTGGTTCCATTTCACAATACCTGAAGATGCTGTTTGTTTTTCTACATTACATCTATCAATGTAAGGTGCACCCTGTTTCTGTTTTAAGTCTGTGTTACAGTTTCAGTTTCAGGAGCGTGCATATGCTTTTGGTTTATGTCTATTAATGTGGTAATTGCTTGATTTCTACCAGGACGTTATGCTCTGGTATTTAGGATTATATCTCTACTCATCTCAGATGGTTGCCCATATTTACTATATGGCAGATACTGTGTTTTACACTTAATATTTATGTGATACATGTCAAATAAACTGTTTTTTTCCCCCACCCCCAGGTGGATCTGATGAAAAATATCAGTAATATCCCTCAGCCATTCCTCTATACACGGCATGTTCACTTCCTCAACTTTACCAGGTACAGTAGTGCACCAATGATGCTTAACAGCAGCCTTTCGAAACCAGTAACTTCTAATGTTTTACTTAACTTCTTTTTTTTCTTCTTCTTCTTTGGTAAGGTTCAGGATAGAACAGCCGGTCTATATCAACATAATCCGGGACCCCATCAACCGGTTCCTCTCCAACTACTTCTTCCGTCGCTTTGGTGACTGGAGGGGGGAGCAGAACCACCTCATCCGCACTCCAGGGATGAAAGATGATGAGAGATACCTGGTGAGACTTCTTTTTTGTTTTTAATCTGCAGTTTATTAGTGTTTCTGGTTTGAAAAAAAGATGTGTATCGTGGAGTAAATCAGTGTCTGATATTGACTGTATAGTGGATTCATTTCTTCCTTATGAAATAATTATGCATAGATACACACCTTTGAGTTTTGCACTCTTTGCTTATGGTGTCTAAGAATTAAAACTTGTTATACATTTCTACTGATATGACCCCGTGACCTGCTTAATACATGTTCTTAGGCACATAGGGCCTGTTGATGAATTAGCTGTACGACTGTCTATATGTTTTTACCTGGAGCCAATACAGTACGCAGGGCTTATAATTAAAGTAGCTCCAGAGAGGGTACCAGGATTACCATGTTGTCCCCGTCCGAAGAGAAGCAGTACCTAATGTAGAAAACCTTTCTAACAATGTTATTTAAAGAGTCAAATCTTCCCTTCTATCTGCCTTTTATCCCACAGGCCCGTTTACTCCCATATGGACATTAGCTAAATCATTGCCTCAGATGTTTATGGTTAGAAAATACTGCAGTATTTGACACAGTTACTTTTTGACTCAGTTATTAGATTGCCAATAACAGCGCTTTAAATCTGTATCTGTTTTGGTTCCAGACCAGCTGGTTGATACGTGAAGTGAAATGTTGTGTACTCATTTCTTATTCTGGTATGAGCTTTGTGTACACTAATTATGGAGGCACGTAAGCCAAGTAGTGTTTGTAGACGTTGTACAGAGAGACAGTAATGATACTGACTGTTGTACTATGTTATATAAACAGACTGTATAATCTTCCACAAAAGTTTGTAACACAAATATATTCCCACTGACATTCGCGAGAGATTTCTGCATTCATTAATTGAATAACTGATAAATGCAAAATGCTGTGTCAGCCAAATGAGCGGTCTGTTGAATTTGAGATCTCTGTTTGTTGTTATCGTCAGACAAACATTAACTTCCCTTAAATGTTCAAATATAAGCAAAACATTTCGTTACAGAAATATATGAAAACTACACTCTGATCTCTTTGTAGATGTTTTACACGTGGTGTTGCTGGAGGCACGAAGGAAAATCGTAAGGCCACGGCAGCCTGGTGCTAAAACCCAATATTTAAATCTGATTGTGATTCCAAATAGAGACCTGATTTAGTATAACCACATCAGAATCTTGATATCCCACATCTGCCTCGCAGAGTTGTTTACCCCTGTAGCTAAACACTGAAGGCAATGCATCTCATATTAGACGGTGCATGCTGTTTGGAGTCTTACTTTAAAGGGCAAGTTGCCCTTTTTTTATTTGAGGAGAAGCTACTAATGCAGTTTGAGTTAATGACATACAGTACAGTTGGCAGTGAAGTGGTGGATCTAATGGGAAGTTAGAACTCCATTTGGGTTCAGCAGGTAGGCACAAACAATAGAAGATCGAAACAATGATTATATCAATACTTGTTTAACAGTTCATAGCAAATGAATATCCAGGCACAAACACAGGTAGTCATTTGTCCCACAGTCCTGAGTGCTCAGAAGACCATACATAGAAGCAAATAGGAGGAGTGAGTGTCATTCTGGCTTGAGTCTGACTGTGTGTAATTAAGTATTGCACTGCTTTCCCTAGAGTTTTGGACCATGTGAGTTGAGTTATTAAAGTATGCAGACCACAGGGGCCCCTTGCTACAGTTAAAGGGGAGGGGGAGGCTGTGTTGCTGCAGACTGGCTTACCTGTGTGTGTGTGTGTGTGTGTGTGTGTGTGTGTGTGTGTGTGTGTGTGTGTGTGTGAGGACCAACTCTTAACAGGATTTAAAACCGACTAAAATGTTCCAAGTGATGACAATTTGAAGGTTTTAGAACTGAGATGTCGCTGCACACCGACTGCATAGATATGATGTTACTGTATCGGCATAGAAGAGCCTCTCGGATGATCTGGTTTTGCTTTCCTGTGCTTTCTTCTCTTATTGCTGCTGTTGGTATTATTTGATGGTACCGACTGTGCTCAATAACCACAACAACCTAGCTTGCCTAATTAACAGCTTGCAGTTATGTGATAAATCAAATCTATAAACAGTGGAGCAAGCATAAGCCACACTAGCATCTTTTTAATACAATAGAGTGCAACATGTGCTGAACTTCACTGAAAAGTTAGAGGCTAAAGAATGGATTTAGGAATCTACATATAGTGTCACAGACAGACACATGGTGCTGGCGTGTAATAGCTTTACATTTCAGTAGTTTATTATGTCAAAAAAGGATTTTATGAATAAGATTAGATTTAGAGTTAAGGATTACGTTAAAGCCTAGAGGCTAGTTAAGAGAGTCAAGCCTTTAGCTTCTGGGAGCTTGTGTGCTGAAAGCAGCTGTCCACCTTTTTATATTGGGGGCTTAGACAGTGCTTGTGGGGCTCCACCTGACAAATCAGCAACCCAAAACAAGGAGACTACTGCATTGATTCTCAGCAACAATGTCACCTTACAGTGAGTTATTTGCTTAACATAAAAGTTGTAGGTTTTGGTGTGTTGTGTCCAGATTTGAGGTCAGGAGATGAATGTCCTCGCAAGTAAAGCCTTTCAAAGATCTGTGTCTGAGTCAGCGTGAGTGCCCCGCTATGTCAACGCATAGAGTTGGGACTAGTCTTGGATATGTCCTCTGCCTGGTGGGCTTTTGCCCTGCCTGCCCTGCACCGGGTGTATATGAGAGGTGTCAATGAAAGAACACTGTCAGTTTGCTAGCCGGGGCCAAGGGAACCCGATGCACGTGTTACTGAGACATTCCTGCGGTCGGCTTGGATTTTCCGTCAGTCCCCCACACCCGTTTTTACACACACACACACACACACACTATGCAAAGGTATGCACTGGACACTTGAACACCGAGTGTACACGTATGGAGTTGCATGGACCGTCACTTAGGAATCAAATTATGAGTTTTTATTTAGAATGAAGTAGATTAAAAAAAAAGCCAAATCAGATCGATCTGGTCAGATTATTTTAGTAACTGTACAGAGTTAAGTGCGTATTTATATGCAGCTATTAAAATGATAAATACAGAAGGAGCCGTTGAGAGTGATCTGCCTCTGTTCATCCACATGTGAGAATGCAATGCAACAAATGAACAGAAATGTCTATGAGGTAATTCAGTGTCCCCATTGAACTCAAAGAAGAGAGATTGGTTCTCACAGTTTAAAAATACTGGTGTGATCCGGTATTATTCCCACACTGTGAAAATCATCTGCTATCATTAACAATGACACATACAAACTGTCAAATAAATAAGAAGCGTTAAAGTCTGAGTCATGCCCTGTCATTAGAAACAATAAGGTGGTGTATCTGTCCCAAGGTGGATTGCCTAAGGTGCAACCGACACATGAAGTCTGGTATGAAGTGTTCTTTAGGCAAGCATTTATGAGATTTATTTTGAAGATGCAAAAAAAAGTCCTCATGTCATTTTTGTTTTGATTTATGTGATTGACAACTTAGTTTCGTTACAGTTAAATAGTTAAATAGTTGTTTTTTTATTAAATGAGTTATTGCAGGTTTAAATGTGACCCAGGTGTACTACTCCCATGCTCCCTGATGAATGCTGAGGCAAACAGTCCCATGGGAAAGGTTTACATCATCACTTACTCCTGATTTAATTCATGCATACATTCCATTCAGTGAAAAGGGAGGCCGTCGTAAAGATTAGGGCCTATTTTGCTACAGTTTCTGTGACTGCTCAGTTGGCTTAATCCACGGTGAGAATAGGAACAATGAGTCTGAGTGTGCACACAGGAGCTCTCTTCGAAATGCTAATGGGTCCTCTAAAGAGAGTGTGTATTGTCTGCCGGCTGTGTGTGCGTATTTTAGTTGTGCGTAGTTGTATATGAATGAGTTGTGGCTGGATTCCCAGAGGTCCCCTAAATGCTGAGGCATAAGGGTCCTGTATCAAGTGTCGAAGCAAAGTGGAGGAGGAACTTCCTGGAAGTGAGCCATGTGTGTTGGGGCATGGCGTCACACGTGTGTCACTTCCTGTTCGCCTTTCTCTGTTTCTTTTTCTCTCTGGTTATCACTTTTTCTGTTCAAAAATGATTTTCTTGTAACTTTTGTGCTGTGCTGCATTGAGGCTAATTGTGTGTGTGTGTGTGTGTGTGGGGGGGGGGGGGGGGGGGGGGGGTGTTTATTAGTGTGGCGTGGCGAGTGTGTGTGAAATGTAACAGTGTTGCATTTGAGTTCAAGTTAGTTCATGCAGCAGCGTAATCTTTTCTTTTGAAATATCTGCCTGTGATTCATCGTTTCTCACACAGAATGTTTTATTGTAGTGAGAAATTGTAACACTCATCACTGACAGGAAACTGCACACTGCGTGACAAAGAGATATACTCCTAACTGAATAAAATTATTCTTAAAAGCGAAGACATATTACAAGTCCGGACATGACCCGTACTCTAACAATAGTGCACTGCGGAATTTCTTTCTAACAAGGTTCCTCTGGGGTTTCGCTGTAGTTTCTTTGATGAGCTTTCCAGTGATTTGCTTCACTGATCACCAATAAGTCATGTTCCTGGTGCATAGTGCAGCTCAGTCGTGAAGTTCAAACGAACCCTGCAGCCGCTTGGTGAATCACACACACAATTGCACCACAGTATTCAGCTGCAAGGAAATAATAACTAGCCAAGTGCATAATGTATGTCATCCCAATTTTATGTATATGAGTCTTCACGCTATTCCTGTCATGGCTACCTCTTTAGGAGCTTGAGAGAAAGAAACATGTATCTCTATCAGATGATGGTATAGTTCAATGAGTATCCCTTCTCACTGTGAACTGTCTCATAGAGCAAACGTGGCATCAAATAGTATTCATGCTATCATAAACATGCAGCCAAAAATACAACAGAACCAACTGATCAAATTGTATTTTTGTTTACCTTTATGTCTAAAAGGCACAGAATCCAAGCTCATACATGTTCACACACACATGGTCAGTGAGGTGTTTTTGACAGCTCAGTCACCTGGATCCCAGTGGTCTTCCGTAGGCCCGTCACATCTCACCCTCAATAGCAGACTGAGGTCCTCTGGGAAGGTCTGGGCCTCTGGTCCTGTCTGACCCAGCTTAATCTCTGTAATGGAGCATGTTGGCCTCTGTGTTGGCTTTGACAAATTGCTCTGTTTTAAATCTGCCCTCAGCAACTTATCAGAGTATAAATCTTAAAGACAAGCTTTGACGCAATCATTACACTTTGAGTCCACTTTTAGATCCCACTCTCTTTTACACTACCTGTCAACACACTTTACCTCGTGCATGTAGCCTGCTACCGATGTGTGTGTGTGTGTGTGTGTTTGAGCACATGTGGCGTGTGTGTGTCTGTGTGCGTGTGTGTGTGTGTGTGAGTGAGTCATGCTTCGTGGAGTGTTTTGTTGCTTAGGACCTGTTGCCATCCATAAGTCTTACGTCACCTGACACGGATTTGACTGCTAGTTCCACAGCACTGAGTGGCTGGCCAGCTTCACTCCTGCATGTGTGTTTTTAATCTGTCCTCTGTGTGTTTTTTTCCATTATTATTTAATAGCTCCCACGTTTAGACAAGGGGTGTTTTAAAGTTCCCAACTCTGATCCAATGATGACATGGCATGTTTAAGTTCATCCCTGCTTGATCACTTCATAATACCAAGCTATCATGTATATCTGATTTCAGCAGATGGATTATGGTAATTCCACTTTATATTGCTTATATTCCACATACATGCATTTATTTTTAAGTTGAGCACATTTCATGCACAACTATATGTTTTCTTATTTGAGCAGCTGAGGTGAAGGGGGCAGAGTTTCTCTTTGTGATCTGGATTTGTAGCACTTCCCAGACTATGACTACCGGGGAGTTTACAGCAGCGCTGGGGAAGGGTTCCCTCTAGTGGCAGAAACGCATAATTACAACTGTGTGTTTAAGATTCTTCGACTCCTGCATTAAACTTAAGAGGAAAGAGTACTGTGAAGTTAAAAGGATTGCCGTGTGTTTGTCTGCTTTCAGGATATCAATGTTTGCATTCTCGAGAATTACCCAGAGTGCTCCAACCCCAGAGTTTTCTACATCATTCCCTACTTCTGTGGACAGCATCCTCAATGCAGGTATCTACAGACTCTCAAGATGAATGACAAAGTATTTTAATGTTTCAGACATTAGTAAACGTGTCATGTAAAGCTGCTCTGTTGCACTCTTTGTCTGTCTGTCTCTTACTCGTCGTGTTTCTTCTCTGTCCATCAGGGAGCCAGGAGTATGGGCTCTGGAGAGGGCCAAACAGAATGTGCTGGAGAACTACCTCCTTGTGGGTATCCTGGAGGAGCTGGAGGATGTTCTGCTCCTGTTGGAGAGGCTCTTACCTCATTACTTTACTGGAGTACTCAACATCTACAAGAGCCCTGGTGGGAAACGTTTAAAAATAAATAATAATGTGAAAGTGGTGTATGTTGTCGTTTGATTCTTTGATTGGATTCCTATCAAAATGCACTGAACTGACTTCCTCTGGCTCTTTGTTTTATTTCCATCTTCTTTCTGCAGACTATAAGAAGATGGGGAACATGACAGGCACAGTACGTAAACACACGCCCACTCTGGAGGCCCTGCAGGTGCTGTATCACCGCATGCGCTACGAGTATGAGTTCTACAACTTCATCCGAGATCAGTTCCACCTCATGAAGAAAAAAATTGGCCTCAAGTCTGTCTCACAACCCCCCGCCCACTCGCCCTCTTTCCTACGAGAGCTTGCCCTCCGAACCCCAGAGCCTCTGGATGAAGAAGAGGAGCTGGACGCAGACTTGGAGGATGCCAACAGCTGGCTGGTCCATCCCTAAAAGGCTGTTTGATAAACAGTGGATGTAGCCAAAAAAAAAAAGAAGCTGATTGGCTAGAGATAGCTGGACGCAGCCTGAGGGCAAAGGGGGGCATTCCCCGTCTTTCAGCATTCCTAAGAAAAGTGAGGTGTGTTTAGGGGTGTGTGGATCCTGACGCTCGTGTTTTTTCGGGCTCTGTTTTCCATTTGCAATAGACTCCTATCATGACAGGCTCAGCACTGAGGACGATAGGGTTGAGTAATTGGAAGGACAAAATGCTCTATTTAAAAAAATATAATGTCCAAGGACAGTTGGGAATAATGTTAGGCTCAACTTGCTTGATTCAAGTTTTGTTTAATTTGAGCTCGCTTTTGGGCCAATGTAAAAACAAAAACAAAAACATCATCGCTGTAATCTCCAGGAGAGATTAGCGGAAGATGTGAATAGGTAATTGTGTTGGGAAATATTGGTCGCTGGGGGTGTTTACTGTAGGAGAGGACTTCAGAGACATAGCCCAAGTTCATACTTGGGTTAATGTCCTAAAAGCTGGAATGGGAAATGGTATCCACAAATAAAATAAAAGTACCAAAACCCTTTTTTGTATATTAGTTGTCTAGGACTGTTGTAAGTGCCAAACCTCGCTAAGAGTTCCTGTAACTGACAGGAAACCTCTGTGCACAGCTGGTAGAGTTGTGACATAAGCAAGTCAGTTGTTATAGTATTTGATTTATAACATTTTGTTTAATTTGTAAGATATTATTAGGTATAAATGAGGGTTAAAAAGTAAGCACTCGATTATGAATTCAAAGAATTCCAACTGTGTGTGCATGAATGATTGAATTTGACCAAACCGGCGGTGTATTTGAGCATAGATTAATTATTTGGGACGGGTCATTTGATGAGAGTCAAACATTAAAAAGCATTTATGGAGTGTAGTTTGTTTAATCCAAAGTCTAAAAGATTGAGCTTGCCAAATACCAGTGTTTCTACTGCGATGCATTACAAAACTGTATGAATATATACACTGCACTTTTCAACGGTGACTTTTCCTGAAATTCTGCAGCGAAATGAGGGGTTTGGTCACAAAACTGGATACATATTTGCCTTTCATTTCATATAGGATTATGTCGCTGTTCAAGGTTTGTTGTCTCTCTCAAAAGTGTAATCCTCCAGCAGCTATTCAGAGCGCATGTTTTTCATTATTCATGTGCAAATCATACAGAGAACAGTAACCATAAGCTAATATGTGACTGTCAGCTACGTAGTTCACTATACCCTAGTCTCCATTATTGTCTGTACCTTTTCATTGTCCTGGTTTGTGTTCAGTGTTTCCTTTTTTTGCCAGTTTAATTTATTATTTTGTATTCATTTGCATTCCAGATAAGATTCTCAGGAAGGAAAAAAAGATGTTTTATAACTTGATCATTTGTATCTTTGGTTTCTGGCGGCTATGAAACTATTCTTGGTATTATAAGGTTGTCTAGAATGGGTTTATATCAACAGCTGAAAACTTGTTAACAACAACTAATGGAGTCCATCATTTTATAGTCTTCAAAATAAATGTCTTTTAACTATTGCAGCTATTGTCTCCGCTTTACTTTGGGTTTTTGATAAACGTGTTAGTGGTCGCCTCGTCTTCCCATCAGGAATGCTGCATTCTACCTCAACCTTCTTCAAATCCCCCATGATGCACACGGTCCTGAAAGAGCAGCACTATTGTCAACTAGTTATTTCTTTACTTCTTTATGAGATACTAAACTATGACTTGTTTATAACATACTATACAATGACTTTTTATACTTTCTTTTATGACTTTCTTTTTACATTTTTAACAACATAATACACAATGATTTGTTTTATGGTATACTGTATACGAAGAATTTGTTTTGACATACTGTACAATGACTTTTTAAAATAGTTTTTATGACAGTATACTGAGACTTTGTTTTATGATATACTTTACAAGGACTTTTTATGCCATACTATACTATGACTTTTTTAATTAATAATTGTATGGCTTACTATACATTGACTTTTCTGTTTATTTGTTTATGGCATACAATAATATAGTACTACTTTTTCATTACTGTTTTATGATCTTATTTTTATAACATACTATACTATGACTTTTTTATAACGTTTTTATGACATACAATACTAAGACTTTTTATGAGTTTTTTCATTGCGTACTATAAGACATTTCTGTTGCATATGTTGCATTATAAGTCTTAGCAACTAAAACTGTTTAGTGTTGCTTTCTTACAACCATTGTAAAATGTTCATTTCTAAACTTAAGTTTAAGTGTTTAGCTGATCCCATTAGAACTTGAACTATTCAAATGTTTGGAAATGGTCTTAAAAAAGATTCCTGCATACACCCTATCCTTTCTCATGGTCCACACACACACACACACACACACACACACACACACACACACATACACACACACACGCACGCGCACCATTTGGGGTATCAATATCATGGCAGAGTGTGTGACTGGAAGTTCGCATTAGCAGCCTGGCTGTTAAGGTTCAAGTGAAGTGCATAACTTCATAACTTTAGCTTTTCCCTCCACACAAACACACAGGCACTCACTGTACACCGGGTTGTGAAGCTGCATAGTTTTCTACTCCCAAAGTTGAACAGAGGGTTTGTTCATGTGCTGGGTGGTGCAAGGTTTGGGGCACTTGGGACCTCCTCTGCACTGGCATATAAGAAGCTGTTAGTGTCGTTGACCTATTCCCAGACATGCTCTATATTCCTCGAAAGACAAAAATAAATTCCCTACTTTTCCAGCACCAGGTTGAACCCTTGACCGACAGACAGAGAAGAAGAAGCGCTTTTAACTTGCAGGCATTTATCAAAACAGTTTTTTCTTGCTATCAGTTGTTACAGCAGATACATATAAAAAAAAACAGAATGTAAAAGTGTAGTGTATTAAAGAGGATTTTTTATTAGTCCAATCAAAACAAAGAAACTTCATATAAAACATGTATACTGTCAATAGTAAAACTGTTCAGAACTGAAGACTGAACCTGAGCACTTTCATCACCTGAGGATCAAATGTCTTGTCATATAAGTTGATTGTCATGATTTATTGTTTTCAGATTAAAGCAACACACCTGTTTGATATGAAACAAAAACATGATAGTAGTAAACTACAAATTTTTCAAAGCAGGTGATTACTTCTGCACAGTTATGGTTCATTTCTGTCTTTGGTCCAAACATCTGGAGATCACATCTTGACTTAAGAACATACTGTAATGTAGTATTACTCTTATGCAGTATGTCCAACACCTAGATTGCATACACAGAATAAGCATGTAGAACACCAACTATTGTACTTACTAATACATGCACACAAACACGCTCACATTAGATAACAAAGTTAAAGCTGAGAAATGGCATCTTAAACAAGATGCAACTGAGTGTAAAAGTAAAAGGTACATTTATGATCATTTCACAGTGATATCCAAAAGTGGATGCCCTGAGATTTAAAAAGAACAAAATATAATTGAACATAATAAAAAAGCTTTTAAAAATGAGAAATAAGGCACTTCTTTGTTAGAGTAAAACACTATATTGTTTGGATCATGGGAATTAGATATCTTTCATTGTGTGTTTAATCAATATGAATAAATATGTTATGTTCCAGAAAGAGATGCAGAACCACATATGATTACTGTTTCAGAGAGGTAACTAAATCACAGTGCATATATGACGTGCTCACTCCTTTTTTTAAAGGATAATTCCAGTTTAGTACGACTTTGTTTTTTGCATTTTTGTCGCAGCACCCTTAAATTATTTTTCTGTTGGTCACCCTTAAAGAAATAAAATGTCAACAAACATCTTATTTAAAGTGTTTTTTCCCATTTTTTTTCAAGAATCCACTCAATCAATGGTGTTACTACTTCAGTTTTTGGAAGCCATCGTTTCCTCTAATTCTTTCTTTTATTTTTCCCCAACAAAGCTGCTATGTGCGTCAACCTCTCTGGTTTTCCAACTCAGGCCTTGGCTTCATGTTGTTTCATCTCCAACGTGTCCTCAGCATCTTTAATGCCCGGGGTTGAGTTCTTCTTGCTGGGCTCGCGTCCCAGAGCTTCAGCCTCTTCCAAAGTGGTTGTTAGAGGTTTTCCCAGGGTCTCAGGCAAGAACAATGTCAGCAATCCAATAACAAATGCCAGGATTCCCACGATGAGCTACACAGGGAGCGTGATGAATAAAGATATAATAAATTGGGGCAAAGATAACAGCATTGACAAGGTAATTAAACATTAAATAATATCTGTTGTTCTGAGAGAACAACCAAAAAGAGAACATGTATACCTGAGGTAGGTAGATCCAGAAATCAGCCAGGTACACACAGAAGGGAGCCACCACACTGCCAACACGGCACATCATGCTGCCACTACCCACTGCCAGAGACCTGGAAGAAGATCATACACAACAACAGCAACATTAGAGAAGACAGATTCAGTGACATCGGGGTACAGACATGAGAACACAATTCCTGTTTAAAAACTCAAGTATCCGTGACTGTACCGATCTCTCCATGTTCAAATCTCAAATCAAAACTCACATCTTCAGATCTGCTTTTAATGTGTAATTACTGCTATGTATTTTAAATGTTGATGTCGTGTTTTTTTTTATCTTATATGTACCTGTAAAAAGCGTTTTTGAGTACCTTTTAAAAGCGCTTGATAAATAAAATGTATTATTATTATTATTATTATTATTATTACTGTACTATACATTTTTCATCAAAAAGAGTTTCATATCTGCGGCTTTGCATAAACGACTGGTACGACTGTCCATTCAAACTACGTTTCTTGGCTTTCTCTATGTTTCTGACATGAAAAGTCACTGAACTGGCAACTTTAATGTGCCCATAATGATATTATGTGGAAAGGGGTAAATCTACAAAAACACATTGATGGGAAAATACATGAACTACTAAGTGTTAAACACAGCAGGGGACAGGAGGTGAACTGCTCAAAAAACTGTCCTCAGTAGATTGATTAGCACGTCTGGTACCCGAGTTGATTGATCAGCACGTCTGTGTTAACTGTAAACCCCCATCTCGTGTGAACAAAGGAAGACTGACCTGGAAGCTCTTCATGACTTCCTGTCCTTTGAATTAGGTATAAATACTGAGGCAGAGACAGTTGCTGAGCAACACATGGCAGCATTACAACATGTGTGTGTGTGTGTGTGTGTGTGTGTGTGTGTGTGTGTGTGTGTGTGTGTGTGTGAGTTTGATCATCCTTTGTATGTATAAACTCAGCTCCTTCTTGCAAGAATATAGATTAAACCCTTTCATTTGATTTGGATCCTGACTTCGTGGTGTTATTAGGAATATTTTTCCAACACACATACATACAGTGTTAATGAAACTCATAACTCTTCCTTCGTTGATTATTTATTATTAAGTGCAAAAGAGGTTTAACCTCTTAAGGGGTGGGGGGACTTTACTCGAAAATACGATAAACACCTACAAACGACATACCCAAAGTATATTGAAAGCTGCTCTTCAACCATTTGCACCAGATGCATGATTTTGGTCTCATTCAAAACTCTCTTATTGTTCTTGCAAAACATTGATTAATCACTCCAAGTGCTTCTGACACTGAGTAATAGTGGTCTGAATTTTAAGAAAATACACTCCGCCTGAAGTTTGTTGTTGAAAAAGGTGCCTGAAGATGGGTATAGCTGGTAGGTATGGACTGGAAAACACAATAAACACATAGAACCAAGTCTTATGAAGTACAACTTCCAATTATTACACAGGTTTTTCTAAGAATAACACCAGGCATGCACAAGCTTTGCATTTGGAGATATTATAATATTTATTGATAAAAAGGACATAAATAACTATTGGCCTTTACTATAAATAACTATTATATACCCAATTATCCCTGTCAGTAGTAATGACACAAAGTAAGGGAAGTGTGTTTTCTTTGTATTTTGTCATTAATAAATACAATTATGAAAACAATTACAACATTTTAAAAAATAAAGCATGAGTGTCAGATGTCTAACGATTGAGCAGTTCATTGGCTACATAATAAAATAGTCTCCGTTAGACTGGACTACTGCAGGCTCCGTCTGTAAACAGAAGAAGAGGGCTGGCACTTCCTTATCAGGTTGACACTGATTGGCTTTGATGGCTGTAGAAATCGAATGGAAGCTCCGATTGGCTCAGACCAAGTGTCAATCGAACGCCTAATGCCCCCTCTACACGAGGCCATCAGCTGTTTGACGGCGCATGCAGAGGGACTAACATCTGCTCCGTGTGAAGAAAAACATCTCACAGATGATTAGCTGATTTCAAAGATTGCAACAGCTGCTCATGGGCTTTTATCAATGTGACTATGTTCAAGATGGAAATGTTTTGTACTGGAAATGATGTGTGGACATCGACAATGAACCTGTCTGTATGAGTTGAACTTCTTGATAGACATGTATGTATGTATTGCTGTTTCGCACTTACCTGATAATGGTTGGGTAAAGCTCACAGGTGTACAGGTAGATGAGACCAAAGGCAATGGCAATGGCAAACTTCCCCGTCATACACAGAGCGATGGCCAGGGCATCAATGTCCTGTAAGAAAAGGGGGATGGTGGGGATAAAGAAGTCAGTTGGCGAGTGGGAAAAACTCTCATGTTTATCGCGTGTTGCGTAGTAAAGTAAACAGAAACTGTTTTGTTTTGAAGAGCAAAATTCCCTGGAAGAACCCTAAATGATATTATGTAAATAATATGTCAGCTGATTTCATCAAACACTTGACCTTTGACCTTCAGACCTTTCATTAGACTACTGACTCTCCTAATGGTCGAGCTTTAAACAAGAGCACAGACTCTCTCACGTCACTCAATGAACTGGAGTTCATGCTCATGCTGAGCATAAGTGATCTAATAAACTGAAGGGATGACTGCTCCCACAGTCACTTTAATGTAGTTCATTGTTATACTTTTGGTACGTTGGAACCACATAAACAAAACAATTTATTTTCACGCATTTATGCATGTGTTTATACTGCAAGTATGTGTGGAAAAAAAAGAAAATATCCAAAGATTTTATTATAGATATTGATTTACAGTACATACGTATCTGTATTGGCACATATTTCTTGGTATTGGAGCCACCCTTTGCTCCATGTCATCCCCTCTCTCTCACCCATTCCTATCTATCTTCAGCTGTTCTATATAATAAAGGGAAAAAATCTAAATAAATAATCATTAACAAATATATATTGACGTCCTGCATGGCCTGTTACTTGCCATACACATCTTTAAATGGCACTTACAACTGGACAGTGTGCGTATGTGATGCATGTGCATGTGGAAAGTGTTCTTGTAAAGTGAGTGAATATATAACACATACAGGAATGTTTGCTGTCCTCTCTGAGCTGATCACTGGTAACCTTATTTCTATTACAAGTAGTCCTGTGCAGATGCCAGATTTGCTAAAACGCTATACTGTCTAGTACAACCTATACTTGTTATATTTGGACAAAATATACAGAAAGGGGTAAGTAAAGCCACTGAAATAAGTAAGGCTTGAGAGAGCTATTACGGTAACTCCCTCATTAACACCACACAGTGTAGCTATGTAGGCAAACACAGCATTCAAAAGCAAGAGCACTCGGGGTAGACGCTAAGGGAGACTGTTACAGTGCTCCTTGACACAGAATGAGGTTTTAAGTGCAATGATTGCATTACAAACCTTCAGAAACTTATGAAGAAACTTGCTTAACAAGAGTGGATAGAAACCCAGAACAGAAGATCTTTAGTGAATTTAGTTAATGAAAATATGAGGTTCAGACATTATCAAAAACCCACGCACCAATGGCCGAGGAAGTATACAAAATGTCTGTACTGCATATACAATGTAACTTTAAGAGTGCAGCAACTAAGAGGGAAGGAAGAGAAGATAAGTTATCCTTCTCATAATACTAAAGACTGCCAAGCTAGCATTAGCTAACTGCCTGTGAACTGGTCTCATGGGATAAGAATAGAATCCATTGTACGTTGGTCCTGACACTGTATTCTACTGTGAAACTCTTATAGAATATAGCTAAAGTATGTTTGTCCATGTAGTTTAGCAAACAAAGTCACATGCACTCTGGTATATGGAGTGTATGTAAGCCTGCAAATGGAGCTTCATTTAGTTGTGTCATCCTGCAGAAGTTACTACAGTGACACAAACAGAGTGAGGAGAAAGTCAAAGGATAGCTAGGCAGACGACTCGCTGTCCTTCTGTCTCCAGGCTGTTATTTTTCATCTCACCTTTGCTGACCGCTCTGTTCAGAATGGCTTTCAATGTCAAAGGTCCTATTTACTTGGACATTATGCAGCAGATGTTTGTCAAGCCAACTATAAGCAGCACTAATTCGGGTCAGCGCTCAGAAGACCCATACTAGGAACTGCATGTGTCGTATATCAGGGTTCAACAACAACAGATCTAAAGGCCCAGACGTATTCGAAGATAAAATCTTTTTAAATAGCCTTATATTACAGCCGACTCCTGTTTCTGCCGTTTCTTGAAGGGTAATTTTCTTGCAGTGAACATGACAGAATGATTTGTGTGGCATCTAGCCAACTCTTCTAAATTTGGGGACAAATATGTATGAAAAGGTTTGTAACACAATTCTTGTCGCAAACTTGAATTTAGTAAACTAATATTTATGACTTTTGTTACGGAGCCAATACAACTTGTGTTGTGTTTATAGTTTATAGCCTCTAATAAATAAAAGTGTCCATGATGGAAGAAATACCAACACATTCTGTATCTCTCTCTCACACACACTCTCTCGGTACGTACAGCAGGTACCACAATGATGAGCATACAGGCGACCCCGGCCAGGAGCAGAGCTGGGGCACAAGTCTTCTTCCTGCCAATCCGATCCATTGCAAAACAGCCAACCAGATAAGAGGGGAGCTCCACTGCACCTAGAAAGATGAAATCACAGCAGCTGTCGGTCAGTGGTCATCGTGGAACTGGAAGACTGACAGCAAGACATTCTATCTAGGGGACCTAAATAACCGGCATCTACAATGTTGGTGAAGCTCAGCCTCCCAAATGAGCTCTGCTCTATGTCCTCAAATGACCTAAATGGGGATTATAAATGTTGTAATGTGTAAAGGAAGCAAATTAAATCAGAGGAAAAAAGTACATTTAATAGAAATACTGCATATCAACTGATGAATTTATAAAAAATGTAATTCCCATACATGACTAGTGTATTTAAGATGTGCATTTGTGAGAAATAATAATAACCTGAAAAAGGGAAACCCCCCCCATTGTTTCAAAATAGCATTAAATGAAAAGTTCCGTTCAAAATCTTATTTTCTTCATCAGAAGACGGAACAGATGTTACACAGGCTCACTTGACTATAGTTCCAAAAACAGAGCAGTAAACAAAGGGAAGCCAAACTGGAGAACAGAAATGACCTCACCGTCTTCCCAACAACATAATATTATCCTAAGTAATATAGATGAACATTACAGTTTATAATGTAGAGCATAAACGTTGCCAAACATCGCTGAGATTCTCCAGTTTTAAATAGCATCCTGCTAAACCTGGCAAACAGCCTCATTGCGCACACACTGATATGAAGAAAGAAAGAAGGAAACACATGGACACAAACCCACGCTGCAGTTAAACAAAACACATGTTGTAAAGAAAGTACGGCTCTTGTCAACAATCCAGCTACAAAAACAAATATAATTTAACTAATATTTAACTTTGGATGGCCTAAGCAGGACGATGTTGTATCATTTTGCCGGACCATTAACACCATTTCCCTCTTTCTGTTCATGCACTTTCACGCTCATCAGCCAAACACTTACCAGCTAGGAAGAGGTTCATGTACTGGTTTCCTCCTAGGTTGACAGAGCCCAAAGAGAAGACGTAGTAGCCCAGGCTGCCAATGAACCAGATGGCCCACACTGTGCACGTGCGGCCCGCCATCCTCCAGCTGCCGAACAGATCCAGGATGGACAGCTTCTTCTCGGACGGCGATGGCCGCTCCTCTGCCTCCTCCTGCAGAGCTTTGCCATTCTCTATCTCGTCTGGCTCCAGGAGCTCGTGCACTTTCAGCCTGCAATCAAGGCCATTGAAGCGGGCTATCGTGTCCACCAGGGATTGAGCGTCCTTGTAACGACCCTTGGCCATCAAGTAAAAGGGCGTTTCCGGGAACTTCCAGCAGAAGAGCAAGAAGGGCGAGGTGCATATGGAGAGGATGATCTGGTAGATCCACCAGACCCGTACCAGGTAACCGGTCAGAGCCACCACCATGATGCCGACAGCAAAGGCCGCGTGCACGTGCATAGAGGTCCATGTGCGAACCTTGCTCCCAGTGAACTCGGTGACGTAGACAAACACCACCACGAGGTAGCCGCTGGACACCTGCCAAACGCAAAGATGGGAAGAAGGAAAGAAAGAGAGGAGATGCATAAAAAGGATTAGAGTTGTCAGTTGCTATATAGGCTCCTGATGCAGGCGTTTGAAGTTGCAAAGGTCATTTGTTACAAAAGATTGCTTGATTCACAAAAGACATTTTTAATATACAAGATTGCATTATTGACAGTGAAATGCATTTACAGTATGAGCACTTTGCGTTAGTACTAGTACATTTTCTTGAACAGCAGACGCTGCGGCCACAAGAAGCAATTTTGGATAAAGGTAAATGCTAAATGTAAAAGTAGCACAAGTAGAAAAGAATCATAAAATCATAAAATGCAGGTCATTCCTGGCACAGTCTGACTGGGTCTGGAATGACCTGCATTTTATGATTTTATGAGCAAAACACGCTGAGTTTATTGAACTGATCAAGGGTGAATTATATCACGTATGAATTCAAGTATTCATTTTTGAAAGAAATAAAAGGTTCATTTGGTCTTTTAAAAGTCATGCTTTAAAGTTGAGAACGAGCATTACTGCTTGCTCTAGTGGTTCACTGGATGAACTCCTTTCCATTTAGATGCATATACAGTTCAATACCACAGGAAGATTTATAATGCGCAGTTATATGTTGATGTAACTGCAACATACACGCAACATGTTGAATGTTGTTTTCTTTGTCTGATCTCCTAAATTGTGTTTTTTTTTTATCTCAGTGTAAGACATATGGCAGTAATTAGGTGTTAAGTCCCCGCTTATTAGACTGAGTCTGCACTATGTTTAGTGTGGCTCTGCAGTATAAGCCTTCACTATCTGAGAGTCTGATTCTATGTGAAAAACAACAGCTGTAGCTGGGCAGGACTGGATGTGGGGGGGGGGGGGATGAGTAGTAGACGGAAAGTGTCGAAACAGTGGACAAACTGTAAGGGCTCTTTCAGCACAACTTTACTGCCGTGCGAACTGTAATGACTCCCTTCCTTTGCCTTGTAAACATGTTGTTTTATGTGTACATAGAGATACAAAAACAACTTAAAGACACTCTTACTTTCTTCCTCTATAACCGTTAATCCCCTTGATCATGAATAATGTGATCAAATGATGGTCTAACGTCTGCAAATGTCTTGCATTCCCTTGTTAAATATGACTGTAAATGATTATATTTCAACGCTTATTAGGGTAAATACTTCATTCAATTTCACAGTTAAAGTTAGACAGTTTTAGTAAGTTATGTTCTTACTATACACAGCTGGAGAAAACATGCTTTGGTTTGGTTTGTCACTGCAATATGACTAACAGCATGTGGTATTCATAGAGAACATAAGCGATTGGCTAAGAAAGGGTTAGGGTTAGACACATAATGAACCTAAAAAAGCACAGAACGCAGAACGTGGAAAGTAAGGCACCTCCCTTGTCTCATACTGGCTCTGGGTGCAAGTGTTAATAGTAATATCCACATACATTGATTTGTCACGCATGGATACACTACCACATTTAGTGCACACACACACACACTGAACTCACCATGGCAAGGAGGAAGCGGAGCACCACAAATATATAATAGTTTCCAGAGAACGCTACAGACACCCCGAGTCCAAACTGAAAGAGGCTGGTGAACATCAGGATCCTCACGCGACCAATTCTGTAGGACAGAGAAACAGACAGACAGACAGACAGACAGAGTCATTGAGCTAACCTGAAGTTAACATGTAAGCAATGCATTGAATAAAGGATCATTTAATTGTCAAAGTTGTGTAGGGACTTTCAGTTGCAGCAGCAGTCCAATATAATGCTGTAGTCAACAGTTATTACCAGACCAACATTATGATGTAGGCATTGCATAGCATATAACATATTACATCAAAAGTAAGTTATTTGTTTAAGCCACTGAGGTTCAGCATTAAAATGTTAACTGTGATACTAGCAACTAGTAGTTAGTCGACTAATTGGTTGTTTTCTCTGGAAAAACAACAACATTTAAAGTGATTCTTTGAGGAGAAACTCAGTTTTACAGATCTGTCAATCAGCATAATTGATGAAACAACAAAATAATTTGCCTGTTCGTCTACTAAGAATTTCATTAGTCGAGGACAGCCCTACGAGCAACCTTTTGCAGTTAAGAAATCATAATACTCGCTGCAGCATTGTGCGAGGAACCCTTCACTTCAAACTTTACAGATTTGCCTCAATTCTACCTGAACAACATCTAACACCAATATTCTCCAGCTCTGTGTTAAGAGTACCACATGGGGACCAATACTTTGACAATGCTGAGCCTGCAAAGGCACCAACCATTAGTCATGGTGGATAAGACCATGGATAAAAACACAACACCAGATACAGTGAGGTGTGAATTAACTAACTAATAATAACCATTGCCATTAGCACTTCATCCTTAAACTTATTAGATAGGTGGAAGACATCTTTCTAAATGCTGATCACTTCAGTTTTGACTGAACTGTTTGGCTAGGTCACCTGATCTGCCGAAAGTGTGCTCTAATCTCTTCTTCCTTCCTGTCTGTCATACATCAATGCCATCATCCACACCAACCATCAATTTTTACTGCCTGACTGTCACTCTCATCATACCTCTCAGTCCTGCGCTCACATATTAACAACCACTGAGCATGAGAGACGACAGCATCATGTTTAATGTTGAGGCAGAAGAGCTACGGTGTCTCCTGAAGTTATGACTACATGTGTAAAGGAATATAAAGGCAGGCTCTCTCAGCCACATTCTGTACTACTTGAACCTGTGCTCGTTTCCATGCACACGTGAAAAGAACTTCCTTATATGGTGAAACTCTACTTCATGTGTCTTAAAATGTGTCCTCCCCTGTTTGAATAAGTACCCTCCCTCTCCTCCCCCTTCCTGCAGCCCCTGCTCACCTGTCAGCAATGTCCCCGAACAGCAGTGCTCCAATCAGCACCCCCAGCATGAAGGTTGGCTGACACAGCTTGGCCAGCCACTCTCTCTCGCACACCAAGTCCCAGTCCGTCACTATGCTCTGGTGAATTTCAGTGTGGTCGTAAACAAAGTTCCCACTGCACAGTTTCACTGTTTTGTTGCCATTAAAGTCGTAGGTAAAGTATTGTGGGTTGATGCGATGGGCGTAGTGGCAGCGGCTGAGCTCCCACTGCTCTCCTTCGGCCGTCCTCACCACCAAGGGCCCAGTCCCCGCCTTGAAGATCGGCAAGATGTCCTCCAGGCTAGACGCCGTCAGGTTACCATATAGAATATCTGTGATGTTGCCGGGCCCACTGCACACAAAGTTTGGCGTCTGCACTAAGAAGACAGAGGCCAGGTAGTGGATCCCACAGGCTACGGCCTGTAAGACGGCTGCAAAGTACAGACATGCCTGAAACCTGGAGAGAAAGAAAATGCATTATAAAGACGCTGAAGAGGAGATTATGAGGGATTTGTTCTCCCATTTAACAGATAACTGCAAAAAGGTCACAGTAACAATTAATGCATACATTAAGCTCTTCTCAAGTGTGTAAAAAAACAGTGATTATTTCAAACCCAATCAGCATCAATTAATTGGATTTAATAGAAATGTTGAGCCAAGCTGGACAAGTGAAGTAGTCTCACCCTTGACCTTCACATATATTATAAATGATTGTGTCTTGAAATGTAAATTGTTCTTTTCAGGTACAAAACAAGTGTTTGAAGAAAACTACAAAAGGATAAACTGCACAAAAACCATACTAATTGGAAGAATTTCATTTATTCAGCACTTTTTTTAATTTAAGGGAGAAACTGGAAAATTTGGTAAAAAGTTCAATTGTCGCTTTTCTTTTCTTTACTTTACTTTTCATGCAATTCAAAAAGAGTGATAGAGATACTGTAGTTCCACTAACAATATAAATAATGTAGTTATCTTTCAAATATTTACAGAGTTCACATAAGTTCCTCTGAGGCTCTTAGTAAGCACTTAGTACTTAGTAAGCATTTAGATGTGGAAGACCAAAACGTTAAAATCATCCAAAGTAAGTAATGCAATGCAGATGGCATGAGTTAGTGTTTTCAAAAACGCATACGTAACATGGAAATAAAAAATACTTCAGACGTTGAGGATTGACGATTCAAAAGCTACCCAACTGTTGACGATACTAAAAAAAATACCCCCAAATTAATTCACAGAGCAAAGTAAATATGCCAATACCTTTTGAAATGTCCGAGCTCGTCGAATATTCTCTCTACGCCGGTCATTCTCTCACGGTGAGTTTGTGCGTCGTGGATCCCGGAGCGTCTCTCTCCCCAGCGGGTAACGGATCAACACAAAATAATAAGCTGTGACTTCCACGGAGCGGAGTGAGGGTAGGAGGAGCGCACATACATTTAAAACACACACACACACACACACACACACACACACACACACACACACACACACACACACACACACACACACACTTACATGTACACGCACGCGCACACAGACCCAGGCAAACGAGGGGTCCACTTTCAACGGCTAAAACAGCGGGAAAAAACGTTCGATTTTGGGACGTCACAGAGAAAGGTCGCTATTTAAACACAAATAATGCATTCTAATGTGTTGTTTGAAGTTTTGTTTTCTTTTAATTATTTTAAGTGAATTAATATAAAGATAAATCCAATTGTTCTGTCAGTTTTTTCTGACCCATTCATATGGTATAATGTATAATGTAGACAGTATGTTTATTCTGTTGTAAATAGACTGCCAAAGGGCAAACACTGGACTTCTGACATCATGGAGCCATATTTCTTCTGAGGTGTTAGCCCTGTCAGATCAACCTTCTCAAAAGCCAATGAAACAAGCAGCTGCTGAAAATATGGCCCGCATTTACAACTTATTCATAGTGGTAATGAGCCGCTGAGTTCACAATCTTCACAAGGTCATAGTTAATCACTAAACCAACAATAGGCATCTTTGTTGTTGTCCCCCTTTCAATTTGTTTCACTCAATTCAAACTAGAGCTGCATCTAATGCCTGATTTGTATTGTTGATTAACGGCAGCAGGAGGGGATATGGCTGCCATGTAAAAACTCTCACATCAACAAGTCTGAACCATGAAGATTATGAATACTGCAAATTGAATTACGGCGTGCTTTTAAAATAGATTGGTGGCTCAGAGCGTATCAATAATCAATATCAATAATTCTGCCCATTAGTTTCTTGATTAAGCGATTAATCGTTTGGTCCGTGAAACATCAGGAAATAATAAAGAGATGTCCATTACACCTCCCTGGAGCCGAAAGTGACATCCATACACAGCTTTGTTTAGACCGAACCCCAACAAATATCCAGTTTACTTTAATTAAGACAAGGAAAAGCATGATTTCTCAAATGGATGGAACGATGGAATCAGGAAATATCGAACAGTTAATCGATTAATCGTATTAGCTTTACTCAAAACGCAGAAACATGATACGAAACATGAAATGGTGGCCTGAGTTGTGTGTCTTTGCGTGTGTGGGTTTAATGAGTATAGTCTGTAACTGCATATAAGTCTTCAAGGGTAAATCAGACCTTTTGGGACCCTATATGCGATACAGTATACAGAACAAGTTGACATTGACTCTTAGGATTTCTTAGATCAGACAAATCCCCAAAAACCCACAGGCTAATTTTTAACACAAAAGCCGCTTGTGATCAAGCCAACCTCTCTGTGAGTCCGTGTCTGCAAGTGTTCCTTTTGAAGCTTTTGATTAATGATTGATATGCGCAGTAGATGTGACTGTATTGACTTAATGCACCTTGCCTCGTCTGGATTCAGCAGGACTGCAAACTGTGACACTGTTTGCTTTTGCTGTAGCGCTGATTCGCCATCTGCTCCACGTCGTCCGAAGGGAAATTATCAAACGGTGGAGTTTTAATTGAAATAGGTAATTTTATGCAGATGGAAACTTTATAAACAGTGTGCACACTTGAAATAAACAAAGGGTCTGCTTTTTTAATACTCAGTGTTTCAGGTGTAACATTTAAACATCAACAAATCATTTAACACACACTATTGATTACCACTATTTGATCTATTCTTTGGAAGATCTTTTTGGAAGATGTTTTGACACAACTTTCCGTTTCTCTATAAGATATTTATATATATATGTGTATATATATATATATATATACACACATTTATATACACACATTTATATATACACATACACACATACACATACAGTTCACAAAGTCTGATAATGTAATATATATATATATATATATATATATATATATATATATATAGAGAGAGAGAGAGAGAGAGAGAGAGAGAGAGAGAGAGAGAGAGAGAGAGAGAGAGATATATTACATTATCAGACTTTGTGAACTGTGTGTGTATGTAGTATTTTTAAAGTAAACACTTCACCTGCTCCTGTCTCAACTGGCTGCTTCCCTCCGAGCAACAAGTTTATCTATAACTCAGTGTGTTTTTCAGTTAGCAAAAAAACAAAACACAGAATAATCTATTTCATTCCGGCTGTATCCAGTTTTACTTGGTGTGTTGTGAAATCTGCATACACCACAGTACATACAGTATATGAGGCCCTGCTGTTTGTTTACATGATAGAGTCATGTAAATCCCACCGGCAAGTAGCCTGCACCTCTTTATCTTGAAATTATAACCCTAATAAGTAATGTAATGGAGGCTCAATTTACTTTTGTCCATCGCCTCTAACACCTTTTTTTGTACTAAGTATGGGGACCAACAGCTGATCTATCTACGGGCTATAAAACACTCACACAAAGTATATCTAATCTGCTACTAAAACAACACTTTTTTGACACCTTGACTGAATGATTTGAGCCATATTATGTCATGATAAAGACGTTCTGCCTATATGATCAATCATCTGTTATTATCAAAATCAAACAGTAGCTAACGTCCAAGTAGCACAATGCCCTTTATGGTATTTTGTTAACAGTTCACAGTCGGCTTTTGCCTGACCTCTGTTTGATCTTTGCACTGAACTCTGTGCACACCTAAATAACGAGGGGCCAATAGACCAAGTTAACATGATCTTTGCTCTCTGGACCTTAAGAGAAGAAGAGAGGAAATGAGAAAAGGAAACAGATGTGCAAATATCCCTGCATTTTATGTGGTGTGGTATTTTCAATATGCTCATTGAAATCATTGCAATATGTGTAATTCTGTGCTCTGCAGAGAGGGGGAAAAATCTCCTCTGTTCAATCTGAAAAAGCCACAACAAAAAAAAAAGTTTCTTTGTGTGCATGATACACAACATGTGTCCGACATTCCTAGTCATTTTGTTCATTTTATCAGGATGAATCTGGATTTGCGTAGGCACAAACAGTCATCACTTTCAGGCACACATCGCCACTCTGTGCTGTACATGCACACGTGTAGAAACAGAGAACCTGAATGTGGCTGTGCTTAATGTAAACATTTCTGCATGAACCTTCAGTCACTTTATCAGGCTGCATTCTTTCCCTATACTCTCATTGCTCTCAGTAACATTACCAGTTCAATTACCATCTGATTTGTATAACTTCAGGCATTCACAGACCCACATTAAATTGTAATCCATTCCATATGGCGCTGACGAGTGTTCATGTCCAACCACTGGATGGCAGTAGACATGAACATATCTGGCATTACTCATTCATACACCGTCAGGACTGTTTTTAATCCCGGAAAACTGCAATAAACTACACATACTTTTTAAAAGTATCCAACTATACAATTCCCAGCTCCCAGGAGGAGCGCAGTGCATAGTTGTCATCACTAACCATATCCAACTAGCATGTTGTGTTGTCCATGGTATATCCATAATGTCACCCTTTCTATATACCTCTCTCCAAACAAATGTTACAAAGACAATTTACTTGTGAAACCGATCAGACAATACAACACGATCATAACATCCAACGCATGTACCTGAAAATGCTCTCATTAATAGAGAGGCAGGGGAAGTATTCTTTTTACTCCAAAGAGGGCAGTAGAGAGCTTATTATAAACCAATTATCCAAACACAAAAGTTTGTCATAGATTCTAAACATCAGAAAGTGCCTTATCATTATCCAGCATTATTATATAATCCCCCCCCCACACACACACACACACACACACACACACACACACAGTCAAAACTGTTGTGAGCAGGGCTTTTCTGAGTCCAAAACTAATCCGCTTTGTAAGGCATGATAAATGATGTGTCCTCTTTTAGTCTAAAATATCAATATTATATTTAATAAACGGGCCACACAAGAATGAGCTCTGATTATTAATTTGTTTTGAAATAAGGGTAGATTTAGTGGCAAGGTTAATGAAGTAACTTGTGACGATAATAATGCCAGCGTTGGCTGACAAATAGATTCTTGGAGAATTATTGCCAGGGAAATAAACACAGAAGTTAGTTTCAGTAAATTGCCAGAGATTGCCAGTAACAGGAAGATTCATTCAGGAATGCATCCTGTACTGGAGGAAACACTTCTAAACTATAAGAGTAATGAATAAATATTGCAATTTCTTTGGTATGGCAGCGTGGCACATCATATATTATTTTTCAGATCCCATTTTCTTACATTTTGCAGCCATAACACAAGCATGCAAATCCAGGCTGAGCTGTTGTGATTGGTGAGAGCGCCAACTTCTTCGCAGATAAGAGGGACCGGTATGGGCCCGTGGTCCAGACCCTGCCCTTATCCAGAGTTACACAGTAACCCGAGTTTGTGGGGCGGGAGATGCAACCAGAGGGAGGGAGCAGAGCAACAGAGGGGTGCGTGTGTGTGATATAAGCCTGACAGAAAGAAAAAGAAGGCAAATTAAAGGGGCGTGTGTGTTTGGGAAAAGAGGGATTTGAGAGTGTGAGGAGGGAGTTCCCAAAGTTTTCAAAGAGGGCGGCACACATTGTACTTTTGAATCTGTTCGCAGAGCCTCATGACAGAACACTAGCACACACACACAATCATTCAGGTTAAGATGCAGGCTCACACATGTGCGATGATTCAGGAGCAGTCGTGTCTTTGACATGTTGATATTTCATTAACTTGCTGCTCCTCGTCTTATGGTGGACTTCGGACCTGAAGGAAAGGAGAGGCTGGACGAGAAGAGAGGAGAAGAGAAGGACAACTCTTTGACAAGAAGTAGAGGAAGAATGGGATAAAAACAAAACTTCCAGTTGGGGAGATGGACTGAGGCGAGACAGAAAGGACAACACAGTAGATGGACATGGGCAGAGAGAGACTCACCCTGGGATTGCTGCTGCGTGTGGGTGTTCTGCTCACTGCTGTGTGTGTGTGCGCTCATGTTTACCTGGAAATGGGTTGGCGGAGAGCACCTGCACCCCTGGGACGTCCCACCCAGGCTAGTCAGAACTGGGGCCAACTAAGCAGAACCAAAGCAGAAGCAGAGGAGCAGCACAGAAGTGTTAAAAGGAAAATCTCCTATGTTCGAACACTTAAGAAAGACAGCCAGGCTAGGGAGAAGGGTGAAGGCAGAGAGGAGCCCTCACCACCTCTCCGCCCACACAGAAAGGTATGTTTAATAACCCCCGTCAACTTCTGAGTTCTTAATTGCTGCGATTAAGATTCTTGTAAGGTTATCTGATCCTAAATCTGCATAGAGCGGCTCAATAAGGAGCTTTCACTGCGTCTCTGCGAGTTACTGGCTTAAAGCTCAGTAATCCCAGGAGGGTGATGAAGGAAGAACAGGCAGCAGAATCAATGCATGGTCAATGAGCGCCTCTGAGATGCTTTGAAGTTGAAAAAGAGAGTTTTCGCACCAAGGTTTCTGGCGGCTGCAAAGCTCCCTGCATTTTATTTTTTTTGATGGATGTATACGATTTAAACAGGTGTAAGTGTAACCCAAACTACAAATCAAACCAGACACTCCCCTCTGGCTTTTTCGTATCAGTTGCAAATCTAACAAAGAACCATTCAGACGCAATGCCTATTGGAGCAAACACAGCTATCCACATACACAAGACACACATACACACTCCAGGGGCTTGACTCTTGACCTCTGAAGGGTGTGTTAAAGCACCGGCTTAACAAAACTGCCACCTCCCTCTTTTTGTGTCTCTTTATGCCTTTTATTTTTTCCCCTTTGAGTCATCTCAGCTATTTGCTCCAATCTCTATTTTGTCATTTGATCTCTCCATCCATCCATCTCCCTTTTGTTCCCTCTCACTTCCTTTTTCATTCAGCCACCGACCACCAATACACACACACACACACACACACACACACACACACACACACACACACACACACACACACACAAAACATCTGTTTTTCTTTGATCTCTCTTTCAGTCCCCTATTTCTTCCTCTCTACTGATTTTTCTTTGTGTTACTTTGGGGCAGGAAATGCTTGTGTTCGCTGTTGTCTTTAAATCTTTAATGACTTAACTTGAGGCTAAGGAGCAACAGTGCTTGAGTTTTAAATGTTGTTTTAAAATCACTGCAGGGCTATTATGCCACATCGAGAGATGGGCACTCGTGCACCATCAATATTACATGCCACCATATGCTCACTCTTGACACAAAATTTGTCACATAAGATGCCCTGAAGGGGCCCTGATGAAATGTCTGTGTCATATGCTGCAGCCGTTTAACTCTCTCCCTCTTTCTTTTTACTTACACCTCTTCTCGCTTTCTGTTGCTTTAGGCTCTCATTTCGAAGATCACTGCTGCTCTGTCATGTTACCTTGTCCCCGTTCTTCCTGCTCTCATCCTTCCTCTTGCTTTTTCATCTCTCGTGTCGGTCTCAATTTAAAACTTCAGTCTCGCCTCCCACTTCTAACCCATATTTCTCTTAGTTGTTCTCCCTTCCTCTAGCTTATCTCTCTCGCTAGCTCGCTGCCTGCTCCTTCCTCTCGGCACATATTCATGCAACGCAGAGGAAATAATGGGCTGGAAAGCAGGACTATTGCTCTGCAAGGAAGATGACAAGACTCTAGTGACCCTGATGAATAGCAATGGAGGGATACAAGAGAACATTCCTATAGAAGCTGAGAGGGCAAGGCTTAAAAAAAAAAAAAAAGCCTGTCAGCCAGTAGCCTGCACAAACACCGGGGGAAATTAGCTTTAAAAAGCCAATCAAAGCTCCAATTGATTTCCGAATTTCTGGATAATATCAAGGGGTTTGAATAGCCTGAGTTGGTATTCAGTGAGTTGAAGTGTGCTACTGTAAATATTGGAGTATGCATTCCTTCTCCCATGCGAGGAGTTTAGCGTGCCATTTAAAAGGGAAAGCATCAGTTAAGGCCTAAAGTGATCAAACGGTTTGAAATACAACATTCAGTGTTATTTTGTATTTCCGTTACCTTGTCTTGATGTTTGGCATGTCAACCGCAGTATAACTGTTTCCTGCTGTCAACACATTGCGGAAAGATCTAAGTTTCATGTTGCTGCAGTGCATAAAGAGAACCAGTTAGCTGCACCTCACTGTTATCTATTTATGAGCTGCTGTGACTCTGACTCAAACTAAAGAAACGTTTTGCAACAGTCATGACCACGTCTACAGCGAATAGATGAGCAAATGTAGCCACTGTGTTGCATTCCCAGAGAGATGGAGAGGGAAGAGGGGAGTGATGGAAAGATTCTCAATCTTTTATTGGTAAATGTGGAAGCTAAAGTTGAACTTCAAGGAGCGCCCAGGCAAAAATAAGAAAACAAACAGAAATAAAAACCACAATACTAAATTAAAGCTGCAAGCAGTGATGAAAGGCCCTCGCTCTTGTGTGTGCCAGCCACGGTCTTGTTACAACCACTGCACACTGAACGAGTACACGTTTATTTTGTCTGGATGTCTGAATACTTGTCAATTTTGTGAAATTTGGAGCGGATCGGAACGCCTGCCGCACGAGTACCGCCATGACTTTGGCTCAATACTTTTGTGCAGATGTCACCAGGCCTGGATTTTTATCAAGCAGGCCAAGTTTGGAGCAGATCAGACAATGATGAAAGTGAGGTTACGACAACTTCCTGTTTCATGGTGACGAACGCAACAGTCAAACTGTGTATCAAAACATGCATGTGTCTTCCTACATGTCTTTAGACTTCACTGACCCAGTTTAAGGTGGATCTGATTAACTTTGTTGAGAAATTACTTAAAGTCTGATAGTTGTTGATTCCTTTTGCCAGTAGGTGGCGCTCTCACTCATGCTCAATATTGGTGTCTGGATTTCCTTCAGGCTTCTTATCAAGCACGTGAAATTTGGAGCCTGATCGGAAAAAAGTACAGTGAAGTTATAACAACTTCCTGTTGCGTGGTGAAGAACGCCACGTCTTTGCGAAGGCGTTTCACGAAAACCAGAAGGCTTTGCAATTAATCATCACACATGTCTTACGGTCAAACTGACCAAACCTGAAGTGAATCCATGTCTGTGGGAGAAGTTTTGAAAAGTTTGACACACAAAAATAAATGTTAATCATAATGCTTAACACATTTACATAAAACACTGACCTTGGAAACAATCTCACCTCATCACAACTTTTCAACCTGCACGTCAAAATTAAAACATATATAATTTCTCACATACGTTTAAAATATTATGGTTATTGATTCGAGTGATTTTGATATAAATGAACCGGTCATGAACCATAAACCAACTGTATTTCACGAATATATAAAATGTTACAGTGTCAGTACATAACAAATCTAATTATTATTATTCATCCAATATAATCTGTACGGTTGATTAAAGGCAAAAACTTGTACCGTGGTTGGAGACACGCTCTATACTCTGAGAAATGTGATTAAGATGTGTCACCTGTTTATGGTATAATGTGCGTATAGAGTTTTATGTGTGTCTCAGTCCTGATTCAGACGTGAATAAAACTCCATACTTGTCTTGTTACCAGCGGCACTTCCATTTCATCATAACAGTAAACAACCTTTTCTCTTCCACATTACCTCGTTGATTGAGGACATGTGTACGGCATGCCAATGACTACAAGGTGACACAGCTTCACAAACGCAACGCCAGCTTCTCTGTTATCTTTGCTGCATTTTGAAAGTTCAGGATTTTTAACCTTGAGGCTTTGAGCAAAATGAAAAGAAAAATATCATTAAGAAAGGCATCCAAGACACTGTAGTGTAGATAGGTGACAGGGCAGACTGTTGCTGACAAATCATTTCTCCTTAATAGCGCGCGTGTGTGTGTGTGTGTGTGTGTGTGTGTGTGTGTGTGTGTGTGTGTGTGTGTGTGTATGTGTGAGACAGCCTCAGGGTTTGTTTTAGTAATAACCAATCTAAAGGAAATCTAATCTCTTAGCTGCCAGACATCCACATAAATACACTCACACACATCCTCTTTAATCATGTACCTCTTGCAGGATTTCTTCCCCACTGGGAAAAAAGAGGAGAGGGATGAGTTGGTAACTTATAGACATACATGAAATGTGTTGGGCCAAACAACAGCAGCAAGAATAAAGGGAGAGAAATAGAGGAAGATAGAGAAGAGCAGAAACAGCATGCACTGATGACTCAGCCTGCTGACTTTAACACAGTAATAAACAGACTAATGCCCCTAAGTCACAGTGTAGCACTCCAACGCATTTTCATCTCTCCAGCTGAAAAGACGAATAGCTCCAGAAGTCACCAGATGACTCTCTATGCTATCCTCCTACGCTCACCTACTGCTATTGGTGGGAGAGGAAGCCTACCTATGATGTATAACCTGAAGTCTTTCTATGAAAAATGTGGAATAAATACATTACAAACACAAAAGTCCAGGCTAGCAGCTGTGTGAGGCTGTATAGGCATAGCGGTGCTAACAGTGCTATAGTACCCTGTTCACCATCCTAGTTTGGTCTGTTAGCATGCTAACATTTGTTAAGTACCACAAGTATTGGGCAATAAT
Organism: Cottoperca gobio; assembly: GCF_900634415.1. NCBI lineage: Eukaryota > Metazoa > Chordata > Actinopteri > Perciformes > Bovichtidae > Cottoperca > Cottoperca gobio. The sequence continues at coordinate 8,555,753 of NC_041378.1, forward strand.
GCATTACTTTGTAACGCGTTAATAATCCCACGTTACTTCAGCGATTTAGGGGTTGACTTGTTTGCCTTCTTACCGGTTTGATGGAGGGTTAATATCTATTTGGTGTCAGGGTTTCAGCTGTTGGGACGCGAATAGACGACACCAAGAAAGCAGAAATACACTAAAGTTGTCTTATTTATATGTTGTGATTGCTAATGTTTACTCTCTAAATTATATTCAGCAATCATCCGGTTTAGTTCACATTTGGAGGCTCAGGGACAAGACTTCAGTTATGCCAACGTCTTGTTTTCTCTTTCTTTTAAATTGATTATGCTAGATGGCATAAATATTTTTACCAATTCCATGGCAGCCCATTCCTTAATGTTATGCAACTTCCTGCTTCCCATCTTAAGCAACCTTATGAAGCTAAAACACTGTCATTACATGGTTAGGCAAATATAGCAACGGGAACCGTGTTTTGACCCTGCAGTGAACTGCAACAAGTGTCTCATTACTCCTCATATAGTCAAACAACTTCAAAGTCTGCGACTCTCCTTGCCAGTGAAAACAGTCCTGGAAGAGGAAATTGCTGCTTAGAGCAACAATTGAGACAGGCTTTTCTCAAATATGAGACAGCATGTTCCCATAAATCCTACTGCTTCCTGTCAAAAAAGAGAATATTTTATATATATATATATATATATATATATATATATATATATATATATATATATATAATATGTCTACACCCCGGTGCTACTCTGCACATATTTATTTACTCTCACTTTTCTGAAGACAATATGTTCAGTTAATGCCCGGTCACACGTATCCGTATCCATATCAGAAAAGTGAACATATAAAGATACGCATGTCTAACCTATTGATATCGTATCACTTACTTATACAAAATGTATTAGACGAATGACCAACAAATGCATAATTTATACACAAATATGGCGTATACAAAATATGGGCAACACGCTGGTGTACGTTGATATAAGGTAAGTTATAAGTAGTATTCTTTAAGAGCTCACTGTGTTACGCTGGGGTGCGTTGTTGAACGCTGATGTTTTGAGCATGTTCAAAATTACCGGACGTACCCGACGTGTGCTTCATAAGATATGCAGACGTTACGTTACGTGACGTTAGACATACGTGAATACGTGAATACGGAATACGTACGTGAATACTTACCTACGTAAATATAGTACGTGAATACCTACGTGACTACGTTAGAGGTATGTTAGATATAGGCTACGTCAGCTGACGGTGAACCCTACAGCCAACGTATTGATAACGAGTGGATACCCTATTCCTACCATATGTTAAGATGATGCCTGACGACGGAGTAACTTATTAAACGTGTTTCTACAGTACAGCTAGCGTTCAGCATGTTAGCCGTTCTCCAGCATCAGCATGACGTGAACCAGATGGCACTTTTCCAGCTCCGTTGGCCAGACGCTCTGATACGTTTTAAATAAGTAAGTGATACGATATCAATGTTTGACATACGTATAATAATTTGTTATGTATACGTCATCTACAACACCGCTGTGGAAAAGTTGGACGTATTTTGACTCTGACACATTTTTAGCTAATTTTCATATATTCCTGTCATACGGAACTGTGTATGTCTGGCGTGTTCGGTGTAACGTCTGCGTCCTTCAAACAATCACAATTTACCCTTAATTTATATCAACCTATTGCCGATATTTCGTATACGCCAGCATACGTTTCTGCCATACGGATATGTGTGACAGGGCCTTTAGTGGCTTAGAAGTGATTTATTCTTTAGTCTTCTCTTAAATCACTCTTTCTGTCACCTTGCATTGAAAGAAACCAAACTCAAGAGTGTAGAAATGAATTAATAATGTTAAACTGCTTCGAAGCCCTTTCATTTTATATTTTCCCAGCCTGCTCTCCAACGGCATGCCATTTCACAGTGTCGGTACTTTGAGTGTGTGAGCGCTGCAGAGCTTTTCTTCAGGACTTCTGTCCCAGCGTCACTCTGAGATTTCTCCCAGATAGGCCAGCTGTCATTCACATGTCAGACACACTCAACCTCAAAGCCAACAGGCAGGCAGCACACAGATCAGAAAAGAGAAGCAACGTGGAACCATGCATCCTGTGAGACAGGCCTCCCAGTTTTAGAAGATTTCAAAACATAAAACACTAAGACAGCCCGCTGAAATGATCATCCGGTGATGAAAAGGTAATCTGTGCAACCCCATGCAATAACTGATCTTTTTTGTATCTTGTTTTACACAGTCATACAGAGAAAGATAGCAACAATAGAAGGTATTCATTTTCTTTATTATCCTGTTGATGTTGGCAACAATGACAGATTGTCAGAAATGTAAACTAGATTATTTGTATTTGTTCACCGACAGGCTAGACAAGAAAACTCTGTTAAGGCCTTATAGTTGACTCTAATTCACTATGTTTAAATAATATAGAATAATTGTGATTACAAAGTACACAGAGTAGTCTGCACTTTAATTGAAATGACTTCTTCAATTAGATGGGACACAAGTTAATTTAGCCGCATGGCAAGTATTAATTACTTTGGTTCAAATAAGCATCAGTGTGATTCCAAATGAGTACTGTGCTCCTGAACGTTGATTAGTTCAGTGTTGGGATAAAGCCAGAACAGAAAATGCGTGTAAATGCGTCAATCGCTGCCAGCCGGTATTGAGCCCCCAGTGGAATTTCTAATGCAGAAACCCGGTGACCTTGGTCATGTCTTGGAAAGCTGAAAGACCCCGGATCGAGAGAGAGAGAGAGAGAGAGAGAGAGAGAGAGAGAGAGAGAGAGAGAGAGAGAGAGAGAGAGATATTTCTGTAATCCCAAATGTGTGACTGGAGTCAGTTCTCAGGCATCTTTAACCTTCGGCTGGGGCATCTGGGGAACCAGGGAGTCACAAGAAATCAACGGCTGGGAAGCTGACGTTTCACCTGGGTCACTCTCAGCTTCCTGTTTTGAGTTAAAAGAATCACCCCATTAAAAACAGTGTCTCATGCGGTTGCCCTCCCAATGTAAGTTATTCACACACTTATATTGACTGATTCTACAAAAGTCTTCATGATCGAGACAATTGCTCTCTTGCCCAGAGTTAGATGAGAAGAATGAGACCACTCTCATATCTGTCTGATACAGTTAGCGTAGCTTAGCACAAAGACTGGAAACAAAGGGAAACAGCTAGCCTGGCTACCTACAAGCGACTCTTAAACTCCCTAACTAATGTGTTAAATGTAGTGTTTAATCCTTACCAAAACCAAAGTGTATACACAACACATTGAGATTTTACTATTACCAACAACTACCAATTTCGTTTTTGGCCAAGAGTTGTGAAGTCCTGGAATATCCCCTGGTTGTCTGAATGGTCTACTTTAGAGGTGCTGATTGGCTGATTCTTTTTTTGTACACTTGGACCATCTGGCTAGCTGTTTCCCACTGCTTTCAGACTTTATAGTAAGATAAGATGACGGTCCCAAAGGCTCCAGCTTCATGTATGGGAATGGGTTTGATCTTCTCATCTGAAATAAGCATATTGTCCAAATGTAAACCTATTGCTTCTAGGTTTGTCTGCAATTGCCACATGTTGTAGAGTGCAAAACTTGCAAAGCATGTTTATTTTAGGCACCAACAAGAGCAAAACAATCCACTCATACTTTAGGATCACAGGCACATTGAAAGCAGCTCACATGTACATAGCGAGGTGTGATGACTCCAGGCCGATGAAAATCATAGCAGAGAAAAACATATGTTTAAACATGCAAGCCCTTTGATTTCCTACATTTGTGGATCATATAATCGCAGTTACATTGCATCAACCCTTATGCACACGCCAGCCACCCTGGAGAAGTAAACAGCTCCACACAGGCACACAGCTTTGCTTGCTTAGTGCAAGATTAGTATCTAAATCCGACTAAAGAAAAAAGGCTGGCCTGGAATCTTTGCCAAGTTTTGGGGGAAAAAGCACAAAGAGACCTTTCAGATAATCAATCACCGACTCTCGGTAAAGTTTACAGAAATATATATCTAATGGCCTTGAGCAAGTGTTTACACCCTTTTTTAAACAAGAGAAACAGCTGAGAGTGTATCTGCAGCAGAGAAAATATTACTACTTTTATTGTGTCGTAAGTCAACAGACATTATGGATCCTAAATCAAACTCTGTTTTTCTAAGACTTTGGCCTTCAAACTTGGCTGAGGGCAGAGTTTGAAATGTAGAGCCATACTAACCCTGCCTCAAACAAGATGATCAAAACCATATGTTGCAGATGAAAAAACAGAAGCCACTCAATGCTCTTTATGTTATTGACTGGATACACAGTGGGTCTGTTGTGTGCGTTAACTTGTATCGGACAAAGACTCCCACTGGAGGGGGAAAAGTCAGTGTCAAACTGTCAAGTCCAGAGTCTCGATCGCACAATACTCCCCTCAGACATGGACGCCTTGTTTGGAACATTCCAGAAAGTTCTCAGTCTCCCTCCCAGCTAATATGAATGAGTGCATTGACCTCTGAAATGGGACGCCCTCGCTCCCATCTTTGCCACTCACTTACCCTGCTCCCATCCACATACACTCACACTCACCATGAATACCTGATTCTAGCAAATGGCAATGTGTCACCAAAAAGCCTAAGGTTTGTTTATGTAGCAGAAACCCATTTAAGTAGCATTTGTCGTGCACGGTTGCTACCTGCATTTGGTTACAAAGACAACAGACCCCACTTAGCCCTTAGACCCCTCAAAGCAACACAGAGGGCCAGTAAACTTCAACATCAATCATTTAAAGAGCTTCTTGTTACTCTAGGTCATGTTTAAAAGACTTTGAAAATAATATTCCTGGCCCTCACTCTACTCTATAACTTCAGTATTTTATAGATACTGAGTGATAATGAGAATGGAAAACATATGTAGAGGAAGGCACAGAGAAGGGGGATGGAATTAGAAACACAAGCACAAGCTGAGGGCTTGTGGAGACACTGCTCAGTAATAAGGACTCACAAAACAACCATGAACATGGACAATTATGCTATCACAAGGCGAGAATATACATTCCCCCTTTTCCTTCTATTTCAATGTCTTTCTATTTTCATATTCAGCAAACATTGCATGTGCAAGAAACTAACAGACAAATTGGCAAGAAAAGAAAGATGATGAGTGAAAATGACCACCTGTCTTTGTCCATCTCGCTGTCACTCTTTGTTTTTCCAGCTCCATCTCAGGAAACACAAGTCATATGGTGCTCAGTGGGCTCCCTCTGCTCTTCCCAACTCGACATCAAACACAGAGCTCATATCTGGGATATTGTCCAGGAAGACAGGCGCGCACTTGCATAGAATGACTCACACACTCACAGACACACACATGCATGTTTAAACTGCAAGCCTGCTAACAATAAGACCCAATCTGTCTCTTGAGATGGTGGCCAACTACGATATGATCATATGAGACCACAACGTGTCTTCAGCTGTGTCTGTCACCTTTATCTAAGCTGCATATTTGTACAGCACTTTTCAAGCTGGGAGCACAAAGAGCTTTCCATAGACAGACATATACATCGCTGCCTAACCCAGCAGATCTGCCTTGTTGGCCAGAACAGGAGCATCTGTATATGCCTGGATGAATTTATGGATGCGTGCATGAGTGAGGTTACCATAATGTGAATAGTAGGGGACAGTGTTTCCAAGGCAACAGCCAGTCCCATAGATATGTGCGTTTACGGCTTGTGCCGCGAGATGTCAAAGGACTCCAGAAAACACACTGGCTTTAATGGGAATGCGTGTTTGAATACGTATGTGTGGATGCGATAAGAGCATGTGTTTTTTTTTGTTGTTAACTGGAGAGCTCACATAACTGATGGTAATCTACCAACCCAAACCACACACAGCTGTGTCTCCTTTTAAAACCACACACAGCAGTGAGCAGTATTTGGTATATTCTATAAGGCCATTAACAACTATAATTTCCCACTGTGGCTTTGTATCAGATGTGAGTGTGGTTCTATACAGCTACATGCATACCCTGAACTGTAATACCTTGCTTTAAATGACAACTGCACAACTGTTGTCTGCACAGCCTCACTTTTGAATGTCTTTCCATCACGCTCTTTCAAATGGATGTCTTTGTTTACCGTTACATTCAATGTAAAAGCAGTGCTGAAAATGGGCAGCAATCACGACAGCATGAGAGCTGGAAGCTGATGAATTTGTGCCATTGAATGGAAGCAGCACTGATTGCTTGTCGCTCATTTTTTTTGTCCATTTTCTAAGAGGTTTGTCCCTGGCACTTAAAGTAAACTACTCTGTCCTTTTTATGCTACCATTATCTGATGAATCTTTCATTCAACTCATAAAGTTCAACTCTTAATGTGTCATGCTTCTACTTATGAAATTCAAGGCACTGATACAGTTATAACTCAGTCCATGAAGTATATTGAGGATGTTTGTAATAATGCACCTGGAATAAAAAAAACAGGGACATGAAAATGCTTTTCATTGGCAAGATGGTTAAGCGATGCTCACAGATCAGTTTTGATTTAAACTAGACGGACATAAAATAAGGCTGCCATGTAGGCGATAGCACAAAGTGCTGAGCCAAAATGGGCCAGCGCTGGTATTCGATCAGCTTTGATTTACAGCACGTGGGCAGATAGTGCTACTGCCAAGTAGTGTTCAGAATGAGGAATGAGAGAGCGTGTGGTGTAATGAAACACACTGTCGGGCGCATAGACGCAAAGCCTCAATGTCAAATTATATTCAGAGGTTAATTCAACTCCACCTCTGTACAATAAATATTTCTAGGATTGTTTTTTTCAGATTCTCTCTCTCTCTCTCTCTCTCTCTCTCTCTCTCTCTCTCTCTCTCTCTCTCTCTCTCTCTGTCTCTGGTAAATGTATATACCAGATGTGGGTTTGTACAAAAACTGTATAGAGAGGAGAGAAATCTCTCTGTGCCTGAGCCTCCAATTTCTCTCTACGTCTCTTCCTCTTTCTCTCACTCACACAAACATATAACTTCCACCCCCCCCCCCCCCTTTTGAGTCTCTCCACCCCTCCACTGGCTTATTACACAGCATCACTCTGCCTTTGAGACTGAGGCTAAACTCTTCTGAGATTACTGCCTTTATTAAAAGAAGATCAGCATAATCCGCTTTAATTCTGTTATACCCTCTCTGTCTCTCACTGTACTCTGGCAGCGAGCTGGGATTGGTCAGTGAGCCAGGCGTGCCAGAGGAATAGAGATGACACGGCAGGAAGTGGAGACAGCTGGGTCTGGTCGTACTGCCAGTCTCCCTCATCTACCAGATTAGTCAGAACGATAGAGTTTAGTAAAGCGGATTCTTTGTGATTATCCTGTATATATCCTACAGTCAAGCTGTCAGCTTCAATCATTTCAATATTCACTTTCTCAATGTTTGGTCTATTACCAAGTGATGTAACACAATATGCAAAGGAAAGATTTAAATGTTGGTGTTCTAAAGCCCCGCATGCAGGATTTGGATTGACAGGTCGGATCTGACCATTAAATCAAAACCTGTGTGATACTCGTTTGCTGTGCATTCTTTGTATACAGCATCCATAAAGTCAACTGACAGCACTCCCAAAATCTAATCTACTGTCATTCTTCACTTGAAGAACTCACAGTAAAAACATGGCCACTGCCTGCCAAAGCTGTGATTGATGATCGTCACATCTAGAACCTAAGACATCTCTTAAATGACAATCATAGAAAAACAGAGAGAGATAAAGAGAAATGATTTCTGGCAGCAGGCGTATCAACGGCAGTGTTTAACGTAGCAATGAGTGTGATCTCATCCCAGCAGGTTATACTATTCACTATCCAATATCATACCATTATAACAATACACACAATCCAGCTGCTTTATATCCCATTGTAGTAACATTATGATGCACTAATGTTTGCAACTAATAGCTTATATGTGGTTTATGATCATATTTAGCTGCAACATGGTAATTAAATTGTTTCCCCCATGAAATAACCTTTTTTCCTAATTGTTCTTCTTCGCTCTTAGCCGGTTGGTTTGACCAGTAACTGTACACCTGTCTGTCAATGCAGGTTTAAGTATTAAGTAGGTTTTATTTCCTAATAGAAAACTAGAGGACGTTTGCTTTTGCCATTAATATACTGACAGTGTTTTGTTTCAAAAGTAATAAAGCTTTTCTCCTTGTGATAGATGTGATAAATCAAGGTTCTGAGCATCACAGAAAGAAAACACAGCATCTTCCTTCGTTTATTTCTCTTTCTCTCACTTGGGTTCACTAACTCCTCGAAATCAGAGGGAGGCTAATGTGAATCAGCCACCTGCTGTTTCATTAAACCCCAACTTGTCTGTCTGCGATGGACAAGTGTTCCATCGCATCTTGACCTTGATTTGGCACAGAGGCACTGTTGAGCTTTTACCCAAGCTGTCAAGAAAATATAGCCTGTCAAAGAACATTTCTTAACTACAAGACACTCCATAGCGTTAAAATAATGTCCCACACGCTGTTCTTTCTCTCTCGCTCTTCTGAAGCGTCTCGACTCCGCTGAGAACAATCGAAGAGAAAAAAGAAAATGAGCAGTTGGTCTGACACTGAGTCACTCTGGCACTTTACTAACAGACAGAGCCAACTTGGCAGCAATTCGTCTGTGGCCTTATGGTTTCCAAACGGGCAGACACAGCTCACCTGTGGCTGGCTCCTCGTGACATTTGATACACCAGCGACAATTTGTTTACTCAAGCACTGACTGTGCTCTGTTCTCTGAGACGCTCTGGCCACACTGACATCGATCACAATGTATTGTAAATCTATATACAGGCGTAGAAGTCTTCGTCTTCCTTCACAGTGAGGTACATTCCCTGCTCCGTTCCATCTTCCCCCCCTCTGCCTCCCACTCGTCCTCACTTCTTCTCACCCTCCCTCTTTATTCTGGCAAACAATCCTCTCTTGTTTTATCCAGTCATCTCTTGTCCACCCATCCATCCTCTTCTCCCCGGGTGGGATTATTCATGCTTGGCCTGGCTGCTCACACTTCTCTCTCACCAGGCTGAGAGGCACAGATTCACTGACACACCTCACCTCCATTAAGACATGCAGGCCATGCAGAAAGGCCCCATAACAGAGCGATCAAAAAGAGAGAAAGGATGTTAAAACAACATCCTTTTTAAATCCACAAGAAAAAGAAAAGAAAAAGGCAAGAAAAGACCGGATAAAGTACAAATAGAAAGCAATTCAGTTCAATGTTTAGGTCTACCCTTGAGGTAGAATTTGTTCAAATGTCTCCTAATGAATTCAATTAATCATCTGTTTTTCATTAACCGAGAGTACATCTGCTTTCAGTAATCACATTTCAACTCATGTCAGTGCTAACAGTTGCAAGACGTATGACTTTGCTGCCTTCTTGGCCAGATCGCCATTGAACTAGCACTGTTTCCTTTCAGGTCCGCCACTTTAACGGGACCCCTACAGCTCAATTTATCACCTACTCTTCAACTGAATCTTCAACTCTCTTAGCACGTTTACTTCATTCAGAGCTCACACTTAAAGGCTCTCAATGCAGAATTCAGAGCATATCTATGATGGAGGGATTCCATCTACACAACTCAGAACAAGCTAGCAGCTAACAGCTAACAGCCATCCAACTGATCTGTATAGCTCATATTTTAACTCCTTACAGTACTTGAAGGCACTTTAATCAGCACTCACACTTCTTTCTGCAGCAAGCACAAGTACATTTCCAGATGTAGCCTTTTCTAGTTCCTAATTTCATTTTACCAACTAAATTAATCATTTCCATCCTTCCATTCACGTCAAAGCAACCACCTGAAATGCTCGTGCGTAGGACGTGGTTATAGCTAAGGTGAAGGGATTAAGGTCTAAACAGCTGAGGCTCGACAGTTCTGAGTGATGTTCTGTGTGTTTGCTATTGACACTGCTTACCTCTGCTGTCCCTGAGGCGCTGATGACTTGTTGTTCCTAACTGAACACGGGGCTTCACACTAATCTCATCAAGTGATGATTCAGCAGTTAGTAAGAGCTCATAGGCATGCATAGTATAATGTGTGCACATCTCAGTTTTAGAACAGAATTTTTTTTTATGTTGGATTTTATTTTCACCAAATAACTTCACATGAAGAGACAATAATTGCAGCCCGCAAGTAAAACAGACTTGGATTGAAAACCTGAGATGCACGACTTGGACAACTGCCACATCCAGTAAAGTCCTTAAGCTAGAATCCTTGGATCCACACCTCTTCCATTGGCAAAATATTCCAATATTCATCACATTCTCTGCCATAGATTTCAGGCAGTATGCGTGTGTCTTACACCCTCACTCTGTCCTTTCTTTCTTCACTGTTCACCTCTCTGTTCCTATTCAACCTCACCTTAATCATCGCAAACTCCCAGTGAGTCCATTGACCCAGATAGCTGCCCTCTGATCAGCAGTCCTGTCCCAACCTGCACCAGGCTGATGTTTGGGGCCTGATAGCTGAGCTTCGCTGGGAGGACTCGGTTAGGAGTAGAAAAAGGCAGATTGGAGACAGAAAGCTTTGGGAGCTTTCAAAGTCTCCGGGTTGGAGAAAGGTACATTTTATTTGTCTACGTGTACATAACAGATCCCAACACCAACATGCAGTCTTTCTGTCCCTGTAAAACCTTCCTGGCCTCACTATACATTTTCAGAGAAATGCTAATTATATTATATTAATACTGTTCTTTTGCCAGTGATTGTTTGGCAGATTGTGGCCTTTGCAAGAAAGTTTTTTTCTGCTATGAGATCTGAATTAAAGTTTTATGAAAGAATTGAACAACAAAGTCTTCCTGTGGAGGCTTAGCCATAAATTAAAATCAGATGAAAGTTTTTGTTCAAAATAAGCACACTATCTGTAGAGTGCTGTAGCACATTGTTACATAACACATAATACACATAACATTAAATATCTATACATTTATTCATTTGACGTCTCTGTTGTGTGGCATGGGTTAGCTAGAGCATTATGTTTTGGTGTTTTCTTTTTTTCTGTGGCAAATCAGGATAATCAAACGGCAGAAAACAATATCTATAGACTGAAACCCACCTGTGCACGTCCATCATGCCATTTGTTCGGCGGGGTAATTATGTTGATCATGCATCAAGGCCACGGGTGCAATTATTTAAAACTGAGACACTGAAGAAATAGAGAGCGTGGCAGCCAGATAGAGAGCAACAGCGAAGGGAAAATAAATTAGACACAGAGACAGAGAAGGAGAGAGAGAAAAGGAAACAGAGGGATGACATGATGAAGCGAGAGAAGGGGTAGAAGTGAGCCACGGAAAGCATTCAGATGTTTTGACACGCTGCAAATCGATTAAAGGCTGAATGCCAAACAGTGAATAGTGTTGCGTGGATCCAGCACTGCAGCCATTAAAGGGACAGCTGATTCTCTGCGTTGGCAGGTCCAGGATCAGCAGCACTGAAGGAGGAAATTAGTGTGCGTGCGTGTCCATATACAGTAACTGCATAGGCATGAATTTGTATGCACATGAGAGTGTGCAAGTGTGTGTTTATACATGTGCAGTGAGAAAGAAAAGACAAGCCTATCATAGAAAATGCATTCGTAGATAATCTATGTGTAGTGCAGACACATTTGCATATTTTAAATAAGCGAGTCCACATACCTGTGTATATGTGACATGTTTTGTCAATTTTATTGCTGATAAAGATTGGAAGTGAAGAGAATTTTACAGAATATAAGTATGCTGTGTGTGTGTGCCTTCGTGAATGTAAACTATTCACTTGCTTGTATTAAGAGAGTTGACCTATACACTATCTAATTATCAAATCACACGATCACCAGTTGAAATCAACAGTGTGGTTGTAGAGCAAAGTGTGTCGTGCGTGCAATAAAAAGGTTTAATTTGAGGGCATAGCTGTGAGTAGAGAGAGAAAGAAGAAGAGGCACGGAAACATGGGTGTGAATTCCAACACAAGATTATTTTCCTAAACAGACCTCATGTCACCATAGTGACCTTTACAGATTGCTCACCAGACGTGCCCACAGCTTTGAACAAACCCAAACATGATCTTGTTCGCTAAGCCAAATGATCTGTGCATCACCATGTTAAAATCTGAAAATAAACTGCAGTGCCCATAAAACACTGATGAAGGCAGGAGCGTCCCGGGCAGGGAAGCACTCTATCGTGAAGCAACCCAGGATCATTTATACCAACGCTGGTAATGAACGCTTGGCCGTGTTGTTTGACCCAAGAAATGATTGTGCAACTAGCAAATGCATCATCGCCGCTCTGATCCTCTTTCTCTTTTCTCCCCATCTCGCTGCCTCTCCTCTGATGATCATAAACAGACACATTCCTGTATAAATGAAGCAGGCTGTAAAGCAGAGTTCTGCCAGGTTTCAGGAATGTGATCACACAGCAGCACTGAACTGCTTCAGCCAACTGGATGGTGAAGTCTGAGCTCTTTCATTTGTTCACTGAGAAACACAGCTGGACTTTCTATAGTAGTTTTTTATCTGTACCTTGTGGTGCAGAATGCATGGGAATAAATAGTAGCCTCAATGTTACTAGAATAACAATGGAAATTAACTTTAGCTGTTTATTTGTCACTTACACACAGGTTGCAAAAATCCTCCACTGAGCACATTGTGACCCAGTTCTATCAGTAGCTAAGTACAAGTGGGTTATAATACCTGGAAGAATAAATCTCTCTTTGTTGTTGTCCTTGCACTGGATTTCTTTTGAGTGCCCTACTTTGATGTTTGATTTGTCAATTTCCATGTTCTTTTCGTTGTTAATGATTACATATGTGTGTGTGCTTGTGTGTGCGTGTGTGTGCGTGTGTTCCACTACAGACTCCTCGGTGGCATATAGACTTGGAGCCCTGGGCCGGTGAGAGTCATTCTCTGGAGGATGAAGCCAAAAGGTTTCTCAACTACATCACAACACCACAAGTGAGGAATCATTGTTTGAATTCGTACCGGTATTTTTAAATAAGTTCCTGTTGTTGTGTATCAGTAGTTCTTTTATTTCATGTATTTGTAAGGGACAGTGAGCAATATTAAAAACATAAATGTTGTCACTTGCAGTAAGTGCATTTCCTACTAATGCTGACTGCTCAAATTCAGTACAACAAATGAGAACAGTACAATCTGGTGTGGAAGATTTGCAGTGCAAACATGAAGATGCAACAGTATTATGGAAGTGTGAAACAGGATTGTTGGTTTCTTGGCACAATTTACTCACACAATTTTATAAGTAGACAATCTGAAAATGTCTTCACAGGGATCAAAAAAATATTGCTTTCAGACAAGAGCTGTGAATTCAGTTAATCATAACGGCTCGATTCTTGGCCTACAAGTCTGTGGTTGATCGGTTTTTACCTTTTTCCACTCTGATAATGTTTTTTCTGTATTTGGCTGTACTTGATGCAAGCTGTGCTCCATCAGGAAACACAACAACTTCAACTTACAGCTGATTTGTAATGCTTTAAATAAAGATTAGTTAAAGGTTGCAACCAGATGCATAAATGTAACTTTAAGACTAGTTTGAAAAAGAAGAGAAGAGTAGGTATTGCTACTGAAGGCCAGGAAGTGCATTATTTTGACAGGTCTTTGTTATGTATACCGGAGAGACTCTGTATCTATCAGCCCATGACTGAGCTACACTTTACATTCAGCTCAGCCAGAGAGCATTTGTCTTGCTCGACAGCACACACATAATTCATTACTCTATTGATTACCATACAGATGAAACTCACAGCCCCTCTATTCACACTTAATCAATGAGCTGTTGTCGTTTGTTTGTTGGTTGGTTTATGTCAATATTAAATTACGGGAAATCAATTAAGATGTTCAGCATCATAATTTGAGAAATATTGTGGTATTGAAAAAGCGTGGTATCCTGTGTCCTTGTACGTATTCTGAAGGTAATGCAAAGACATTTTCATTTTCACTGTCCAAAACATAGAAGGACATTTTTTGTGCTACGGTTTTTATTGTAATGAAATTGGCTTGGGGATAAATCAGCACCTTATCTTTTCCCCTCACAAAATATAGCGAGAACGCAGAGTACCCCACTCCAAGTGACTAAGCAAATGTTCTATATCTTTCACAAAGCAGACATTCAGTTCATAATGAATTAGCCCCGGGATGTGTGTGTGTGCGTGTGTGTGTGTGTGTGTGTGTGTGTGTGTGTGTGTGTGTGTGTGTGTGTGTGTGTGTGTCTGTGTGTGTGTGTGTGTACATGCTAGTGCAGCCACTTGTGCATATTTGTGTGTGTGTAAAGGAAGAGACAAGGACAAGAACAGAGAGAAAGAGATTGCATGAGTCTGTGTGTGTGTGTGTGTGTTTGTGTGTTTGTGTGTGTGTGTGTGTGTGTGTGTGTGTGTGTGTCTGTGTGTGTGTGTGTGTGTGTGTGTGTGTGTGTACATGCTAGTGCAGCCACTTGTGCATATTTGTGTGTGTGTAAAGGAAGAGACAAGGACAAGAACAGAGAGAAAGAGATTGCATGAGTCTGTGTGTGTGTGTGTGTGTGTGTGTGTGTGTGTGTGTGTGTGTGTGTGTGTGTGTGTGTGTGTGTGTGTGTGTGTGTGGGAAGCTGTTGAAGGGAACTGTCCATCATACACACTGACAGCTGAGGGTGGAGGGGGTACAGCAGCATCCTCAGCTGTAATGCTGACTGACACAGTGCCTAGTGGAGCTGTTACTAAGAGAGATGGCCTGCGACACAACTGTCTAATCAATAGTCAGTGTATCTTGCATGCATGCACCAGCACACACACAGATAGGAAGAAGCATGACATTTAATGCGGGATACACTACAATAAGTAGTACTATTCATTCAGTATAATGTGTTCTTAATGAGAACAGGTCTGTTTTTACAGCTGGGCATTCAGTGAAAAGTATCAGCCGTTCAATGACAAGTCTGCATATGTGAAGTGGCAAAATAATCAAGAGTGATTTTGAATTTCATTGCTCATTGTTCATTGTGTGCTAATGAATGCTTTCAGCTGGAAAACATTAACAATGACGGGCATAATGAAGCGTGTTCTGAATTCTTTATTTCGCCACCCACATGTACAATAAAATCTTTGTGCCCTTTGCAACAAAGACACATCGGGGATTGCGCTTGATTCAGCTGATCCCTTCCTGCCTGACCTGTCACTGAACACTCTGATTAGAGGGGACCTGGCACAGAACTGTGAAAGAGCTACACTGAGCCACACCCTGTGGGCCTACCACCCACTGGGATAGGGTTTGGTGGACACCAACATAAGAAGCAGAAGAAGGAGGGATTTTGGCCCGTGGGTTTCCCAAAGCAGCAGACGAGTACCAGGAGGCCAGAAGTGTTACAGGTGGTCGCTGAAGCAAAAACCTGGGCGTGGGAGGAGTTCAGGGAGGCTATGGAGAAGTAAGTTCTGGCAAACCATCAGACGACTCAGGAAGGGAAAGCAGGGCTCGGCTCAGGCTGTGTTCAGAGAGCTGCTGACCCTGACTGGAGATATTACTAAGCACTTTGAGGAACTCCTGAACCCAACCAAGAGTGTTTGCAGACTCGAGTAAAGCCTCACCCATATCCCAGGCAGCTGTTTCTGAGGTAGTTAAGAAGTTCCTCAGCAGCCAGGTGTGTCTAAAATGCTGAAAGGCTCTGGTTTCTTTTGTCAGATAGTGACGGTGGTTTGCCCTCTCTGGGTTTGGAGTGAGTTGCTGCCCCAAGTGAAGTCATGTTCACGAGGAAGGGTAAAATTATGGGTGAGGTCGACAGGGGGTTTGGTGCGGCATCAGCATTATTTGCAGCAGGCATTGCACCAGACCGTTGTGGGGGAAGAGGAAGCTAAGCCAGGAAGGCAAAGCTTTTGACGAGCTATCAGTGAGAGAAAGAATAAGATACCAGCAGCCTCGATGAGCTTCCTCCGTAGGGTGGCAAGGCTCACCCTTAGATATGGTAAGGAGCTCAGACATCCAGCGGGAGCTTAGAGTAAAGCCTCTGCTCCTTCACATCAAAAGGAGCCAGTTGAGGTGGTTCGGGCATCTGATAAGGATGCCTCCTGCACATCTTCCTCTGAAAGTTTTCCGGACACTTCCAAATGTTAGGAAAACCCGGGAGACTCAGAACACGTCGGAGGGATTATGTCATCTGGTTTGGGGAATGCCGCAGGATCTCCCAGTAGGAGCTGAAAAACATTGAGGGAATAGGGACATCTGGACTACCTTGTTTAGTCTTAAAAAACTCTAAAGGCCACAGCACGGAGACTGTGCCTGAAGCCCACACACGATCAGTGGTGAAAACCACTCTGTGCTGGCTGGACCATTCTTTTCCAACTAGGCGGAGGCGCTACCTTTGGCGTGGCTGACCACTCAAAATTGCCATCGAGCTCTGCACTCAAAGTTCAAATTATTTTTAATTTTGACCTCGGTTGCCGCTGCCCTTTCAAAGTGCAAACAATGTATGCCGTGTAGACACTTTTTGATGTATAATGTATAACTGTGCTTCGCTTTGCCTCTGCAAGTTGCTGCACTATGCTCTGCGGCCTACCTCGTGGTCAACAAAGAGCACGTTTCTTATCATGTGAAGGCAGCTTTATGGGTTTTTTTTTTAAGCTTTAAAAATCTTACTCACTTCACAAGGGAACTCTGGTGTTGGCCTGAGAATGTAAACATGCAAAAACAGTTTCAAATGTCAAATTTTGAGTACAAAAATATGTGATTTTATTGTGCCGGCACACAGTGCTCATCGTTCCCTGGCAACAGATTACTTTTTGGAAAGCACCAATAATTCTTTATTCTTCATTGCTTTTCTTTCACATTTACATAACTGTAAAACATTTTTGCTCAGGCTTCATTTCAATTAACCTGAACTCTGTAAGCTGTAAGGTGTTAGACTATAGAATACACAGCGGGCAATACAAGAATGCACACTCACGCACACACACTTCTAAACATTCTAGGTTGTTTACACTTGAATGGCGTACAGTACAACCATAGATTATGTCTGTGCCAATATTGTTCCTTTCTCTGCAAACTGAAGCTCTGCAACAGACGGATCTTAGGGAGACCAGACAGCAAACATTTGAGCAGCAGCTTCTGCGCTAAAGCTTGTAGAACTGCAGATGTACACAAAACCAACACAATGACGTATGCACATGTTTACTGTGTGTGTGTGTGTGTGTGTGTGTGTGTGTGTACAAAGTTTATGCAGGTGCATGCTTTATATAAATATACAGACGCTCACATAAACACACTGACTTGAAAAGACAAACTTGCCGATCTGCACGCACTGTATGGAATCCAAAAGTATTAAAGTACACAAAGAAGCAATACTTCAATCTCCTCCATGATTATCATATTTCTTTCATTGCTCTGTTATCTCACTCCGCTGCTGAGAGACTTGGCAGTTCTGCTGATGCGTCGGCCCCAGCTGTGCATCATGATGAATAGTATGCATATAGTAGTTTTGACACTAAGGCCCAAACACACACTAGCCCAGGGTCAAAATCAGTAGCAGCTTCTAGTGATTTATAGCATTTATGTTAAGATATTTTGAGGAAAAGCTGACATTTCTGACTTTTAAATGCTGGTGTGATTGTTTAAACACGCTGGCACTCAATCTAATGTCCAATCTGGCTAAACCCTGTAGACTAATGCTGCTGAAAAAATGCACTCACACCACCACACACACACACACACACACACACACACACACACACACACACACACAGACACACACCTACTCAGAACAAAATGTGTCTTAAGCTTAAGAACTCAAACTCTGCAATCCTATTCATGCCTGGTTCAACTTCATATACACTCCAAAATGTTAGAAATCATATATACATTTAGTAAATGACTCATATGTTGGATTGAATGTAGACTGTATAAAGAATGTTTAACGCAGTTGTAACCGTCCTTGAGGTTTGAAGCAAGACGTAACATCCTTTGAGAACAGGAGTATTGTGTTAACACTGTGTAGAAAGTTAATATAACACATTGCTCTAATGGAAATAGCATTGATTTCCCAGTATACTACTTGTTTTTGTTCAGATTGTACATTACATTTAAAAAGCCAGGGAAAACAACGTAACCTTGACAAGAAGCTCTGGTTCTTAATATGGGAAATGGCTGTTATAAGATGTGCATGTTTCCGTGTGTCCAGGTGTCGTGCGCATCGTTGGCCGGTGAGGAAGCTGCTCAGGAGGGGACCAAGGGAGCCTGGGCTGCATGTCTGGACCCCAAGTTCAGCCTGACCCACAGAATACAAAGCAAACGTTGCAGAGTTTACTCTTTTGGGTGCGTACAGACAAAACACTCACTGCCGCCTTCCACTGAATACATTTATTACCTAACTCAAATCTTTACCCACACCCACCCCCTGCCAAACTTTTACCATTATTCTCACATAAATCTAATCCTAATTGTAATCACACTAGCTTTGAGACAAGCTGTCATGTACTGCATCTGTAGAGCAACGGGTTTGTTCACGACATTCATTTTCTGACAGTGAGTTATCTCCAGTTATTCAGAGCATCTGGTTCTGTGACAGGCTGTAATATATCTAGTCACAATTGCTGCTGTTGTCACTTCACCCATGACAATTCAGATTTCATCTAGGGATTTCTATAACTATTACATCAAAGACTGAAAGCGATTTTCCACATAATGGAGGAGTATGTCCGTCTCTGCGTCCCCTGTTGGCCTCGTCTTTTTATGTCTTTCCATTTCAATTACTAATTGGTCACTGAGCTTATATTTATTCAGGATCTGTCTTTCTCTGTAGAAATATTCAGCTAACTTTTTTGTTCCAGGTAGCAATTATGTTTTTCTTTTCTTTGTGTGGTTATCCCAGTTTACTGGGCAATTTCATTTGTTGAGTAATCCTCTGTCTGCCTTAACTGTACCTCCAACATCCACCTGGAACTCCAACATCCACTCCACCCCTGCTTCTTCTCCTTGAGTGGCAAGTAATCTTGAATGGAGTCAGCCAGGCCACCAAGGTATTTGACCTTCTTAAGATTGGAGAGTCAATCACTCCCGGTTGGCTTTGTGTGGTGGATCAGCGCGGCTAGGTTTCTACCCTGCTGGGCCTCCGCTGTGTTGAGGTGCTGCAAAGTTCTGAAGGGATTTTTCTGCAGCAGAGAGGGAGCTTATTAATTTGACTGTTGAGAGACAGCACAGGTGGGCTGGCATCAAGGCAGGAAGGGCACAAACACTGATGCAGGAGAGAAAGGGAGGGAGAAATGGCTGTTTCTGGCTTACTGCCTCTCTTTAGAGAAGGGGTCAGGGGTCAAACGGAGAGATTGGAGGAAAACACATCCGATATCCTCTGGCTGATTGATGGGAAGTCACTCGTGCAGGCAAGCTACAATGTCATGCATCAAAAATAAAAGGAAAAGTGTGCGTCCTCTCAGTGATTTATGCAAACATTTTAACATTTGACCTGAGTATCAGCTTGGGGAAAATGTGACTCGCAGCTCTGATTTCTCACGTCAACGGAAGCTGCATTACCATTTCTTCCTTCTATCTAACTGATCCCTTAAGACCTCCGGAAAGAATTCAATTGCTGCTTAGTCGACCCTCAACTCTGGCTAATGCAATAACAGAAAGTCGACCTTAAAGATGTAACTCTATGAAAAAAAGAAACTTCATAAGTAACAAAAGAAAAGTCCTAAGAGCCCAGGATAACAGTTCTACAAGGCAAACTGCTGTCAGAAGTTTCACTTTTCTAGATACGCCAAGTGATCTTCTCCCCCCCCCGTGTCCCCTATCTGACCTAGAATCCAAGTACACACACACACACACACACACACACACACACACAGACACACACAGACTTCATGGGCATACTCTTGAATTCATGCCAGGTATGCTGAGTACCCTCTACTGAATATTCTCAGTAGACTTCTGCTCCGCTGTACAGGAGACTCACAAAACCCTCCACTACACTCCACTGCTACACTGGCTTTAATGGAAATATCAAGTACTATTAAGAGTGTGTACAGTTGTGTGTGTGTGTACACATATCTTTGTGTGTGTTTTGTGCGTCTGATATATGTAATTTGCATAGTTTAACGAGCCGTGCACGGCTGTGCCCGGGCAGGATGAGCAGCTGCTCTCTGATTGGTCGTTCACATGGTGGTGGATGCGGGGTGCGGAGTGGGGGGGGGGGGGGTTGTAGGATGTTTTTCCACATGAAAGAGCAGTTATTTCACCTTTCACCTCTCGTACTCCATCTTACCTCTCTCGTCCTCCATCTTCCTTCTCTTACGCTAGTTTCTATCTTTTTTGATCATCTTCTTTTCCCTTTCAAATCCTGCAGCAACAGTGCAGATGCTTACTGTCATCAGTGATTGTCTGTGAAGATGAATAATCCACTGTCATGAAAAGAAATAAGCCCACATTATTGCCAATCAAAGAAAGCTTTGAAACTTCATCTGCTGCACTTTAAGCATCACAGTATAGCTACTGGTAATAGTGGCTCTATTTGACGCCTTTGTTCTCTTTGGCTAAAGTGCCCTCCTGAGCAAAATTAGGAAATAATGTGGCTGCTGCGATTAATAATTTGTTCCAACCGTCTATTCAGTCAGGGAGAATGTGATCAGTGTTAAAAGTGTATTTATTTCAGTAACTGAAGATGTCTTTGAAGTCAAGGCTATAACTTCATTTAGCTCCGTTTTGGCAGCACTACAGAGTTATTAGTTGTAAATACAACTACACATTTAGATGTTAAGTTTGTGGATAGCTTGAACAGTGTCGAATTATCCTGAACAGCGGAGCATTTGTGCCAACTTTTTACACTGCACTTAAATATAAGCGGTATTTATGTTTTCGGATTACAGATTTTTTCACAGGAGAAATCGTGACATGTGATTGCAGCAAAAGCACAGGTGTAATTAATGTCATCGGGCCTGTTGTATAATGTAGCATTTTAATTACAATAATATGTTTTATCATTTATAATATTTTTTATTTAATTTTTTCATTATTTTACAAAGCTTTACGGCCTTTTAAAATAATAAATATCACATTAACACGTCGACAGTGAACGAGTAATAGCATCTCAAGCATGTTTTTTTGTGATATTTTATATCCCCTACTGACACTAGTAAATTTTACGTTTGGAGACGGTGCTCTACCCTCTTTATACTTTTGTTTGTGTGCACACCACCCTGCAGTCTCATGCCCGGATGCTTTTACCTGCTAATTAGAATTAACCAGCATTCCTTTCAATTTACAAGGACAACGGGATTCATCATTATAAGAACACAGATACAAACAACTGTGCAGTTTAAGGACACATTTCTTTGGACCTTCCTTCAGAACAATTTTAAGAAAAAACGTAGGAAGATATTGTTGAATGAGACCTATTAATAATAACTGTATTACATTTAGGGTGAGCCAGTTCCAAGGCCCTGGAAGTGCAGAAAAACTTTAGTTTCTTTAACTGTAAAGAGACTGCAGACTATAGACCATGTACTTATATAGGCTACAGCACAGCACACTCATTAATCATGCACATGTTAATGAGCTGCAATGTGTGATGAAGGAAGGAGAATAGGAGCGCGGTAGTGAGAGGAGAGAGAGAGAGGATGGAGGTGTAGAGACAGAAATATTGTGAGAACGCCATGGTATTTTAAACAAAGGGAACACAAATAAGGGAAGATCTAATGGTAAAGGTCTACGGGTAATAAGCAGAATATAAAAGAGACCACCAGACAGCCCACCCAGCGTTTGTTAACCAGTCTCACCTCCGAGGTTCACAACATCCAGAGGCTGTTGACATAATAGTTCAGAGCGAGGACAGGCGTACTCAAGGCTCTGTTTATCAGATTAACAATGCATTGAGTGTGTGTGACTCATCTCACACACACACACACACACACACACACACACACACACACACACACACACACACACACACACACACACACACACACACACACACACACACACATCTGGTTGCCATGACATTCTAGTCAATAGAGTTTTACCACTCTGCCACTCTGTAGTCTCATGAGAGAGGTGGAAACCCTCCTTTACCAGCACTGTCATCCTGAAGTGTTTCTTATGCACTGTGATCCCCGCCCCAGTGAGTAATCTTCTGTAGTGTCACTGCAGTGATTGCTGGCCAAAACACCCCACCAGAGAATGGAAAACTCGCAATGAAGCATTTGAATTAATTACTGCGGTAAAAAAAGAGAAGTCTTGTTGCATCTCAATCTCTCCCATATATATAGTCACCTCTCTTAATTCAGAGACCCGGAGCATCATCTTTAAAAGCATGTTCCGTGTGTGTGTGTGTGTGTGTGTGTGTGTGTGTGTGTGTGTGTGTGTGTGTGTGTGTGCGTGCACTGTGAAACGTACTCCCTGCCGCAATTACAGAACACAGTCGCAGCACAAATTAGACGCGAGGGAATGCGGAGACAGTGACTGAGAAAGGAAGAAAGGGAGAAAATTGCAGAATTATAGAAGGGAGGGGCGGGATACAGAGCGAGAGGGAAGTGAGTGAGACGCATGAAAGAGAGAAATACAGAGAAATGTGTCAGTTTACTTAGATTTACACATCATATGTCTAACGGGAGATACAATCTTCCTCTTGATTATTTCTTTCTTGACTTTGAAGAGGTCAGGTGAAGTCAGGATCAGAGTGACAGTGTGGCGTTCGATATGCAGCTTGTCTATATTTCTGTCCCTGTGTGAAATGTTATTAACATTAAAAATCAATTGCGTCATTTACATCACAAAGAAGAGCTTTGGGTCTTTGAGTAAATTTATTTTTTCCTAACAAACAGTAGTTACAATGCATGTCGGTTTTAAAGTGTCAGCCATGTTTACATTGGAGTACAACAGGAAACGGTCAGCCTGTTGTGTCCTAAACAATTAGCCTTTGGGGCTCTCAAGTGATAGTATGGTTGGAAAGAGTCGGGCTTTATTTTGAGTTTACAAGCTATTCATTAGATTTCCCCCATGAAATCTGACCCACTCCTGAACAGTAAAATGCAGCAGATCTCATTTGTAGCTATGTCTCATCTGAACGTGGTACAGATGTAGTGAAGCTAAAACGCTTCATTCATGCATCCATCCATCCCTCTCTGTCAAGGAATGGCCATTGCTCAAAGCATCTCTGTGCCGCTACAG
Source organism: Cottoperca gobio (assembly GCF_900634415.1). Taxonomy (NCBI): domain Eukaryota; kingdom Metazoa; phylum Chordata; class Actinopteri; order Perciformes; family Bovichtidae; genus Cottoperca; species Cottoperca gobio. The sequence goes on from NC_041378.1 coordinate 8,578,872, forward strand.
CTGTCGACTCTCAGTCTTGTTGATTCAACAAACAGAGCCAAAGATGTCAAATGCCAAACATTGCCTAAATAAACTATAATCTAAACTAAGCAATTTTATCTGATCATTACTCCATACTATATACATATTTTGGCTTGTACCTAAGAAAGCATTGAGTTTCAATACCCATCTTTATTACTCACTCACTCAACATGATGTTCTTATGCTGTGTGGGCTGCAGGTTGGGTGTGGATGATCGGTCCCTGGAGCGTTCTCTCTCAAGGGCAGGATGTGAGATCCACTGCTTTGATCCCAGTCTGAAGCAGCCTCACATGCAGCAGGCTGAAATGTGGCTTCATCGGCTTTCTATAGACTGGAGGGATCCCAACCCGGCCTTTGCTGCCCAGCGTCAGTACGCCAACACCAAAAAACTGGCCACCATCCTTAATGACTTTGGACACAGAGAGGTAAGAACTAGAGCGTAAGTGGGATTGTATGCAACATGGTCCCTGGCAATAATCCACATTTGGAAAGGATTCTAACATTATAAAATCACCTGGAACCAAATGAAAGTGATTTTTTCTTCCAGCGTCAGCTAGCAGATTCACTTATATGCTGCATGCATGCAAACACAGGCCCCTTCCTATGTCCTCTGTTCCTCTGTCTCAGGCGCCAGGTGGATAAAACCCATATATAATTTGGTTTTCCTCCTCTAAATATTATCATGCTGAATGTTACCTCTCCAAAGCCCTCCAGGGATTGTGTTCAACCTCATCAGATAGGGATCTGCATACAAGATCAATCATATACACACACACACACACACACACACACCCAGCCCGCTGAGAACACGCATACTGATAAACAGCAAACATACCTGTTTAGGAACAGACTGAATGATCATTCAAGGTTAAAGCAGCCAAGCTTCTCTTCCATAGTTAATGAAGACACAGCGGGATGACAGTCAGCCTCTTTTCTCTTCTCTTGGCAATAAGAAGGAAATGTATCCAGGAAAGGTCCCATTAAGATTAAAAATCTATTTTTCAAGAGAGTACATACAAAAGGTTACCGACATTTAAGGTCTGTTCAATTAATGTGTGGATTCCATTAAGCCTCTTTTTATGTAATATCTTATGACATAAGAAAACGTTATGTAGAAAAATGATCTAATGGGCAGATTAGATCATTGAACACTTTCTTGCTCCCCAGACGATGAACTCTTTCCACTGTGGGGCACCATGAGTTTCCACCATGAAATACAAGACGCCTCCTTTTCTGAGAGAAAGTTTGCCATGAAAGTTGTTTTAAAACAGATATGAAGACATAAAGATGGTCTCAGTGTGTTACAAGATATGAACACATACCCGGTTTGCACACCATACTGTTTCATAGATGACGGTATCCACCTGTTTTAGATGCAAAGCCACGCACATATCCTTGTAATGAGGTTTTAATGCGAGTACATAGTGTGCCGGAGGAGCAGGCAGCAGTAGCACAAACAGTTTCTTCTTAAAGGCTCTCGCCAAGCCTCTGTGACAGCAGCAGAGAAGATACAGAGTCACTCGGTAAAGGTCAAAATATGCATTTGTGCAGCATTTCTTATCTGTGTTTGTTAAAAAAAACTACACAGATGACTCATTCACTGGGCTCCGGTGTCCAGCTGAGGTAGCAGATACTGTCACCACAGGGGCAAATGTCAGTAGCAGGAGTCACATCTCATTTGTAGAAAGAAAACTGCATATTGGACCATTGATCATGTCGGTAATTGGACAGTATCCGCATTGCCCAGCGGTACTACCACACTTAATTAAATGAGCTACTGCCAAATTACAGAAAACAAGCACGACATTCAGGCCTTCCATCTGACAACCTTTTCATTTCAGTGAAGGGCCCCAATCCTGCAGTCATCTGCTTACATGTTGCTGAGGTAAACCCACATACTGTACGTCTATGGATTTCTAATTCTAATTCAACGTAGCCAATCGTTTCATGCTAATGAACAAGGGGTGTTCAATTAGACTCCAACGCAAGACTGAGGGGCGAAGTCATAGCAGGATTGCACGGCTTTCTGCGGCTGCTAAACCTGCACAAATAAGACAAAAAGAGACCGTGTGATTGTCAAAGCACTGGCAGAGGGTGAAATGCAGGCCTTACTGCCCTGATGTCAAAGCAGTTGTTGAAGTGCTTTTTAAAGCACCGAATTAGGAAACCTCTCCGATGTGTAATTAAATATCTTCAATTGTGATATGCTCTCTTGTGGCAGGCTCACTAATTAAAGCATACTAAACATATAATAATATAGGTCAGATAGGCTGTGATGTTTTGCTCTCTGGTTTACAAGCAAACGCAGTTGAATTATTGTGACGAGACCAATCATGTGGAACAAATGGAGACAGTAATGTACCCTTCCTAATATACCCTAGGATTTGCCCACCATGAAATGAACACATTTCAGCCCAATTAACAAGCCAAAGTGCGAAGTCCTATTTGAAGTTATTTTCTCGAAACCGCAAACTTGTTTGTTTTCAAAGACTTTTCATCAAAAGCGTCTCAAAATTAAAATGTGTCCAAATGTGCTGCCTAATCCTGAGGATGCTTTACTGAAATAATTACCATGTGTATTTTTAATAACATACTGTGTGAGTCACTTGGAAGACAGGAAATATTTGTCCATTGGGTATTAAGACCGTTTGTAGCAATTTGACATTAATTTCACAGCAGTGGAGGGCATGAATATATGTGTAGTGCAAAGACATTTTACAATATTCTACAGAGGCTATACAGCGGGGCTGATCAGCTTTAATATTGCGGGGCGTACAATTCAGTTTGTGTTTGGTTTTGAATTCATCATGGCTTCTTAGCATAGACTCTATGGTTCTTACATACTTTTAATGAGGCAATTACAGTGACAGACCTCTTTTTGCAGTTAAATTTTGATACTGGACTGCATAACAATAAGGAATTAAACTGTGCAAAACGGTTTGAAGAGTTTGCTGTCACAGTTTAAATAGGATTCAAAATTAGCTTTAGAAATCAGAATCAGAAATCCTTTATTAGTCCCACAAGGGGGAAATGTACCTCATTACAGAAAAAGAACATATGAAGTAAAGTGGCGAGCAAAAAATAATTAAATAATAATTAAACCAAAGGCAACTCAATGTTGTCAATTGGAGTCTATTTTGTAGAGAAACATATGTGTATGTACTATTTGAAATCAAAATGAAAATGAAACCTGCTTGAAAGAAGAGTTCCTAATACACCTATTTGTTTTCTTAGATGAGAATATCGATGCCACCCTCGTGTGTACGGTTAAAAGAAAGTATCCAGGAGACGGTACACTTGCTTAGATTTGAAACAGCCGGGAAACAGCTAGCCTGGCTCTGGCCGAAGCTAACAAGTGCGTTGTGACCGAACAATTTGTTCAGAAGAACGAATGTTATGGGTGAACAAACGGAACTGAATCACTGCTTGAAACGACCTTAATTTCTCAGTTGGGTTGAGCTCTAAGTCAGTGGCCAGCGAACAAGTGATTTGTTTGCAAATTATATCTTTATTCAACTAAATTCTCAGCTCACTGGCTTATCCTTCTCCAACGACTGGCGAAGAAATTAGTCTGGCACGTTCCAGAAAACCTATTTGTTACACTTCACTTTTGTAGGAATAAAACAAAAGGCGTTATAACTTGTTAATTAGTGACCGTTACAGATGCTAGAAGGCACATTTTGTAAAGATTTGGACGGAGCCAGGTTAGCTGTTAGCCTTTGCTAAGCTAAGCTAAGCTAACCGGCTTGCTGGCGGCTCAAAATGCCAAACTATTCCATTAAAATTGTTCCATGAATGTCAGCCAAATGTCTTTAGGTTTCAACATAAAACATCTTACTTTCCTCTCCAACCAACCATCAGAAAACTGTCATCATTTCATTTCCATTTAGCATGGCTAACGCTGCGCAGTAGTGTAGCGCAAATCATCTTTCCAAAGCTCCAACACCATATGGAGTCTTGACAGGACTTGTAACTTCTCCTGCAGATACAGCATTGATTCAGGGATCATTGAGCCAGAAAGACAGTTTATGTGAAAAAAAAAAAGAAGAAAAGTCAGACAGAATGAAGCTGTATGAGCTGCTCTAAAATAACACCCAATCCTGACAAATGCACATAAACACAGTAGGCCTATGATACACATAGAAAAACTCACCGTCCTTGATGCCACATCATTTTCCATTAGGAGCTTTCTGTCCAATTAAGGAACATTTTTATTTTTTTTTGTGGGAGTTTCGGGGCCCACAAAGAAGATAGAGGACAACATTTGGACTTGTTCTCCACAGATAACTGTTTTTGTTTCTGAGAGTTTCTGAGACTTTCTTCCACTAATGAGGGCTGGGAATTCTTTAGCATCACCAAAGGCATCAATTGCAGAGGAATTTCATGGCCACTTTAATATCTGTGCTGTCAGATGATGTTCTCAGTTTAGTTTTAGATATGTGAACGTTTCCCACAATAACAAAAAAAAAAAAAAAACGGCACTATGAATTTCCTTTTGCTACTATCTCATGTTATCTTAAATAATGTAATAATCCTTGACACTACAATACCCCGGGCCTCTTTCGGATACATTTTTGTAATCTAAATCTCTCCTCAGGTCTTATCACTCCTAATTTAGTGGCTACATAATGTACTAGCTGAGAAAAAGCTAACAGAGCTGCTGAGCCTAGAAGGAATAAAAGCACCATCTCCAACTGGACTTTTAAAGACATTAAGGTCAGACAATGGTCATCTTCAGCAATCCAGCAGACTTAAGAGGAATCCCAAGAGCCTGAGGATGTGCATTAAACTTTGGGCATGCACTAGTCTTCTCATGACTATGACCTAAGGGTGCTATTAACATTCATCTTATGAAGCATTTCCTATCCGCTCCGACACAGCAAGCCTCGTCAGGCTACTCCCTTGCTCAATCCATCATCAACATTGCTGCAGCAAGTACAAAGGCCAAGCTTCACTAATTCCTTTTCATCTTTTAATAGCTTTTATGTTCAATAATTCCACACAGTTTAGTGTCATTCCACTGTTAGAATACAATTCAGTTATTACCTGAAGAAGAAAAAACATCCAATGTGTTTCCCCCCCCCCCCCCTACCCCCATTCTAGGTGGATGTACTGAAGGCGGATATGGAGAGCGCAGAGTGGAAGATTCTGGAGAATTTGGTCCTGGAAGGAGTTCTAGACTCAGTGGGTCAGCTGTTGTTGGAGGTTCACCTGCACTGGGCCGGCTTTGAAGTGGCCGGCGATGACCCATCCGTGGTGCGGTACTGGTTCAGCCTGCTCAGGGAGCTCGAGCACGCCAACTTCCGCCTCTTCCACGTCCACCGCGACATGACAAAACCTCACCTCTTCCTGCATAAGAATGTCCTCAACGCCAGCAGCGTTTACACCCTCAGCTGGGTGAACACAGAGTGGAAGCCTTGAGGGAACTCAGTGACCGTACCAAAAAAAAAAAAAAAAACTTATCTTGGCTGGAACAACTTCTGAATTGAAATGTACAAGTTTATGTAACATTGAGTTTTAAGTCTGTGCACAAATTCTTGCTAGAGCACGGCTGTTCCCCAACAGACCGCTCTCATCTGGCTTGACCTTTTTTGGAGAGCTGAAATCCCTGCTCCTACTTATCCTCCTGCTCTTCCTCTCCTGGCCTGTATTGACCTCAGTCGTGTAGAGGGGCAGAGTAATTGCCCCGTGTTCTACCTCATGGTGGCAGTGTTTTTGGCTGCAGGTCAGCCCGAGTCACAGTCACTTCTGTCATCACGGTCCTATCGGAGCTTGGCTCATGGACAGCAGTCCCGCGTGATATAAGACAACCTTTCCAGATTACAAATGTCTGCACAGGCCCACAGTCCGCTCAATAGAACATGAATTAAAGGAAATGGATACATGATGTTATTGTGTTGCATTGACAGTAAGTGAATATTTGTGGGAGGCAATCGGAGCTGCTTACACACAAAGAATGAGAAGAGGAATGTGGGTAATAAAAAGGTGAAGCGATGGGATCTGCTCCGAACGAACAGATCCTTCCCTGCAGTTGAACACTGATGTGATTTTATCTCGAACACAAAACACAACAATAATGTGAAGAACGTCAGTGATGTCTCTAGATTTGTTCAGTGCGATTGTTTGAATGAGGATGTGTGGGCGTGTGTGGGAAAGACAAAAGAATATAGATGAACTCCAATCATTATTATTTGTTTTACATATTGCAGTTTCCTGGGTTAGAATAAAAAAATGCTTTTAAAGATCCACACAAAGAAGCATTGTGTGTGTGACTGTCAGTTATTTTCTTCCTTCAGATTACGTCTGGTGTTTAACAGGCCTCACTCCACTATCTCTACTGCACCAGAACTACACCAACAAGCTTCATCTGAAAACATAGCACTGGGCTGACAACCCAAAACAAAATGAACCACTTTCAGAAACAACCCACTTGATGCAGTTCAATAAAGAAAAGGAAAAAATTATTAAGATGTCTCCTCATGATTTGGTGTTGAATTATGGACGAAGAATCACTTTCTCCAAGGAACCAATGCTTCACTTTCTTTAGAGGACAAATTTACAGAATGTTTATTTCCACAATAGGGATGGTAATACAATTGAAAATGAGTAAGAGTTACCATGCATTACAAAAAGGTATACTACATAGAACATTGCAAATAAAAATAACAAAAAAAATACCTAGAAAATGCCATGGTTCACCTCTAATATGCCATACGCAGTAGAAAGTATTTTTAAAAGTATGCCTTGTGGTCATCTTTGTACAGATAATACATCATTTGAACTCTCACAACTTGATACAAAAATACCCTGCTACAATGAGACTGGATACCAGTCCTGTGGCTTTCTCTTACGGGGATTTCTCAAAGATCCATGGGCCAGATCTAGTCCCAGAGTTTGATTTGTCCATCCCAACCGCAGGTGATAACCTTGGAGGTTTCATGGGGATGCCATAGTGCGCTGATGCACACCTTGTCGTGAGCCTTGATCCTGTGGTAAAGCTTGGTGGTCTTCCAATCCCAAATGTTCAGCTTTCCATCTGCATCTCCTGACACCACATAGCTGGAAGAGAGAGAGAGAGAGGAAGGAACGATTAGCACTCTGCTAAAAGTTATTTCTGTCTCTACATCACCTGCCAAAGGGTGGGAGCCTGATTTATTGGCATTTAGTCTAGCCAGGAGTTGCATCGTTGCTATGGATACTGAAAGGAGGTTAGGGCACCTACTCACACACGTGGGTAGTGGAGGGTGAGAAGAGTAGATACACTACTTTTAAATGAGTGTTTTGGCTAAATTTAGGGAGCTGGACTGTCCTAGTTAGCTCTCCTTGTGGAACTCATACATTAGATAATATGAAATGTCCACAGCTCTTCAACTGGAGGCATTTTAAAAAAGGACAGTGGGCGAGCTGAGTATCCGAATATACCGAGCATCTGTACAATGCTGCGTTTTAACCTGTTCATTTACTGAAATAAAGTTCTAACCCTCTGAATCACTGCTTTCCATTTCTCTGGTATATTTTCCTTAATCAGTTAAAAAATAAATAACTATTATAAACTATTAAATAAAGCTGTGAGAATCTCAGCTGCCTTATACTCTCCTTCATCAGAACATTGCATAACAAAGAAAAGCTTACCTCATGTCTGGGGAGAAGTCCACTTGGCAGGCATAGCCAGCCACCATGTGACCTTTGAAGACTTTCTTCTTGTTCAGTCTGAAGCGGTTTTGGGCTCCAAAGATCAGAATCTGGTTGTCCATAGACTGACACGCTAGCCATTTACCTGGAGTTAAAAACAAGCAAAGATCATGATGCTACCAGCTGGTCTGGTATAGCAGTAGTAATTTCAATATGCAAACATATCTGAGCTTTAAAAGCTGTCACAACGAGTTTAGAAGTGAAGACGCTTGCTATGTTGTCTCATTAGCATGATTCTGTACAGCCAAATGTTTAACACCAAGCCATTTTGAAATGATGATGCTGCCTGCCGCTGCTTTTACCGCTAAAACCTGTAACTACTCTGATCAAGTCGACTCAAATCTCTCTAAAAAAGGTAAATGGTGGAAATATGTCATATAAAAGAAGAACAGAAATCCAAACAAAACCCAAAAATGTGGTCATTTGAGTTTGAGTGGGTGACACTCATGAACTCATCATTCTCCCATGATTAAAATGAAAAGTTAATTTATTCATTTAGGAGAAAAAAAAGGCTTTTCATCAGTGACTGCTCAGCTGAGATCTCAGTGCAATTCAGGTTCAGCCTCAAAGTCACTACGCGGTGTCGGAGCATTACACGACTCACTGCACCGCTTGAAAGGAAACATGAGGGAAATTATTAATATGGTATGAGAAAGAGATCTAGTGTTGGCGTGCGTCCTTTTCTTACATCCTCCCTCACAAAACAGAAATGAAAAAGACACTACTGTGCACAAATGTCAAACGCAATACATGCAGAAGAATTGAGAACAACTTGGCCGATTTCAGCGGCGTACTCGGGCTCTCTCTCAGGAGGAAACAGAAGAGAGGATGTGGATGCAGTGCCAAAGGGTGGGGGGGGGGGGGGGGGGCTGGGTGCCATTTAGACGCGAGAGAAAACTGAATGGTCTCCCACTGAGAACACATTCATTATTCACACGCTCAAGAGAAACAAACCATGTTGGCACAAATGAGAACGCTGCTGCCCTAAGCAAAGGGAGAGACGAGGGAGCGGATGAAAGGGAGAAATCAAAGTAGGCAGAGAGGGAAAGGAACAGACGAGGAAAGAAGAGCAGAGTTTGATGGGAGCTGGAGCTGATGGGAGTGCAAAAGGGAATCCCTGAATTAAAAAAACGGAAGCGTTTCCATTCGAAGAGTAATTCATTCTGGTATTATTCTAGGTGTGCGCTGCTGCACAGAATGTGGCTACTGAGCCAGTCAGTGGCTTCTTTACATCTGTGGAAACTAGTAGCAGGTTCATCCTACTCTCCCCACTGTGTCGTGGAATACGTCACGTATCTTTGCCCCAAACCTGATCTGAGAACTTTAGTCCAGCAGCACAGTGCACACAGGAAGCCTACATTACATAAATGAGTCATTTGAAGTAATAGTTTGACTTTTGGAAAATATGCTACCTTTTGATAGAACCATATTTCTTGTACAGATTTACATCCATCTACTCGTGAAACTCGCTCTCTGAATAAGCGCATCATCAACAATGTAGAACTATTCGATTTAACATATTTTATACAACGTCTAACAGAGAAATTTCAATAACAAAACAACTGTTTTTTTCCCCTTCAAACTGCAGCTTCTGTCTCACCTCTCGGCGACATGTCATTCATTGAAACGGCTGTGCGCTTTACAGTTCCCTTCCTCCCAATACTGCGCTAGAAGGAGACTTTGTATTGTTTTAATAGAGCTCAATGGACTGTTTGTGACAGCTGCAGACTAAGAGCAAACAAACACAGCGTCGGAGATGGATCAGGCTTCATGCAGTGGATGGGTATCCATCACAAAAGGCCCGATCTCGACGACTGGACCTGGACATCCTCACACACACAACTTAGATGACACTGAGCCTGCCATGTTTAATTCTTTTAAACAATAGCACTGGAAGGTATGAATTATATTCAATCTGGCAATATGGGTTTATGCTCCCCAGAGTCCTCTGTACCGTGTGCCTGACTGTGTCTGTGCGAGTGTTTTGCCATAATTTGACTGCTCACCGTTGGGAGAGAGTGTCACAGCTGGCATCGAGTGCATACTGGGCTCGGCGATGTACTTGAAGTCCACGGGGATGTCCCTAAAATAAAATAAAAAAAAGAAGGCACAAAGCATTGTTAGTGCACTTGAAGTTGGGTTAAACAGGATGAGAGAGCAACCTGAGCAGCCCTGAAGCAAGAACTCAAAAGAAAAACATTGACTGAGCCGCAGGTTCTTTACTTCAGACGTTTAATGCCGCCTCTAAATGTTTGTTACTGAAAAGAAACCTGCTCTGGTGAAAAACAAGGCAGGATGACTTTTACAGCTAACAGTGTGTAAACAACTCTGCTCGGCCTCTCGGCCTCTCTGCTTTGGGGGAAGATAGGAAACTTGGCTAGTTTAACTTAAGTGTTCTGCAAAAGATCATTCAAGTCTACAGTGCGTTCAACTCTTAAAACGGTGGGTGTTTGCATCAAGTTAAGTACCCTTCCCCCCCCCCCCCCCATCTTGTGATCTGCCTAAACTAAAGCCATGTCTCTGTGTGAGATGAGTAACAGCTGGAGCAAAGTGATTGCACCGGGTTCACTCACACACACACACACACACACACACACACACACACACACACACACACGGGTTAAATGAGAAATGCTTGTACACGTAAAAACACACAATTCACGCACGCAAGCTAAACTCGGAAAAGACAACAAAGCCATCAGCTCTCTTCTTCTGAGCTCCAGAAATAACCCGTGTGAACGTTCTGTTGTCTGGAGAGCGACGGTAGAGGAAGAAAGGCAAACAATCTGCACTCTGGGGACATTCATGAATAATAGATGATTGATTGTTGTTGTTTACGGTGTTTCACGACAGTCAAGATCAGGGACCATGACCAAAACAGAAAACAGCATTTGTGTATATTTTATACGTGTTAGGCATAATATCGGCGGCGAGGTTAAGTTGTGTAATACACCTGCAGGAAAAATGTCGAAGACTGAAAACAAATCTCTGAGCTTCTCTTGAGATGAAACATCTTTGTTTGTAACCTGGAACTAATGTGAAAAGACTTTACAAAACAGAATGACTCTTGACAAAAGAGTAAATTAACGATTGCCACACTTCTGCTTTGGTATGGTCTTTACTAGCTGACAAATATTTACATAATGTTACATTTTACTTTACAGGCTTTTTGAAAATTATTATATATTTTTTATTAAAAAAGGTCAGGACCAAGATAAAAGTTGGATAGCACAGCAGTTCACTATCCGACGTGTGCGATTCCAACTGTCCTTCACTCCGTCTCTACCATTTTTACAGCCCCCCCCCCATCCATCATCATCACAAATGTCCCACCAATCTTTATGATCAAGAGCTAATTCTCCATTTGGGCACAGTGCAGCACATTTCATATTGATTGTAATCCTCCTTCCAACACGTACACCAACTCTCCGCTCCCTGATGATAAACCTCTGCTGCAGATAAAGTAGTCTCCCCAGAAAACGTGCGAGTACGCGTGTGAAAAAATGAGAATGGAATTTGCATTACGAGCAGGCGTTTGCGCCGTGTTGTGAATGACTTGTAGATTTCGCTAACCTTACAATCTTTTCTAAGTATCCGCCGTCGCCTCACCCCGTCCCTCTCAGCGAGACAGCTCTGGTGAATTCAGCCTAATGCTGCCATGTAGCAGCTCTCACAAGAGGGGTTAGCTAAAGCTGAGAGCCAGGTGGTATCCGTGGGAGAAAGAGGGACAATAAAGCCACTCTTTGGCCGAGCACAACACTTGCCCGTTCGCTCCCACGCTGCACTAAAAAAAAAGGTTCATGAGAGACACCCCCCTTCCTAAACAAGAGCACAAAGTAGACTCTTGGGATATGGCTCTTTTGCTTCATGTTGTTCTGTCGACATTTTATTTTGTCCTTGAAAAATCAGGCTTAAAGAGTTAGTGAAAAACAAAGCATTTTTTCACTAGTTAATCTTCGTCACACACACACACACACACACACACACACACACACACACACACACACACACACACACACACACACACACACACACACACACACACACACACACACACACACACACACACACACACACACACACACACACACACACACACACACACACACACAGAGGAGCTGGGAAGATAAAAGAAAAAGAAACCCTACACAAATGTTTGCCCTTGAATAAAATCTGGAATTATCAGCTGGTTATTAAATATTTATCATCTTCAAGCAAAAAGTACCAGAGTGTGTTTATCACCACAGGACCCCTGGTTAATGAAACGGTGTCTGCAGCGGGACATGTAATGGCAAAATCTAAAAATATATAAGATTGTGGGAAACACGAGTGAACATGGATATGTACTAAAGTGCATGTTGTGTTTTTGCAATTTCAAAAAGGACATTAAAAGACGAATCATTTGTTTTAAACTTCATCTGATCTGCAACGCTCGTCTGCCTTCCGATAATTTAATTTGTGGAACCGTTTCAAAATGCTTATTAAAATATACAATTGGCAACAGGGGATATGCTCACAGGGGTTACTGCCGGAGCATTGGTAATGTGCAGTGCTAGCTCCAGGGGGAGAAAGAAAAGAAACTCCCAGTGCAACAGATGCAAGTGAAGCAGGCACATCGTGGCAGAGGCCATGACTCAGAGCAGATTAGCAGCACAGCTGGGTGAGCTTTGTCTGAGATAGGGTTGTCGAGGTTTGTTGAAGTCTCCTCCTCTTATGAACGACTAATGAAAGGAGCTCAAAGGGCGTATTGAGAAGGCAGCATGATACACTGATGATATAGTGTTTGTTTTTCCAAATGTTCTTTTCCAGAGACTTCTTGTTGCGGAGGTTAGATAAAACACAAAGGCCCTACCACGTCTTCTGCATTTTCACATGTCAAGTCACACTAAACGCCCTCTTCTCAACAACTCTTGATATTTTTCATCAGAAATTGAATTTCTTTTTTTTTTTTAAGGACAGATTTCCTTAAATAATTATTCAAACATAAATAAATAAGACACATTTCCATCTCTCCTAAAAACTAATCATGTGCAAATTAAATTCATCAAATTTAGTGAAACACTGTTTTTAATGCTAAAATATTAAATTAAATTTTTAAAGGTTTTTCAAAGATTGGAAACCACTGCAACCACGAGAGGTCCTTGAGCACAGACTCATAAGTATGCACAAGTAGTATGCAAGATTAGCTGTGGATAGATACACACACAGACACGACCAAACTCATTAATATCATCTGACAGACAACGCTGAGGGCTAAAAAAAGAAACCACAGCACTTCCCAAGCTGTCATCGTGACACACCGGCAGGGCAAACATATTAAGTTGTTCACAGGCTCATAAAGGCAAGAAAGAAAGGAGAGGGCGAGACGGTGACGAGTCAGAAGAATCATTTATAGAAAACCTGAGCCATTTCTGATTCTTAACAACTTATTGAGTTAATGAACACAAACTATGGTGAAAATATATGACCGCTTTATGTTTTTCATTTGAATTAAAAGGATCTTTTAACTTTTTGAAGAGGCTATTTTCAAGGTTTTCCAGATTTCTCCCCCCTCCAAATTCAACCACTTCAAGCACCTTGTGTGAACCCTGATTTTGAGGCTGTACTTACCACTCCCAAACTCGAAGACTCTTGTCGTCCGACGTGCTCACAAACCGGCGGTTCTCATCAACAAAGGTGATGGTGTTGACGGCTCCCAGGTGACGGTCGTACTCCTGAACCACCTCACCTGTCCTGATGTCCCACTGACAAAGAGACAAGAGAGAAGTTAAACACATGTATCTATGACAAGTTCAAACTAAAGTGAAGTGGAACGCTCATGCCGATTACCAAAACAAACAACATTAGAGAAAGACATATAGCGGGGCTGTGGGAGACTCACTGAGGAGCAGTTTTAAATTGTGCTGATGCAGTGAAAAGGCTTAACGTCAGTCTTGTAATGACAGCGATAAGCTATTAAACCGGGGGGGGGGGGGGGGGGGGGGTCAGTCATTATAACCAAATTAAAATGGAAGAAAAGACAATTGCATAGGAACGGCCTCCAGGCAACAAACAAAGAGGACGCATTTCTGTCCAAACACATTTTACATCCAATTCCAATTCTGGTCTTTTCTTTTTTAAGATCTTAGCCTTCGGCGGCTCACAGGAGCGGCCATCTGTTTTCAAAACCCAGAAGAGAGCTGCATGATTTAATACTAACCCTGATTGTCGTGCCAGATATTGTGATGGTGACTACTTTTCATCTGAACAATTAGGGGGCGAACTTTGAAGCTCGACATTTTGACATATTTAATTAAAGATGCCGCTGACAGTAAAATGTTAGCGAGACCCAAACTCCATGATTATGAATGAAACAATTAGAACAAGATAACCATCTAGTGAAATTGAAAGTCAAACTTTCATCAGCAGGAGGTTCAGGGTAACTCGTTCGACCCGATTGTGTGAGATTATAGTTATCGATTCCAACTTTGATCACAGATAGCTCGGGTTGCCTCTTCCACCCCAATGCTACCCGTGATTAATGACTTGCTTCAGTCCGGTCAGCCACTGAACCTCTAGCGCTCACAACGACACACACACACACACACACACACACACACACACACACACGTGCCGCTTTGGAGAGTTCATTTCATGCTCCTGTGGGTGCACGCTCAAGAAATTCATACGTGCATCTGCTTGGTCAACTGGGAAATTCACTTGCAGTGATGGTGGGAGTCAAATTTAATTTTACCTGAACAATCTTCTTATCCGACATGCCGGCCACGAAAAGACTCTGTTTGTCCTCGTCTGGGTTGAACTTGACGCAGTACGGTACCTTCCTGTTGGTGAAGCGAGAGATACACTGGCCTGTGGAGGGAGGCAAAAATGAATGTCAGAGCTCCAGGACTAATCTCCTTTGGCTTTTCCCGAGTGGTACACTCAAGTTGTTTAAATTTAGGGACACAGACCGCAGCTTTCAATGCTGCATGTTTTCGGCAACAGCTCAGCCGTAACAGACATTTCGCCGTTTCTTTGTATTCATTCAGCAGAGGTGAATCGCCACAGGAACGATGCTACCACCACTGGCGGCGCTGAGAGAACAGGAAATTGGAAATGACTGCAACACCTCTTTAAAAAAAGATAAGAATAGAGGCTTTTCACCAACATCATTACTGTAATACATCCGGTGTTTAACTGCAAATGGGACATATTTAAATTCTAAAATCAGCCCCTACGCATCACTGCTATAAAAAACTGCAGGAAGGAAACAACTGTTGACATTTATACTAAACAAACCAACAACAAATTGTAAAAGAAGTATTAGGATGATGTGACTTCAAGGGGCATCTTGTTAACAACAAGCGGGGGGATTTGACTCTTTTCTGCCCTCTGCTGGACTGGCACTCTGGAGTTGAGAGGGGTGGAAGTTGAGCTGGATGAGCAGCGGGGGAAGATGTGGCACCGGTGAGATCAGGGACCCTACATGTGGTTTACAGCTCACATAGACATAAAAGGAGATCACTTGCTACGTGGTTGCAATGAGACACTTTATAGTGTCGGAAATGTAATTGCATCATACAAAACAGTGAAAACATGCAAAAACCCCAATGATGCAATGTGTCCCTAATACGGATTTTAATACAATTAGACAGCATTTTGAAATAGTACGACACAAATGTCACTTCTTGGTGCATCTTTGTCAGCCCTACATTGGTAGTTGCAGCCCTATTTGTCATCGTTTGCCCCTAACAATTATTTTCATTGTCGAGCAATCTACACATTATTTTCTTGATTATAAAACGTTTTCTATAAAATGTCTAAATCCAGTTCAATATTCAGTTTATTGTCGGACTGTAACTACCGATTATATTCTTGATTAATCAATTAACCTGCCAATTATTTTCTCGATTAATAGTTAATAGTGGTAAACGTCTATCCGAGTTTCTCCAGGTCCAAGCTGATGTCTTTAAATGTCAAAGATATTCAGTTTAATGCAATAAAATAAAGAGAAAAGCAGGAAATCTCCATATTGGAGAGACTGAAAACAGCCATTTTTTAATGAAAGATTACTATAAGCTGGAACTAGGGAATGTATTTTTGCTGGAAACATAATTAAAAACGATTAATCAATTATCGAATGGAGATAAGTGGGTATGCAATTAGTCTTTGTAAAAGGGCGAATGAGTAACAAATCGGCTGAAATGTATTTTTGACCTTCTGGAAACACGCTTGCATGTCCTGCAGAGAAACGTTTGATTCACACAATTACACAAGAAAGCCGAGGCCTGTGCTCTCGTTCGCACTTCTCTGATCGAGATCAAGGCTGTATTAGAATGCACTGCAGTGCGTTATGTTATATCTAAGAATATTCGTGGTTAAAATGCTGAATGC
This sequence comes from Cottoperca gobio, assembly GCF_900634415.1. Classification (NCBI taxonomy): domain Eukaryota; kingdom Metazoa; phylum Chordata; class Actinopteri; order Perciformes; family Bovichtidae; genus Cottoperca; species Cottoperca gobio. The sequence continues at coordinate 8,594,958 of NC_041378.1, forward strand.
CCTCATGAGACACTCGAATAGACACGCTGTACAAGAGATATTCGTGTGGAGTACGTCTCCCATGATTCATTCATTTTGAAGAACCAACAACAAGAGGCTGTGTGAAGAACAGAGAACAGTCTGGGGGCATCAGAGTGGGAGAGCCTACCTGTTTCAGAATCCCAGAGTTTGAGGTAGCGGTCATAGGCAGCGCTGAGGAACTTGGTCCCGGTGTTGTTGTAGCAAATGTCCCGCACTGCTTTGCTGTGGCCTAACGTGAGCAGAGGAAATGTAAATATATTACAGACAAATGAATAGACGCTAGACAAATCCACTTGATTCCCCTACTCTTGTTACTGTGTTACTAAGTTGCTTTTCTTTGATACCGAATTCATTTGAGAAATCTGGTTAAGGGAAATAAGAGATGTTGAGGAAGAAAGATGATGTGGGCTCTGGGAGACGAGCAGAATGGAATCCTTAAATGAGATTTGAGAGGGGGGGGGATGTCATGCTCCATCTGTCTTTTCAACTGCTCTACACCTTCTCCTATTCTCTTCCTAATCCCGATCCATGCAACCCCTTTGGCTTTTTCCTCATGCAGCGCAGGTGATGCAAGGTGCCTGTGGGCTCAGCGCACGCAGACTGCTCCCTGGTTAAAACGGGCTTTTATCAGGGCTACACTGTTTCCACAGCGATAACAGAGCCCAGTGAGGCTAAGTGCCTGCCTGCTCACTTGTTCTAACCCAGCTTGCTGGCAAAGCAAAGGCAATGACGCTGTTGCAGAAAGCCTGGTGTGTGTGTGTGTGTGTGTGTGTGTGTGTGTGTGTGTGTGTACAGGAAAGCAAAGATACATGATCTACTGAAAGCAGGGAGCACACATGTCATCATCTTTTGTCCCAGACTGCATTCAAACATGAAAATGCACACATATTGATATGCATGCTCGTTCATGCACAGCCCACAAGCTCACGTACACCGCACTCTTTTTTCCCCCTGATTTGATAATTCAGACAAGCTATGTGTGCCGACAACAATGGCGTGCAGTTTCCTATTACACTGTATGGTTTAATTACAGATAACAACCAACATTGCAATGCATTTAGGAGAGAAATACACGTTAAAACGTGGGAAAGAATTGACGTAAATGTCATATTGTAAACAAAAAGGTGAAAAACAAAACACAAATACATAAATGGGTAAATAAATAAACTTCACACTTCAGAGAAGAATACAAAATGAACAGAATCATTTATAAAAAACCCGGTTATACCAGGCAGCAGATGATGAAAGTGAAAACCTAATATGCTCTCCACAACATAACCGTATACTTCCAGCACTCCTCTAATGAAAACAATAATCAACATCATCCTGTGCTTCTCTGCTGCTTCTCCGACTCATGAACCCCTCAGCCAGTAACTGTCAGTTTATTAACCCCTAAACTGTGTTCTGTCTTCCTGTATGCCAACTCCTCTCCGTATCTCGTGCCCTCCCTCGCCCTTTGTTCCCCACAGCCCCTCGGCTGTTGAATTATGCATATTCTGTGAAGGAGCTGACAAGCAAAACCGTAGCTGCAAACAATCTCTATTCAGACAGTGTGCTGTCTCTTAGAAGAGTGGAAGTGACCTGCACACACAGGCCGAAACCCCACCAAAAAATATCCCCACACTTTCTGTCAATGGTCAGCAGACGTGTCATTATTATTCCAGTAATGCTGAGCTCACAGTCTGTCGCATGCATTTTCCACCGTGAACGTATTTCTTCGTTTGTTTATTACGTGTTAAACTTTGTGCTGAATTTCATAATATTTTGTTGCCATTGCATACAATGAATCATCAACACGTGTCAAACATTACCATATTTTAAATTTCGGACCACTTACCAATAAATGTCCGTATACACCTCCTCTCGCCGTACACTTCCCACAGCTGTGGAGAGAAAGACATTAAACTACAAGTTAACACAGATGCATCAAGGTTGTTTAGAGGTCAGCTTTGAATCTTCTCAAAAGCATAAATACAGTGCTGCTTTGACAGCCAATCCTAAAATGATTAAACTGCATCTTTGAAACACCGAACGAGTGTGTGGATATTCATTCATACGCTGCTGGGGTGTTTTTGTTAAATAAATGGCACCATGTTGTGATTATTTACCTTGATCTTACAGTCCATGGAGGAGGAGAGCAGCAGATGACCAGAGCTTGGAAATAGTCGGATGGCACTGACACCCTGGAAAACACACAGAGACGGGAGAAATTGATATTTATAAAAATCCTATTTCTCCAAATCATGAGTATGCTAATCCTTTCTACAGGTTCAAGCACCGGGTATTTTTTTTTTTACACAAATCTGGCACACTACTTTTGGGTAACCTTGTGAAACACAAAGGTGAACTAAAAGAGAGCGAGAGAGAGAAAGCGGGGCGCGGTCACAAAGAGTGTGAAAGGTGGAGTATAAGTGTGTTAGCTGCGTTTAAACATTTGTAAAGATATTCCAAATCATCATGTGGCTGTACTTTACAATGTATTTAATGCAACCGCTCTGCACATTTTGACATCTGCGATATGTCCAAGTGTGTCTGCTTGGACCACAAAACCTAATATTGCTTAAATATCTATTATACTGTGTCAATGAGACACATTCAAAGTCTTTATTGTTATATTTACTATGGACTACAGGAGTCAAAGGAATCACTAACTGTTAAAGATAAGGCTGCACTACATCTCAATGTTTCCCATATAAAAAACATGGCCAGGCTAAGGATATTAAATCAGTTCCTAAGGGGAGAAATCAGCTGAATCATAATAACTAGGGCAGATATTGTGTGCGCAGATCATTCTTACTCTGTAATAGTCGGAGAAATTAGGATGACTTTCAAATGACTAAACTTTCTCCCCCCAAAAAATGTCACAAAACTTTAGTGACACCGTACGGGCCATCCTCCATCTATTATCTCGACATCAGCACTTCCACGCGCTTATTATCTTTTCAAACCTCTTTGTATTTCAAATTAGACTCTGCAGGCTGTAACTTCCTGCACAAAGCGGATAGGAGCCAATTTAAAACTTGAGTGATTTCTCTCTCCCTGAAGCGCACTGGCAGATCTGAAACTTGAATCAGATCTTTCTTGGAATAACCCAGTGTTTGCCTTTATATTTGAATTATAACGACAGTGTTTTTGAACGAGACAGAATAATCTTGGATATGTCAGGGACAAGCGGCTCGTATACGGTCGCGTTATCATTTCATTCAAAAAGTACCCAGGAGGTTTTTACTGACTGCGTAATGGGATTTTCTCTCTACGTTTACAGACAACTATGTGACACGGCTCTCATTTCAGAATAAATGTTCAAACAACAGTACAATACTTATCATCAGCAAAGCCTGCATAGAGAATACTTACGGCTGCAATATTTATATCTATCCATACATATATATTTATATATATATCTAACTGGTACATAAAAGGGGCTCCTCGTGTACACACAGAAACACAAATGATCTATTTCTCCTCCCACTGACCTTGGTGTGTCCAGACCAGACATGAATCTGTTTCTTAGGCAGGTAACACTTGTCTGGAGCCTCTGAAGAACGCAGGTTGATGCCCACATCCTGTGGGACGTGGAGGTAGGACCTGCCCTGGTAATCATACATGTCTTTAACTGGGGGACAACAAAAAGAGACAAACAATCATGTTAATCAATCATGTAGATGTGGATACAAGGAACACTGCCTTTAGACAACCAGAAGTCTTAAAAAATGGTAAAAGATCTATAATTCCAACTGGGCAAACCTCATATGATGTGTAAACTTGTGTGATCGGATCAAACATTTTTACTTTTGATCTCACTTTTTAAGCCCAATGGTCCTTCAAGAATGAAGTTTCAATTTCAAAAGAAATACTGCGTACACTCCACTCACATTGCAAACTATTATTTCCTAAGTAAAATGAAGATCAGTAAATAATTTCAGTGAGTGCAATAGCCATTCACATGTTTAAATTAAAACAGTACCATGGAGAATGGTTTTCTCTTCTGCAGGAGCATCTTCCTCGTTCCTTCCCTTCTTCTGCCTCTTGGCTGTGATCTCATCCAGCTCTTTCTGCTCTTCCTGTAAAATAAAAATGATTTAACAATTTGATAATTACCAAACAGATGTGTTCTCTACGCGACACAGACTGACTGAGGAAATTGGAGTCCGTTTTCTTGCATTTGTATGCCCTGGTCAGTGTAAAGGGGATTACTCAGGGATACATGTTTAGTTTTTCGAGGAGAGGGTTGTGTGGGTGGGGTCACATGACCACTGGTGATGCTAATAATGCAGAAACGCAAAGGCATCTTTATTTGGGCGATTTAAAAATCAGCCAAAGAACAAAAAAACAACAACCCGGTAATCATAGATAACCCATATTAATGATAGCCGGTGTATCTGTCGTATTGTCCAACGGTAATCCTTACTGTCTGTGTGTATATATATATATATATATATATATATATATATATATATATATATATATATATATATATATATATATATATATATATATACACACCTGCAGAGGATGTGTTTTCTAGCCGTACTACTAAATCTAGTAGTTAAGTTAATTATGTAAAGAAGCGACAATTTCAAACACTCAATATTTGTATATTATATTTGACAAAGCATTACCTCTGATGGTTTGGCCCCATCTTTTTCATCTATATATTTCGCCCATGGTCCAAGGAAGTTGTCAATCTCTCCTGCCTCTCCACCTTTGATCTTTTTCCTTTTATCTGACTTCTTCAGTGCAGGCTCAAACACCGTTAGCCCTGGAGGAACAGACACTAGACATTATAACTCTGAATCTTCCTAAAACAAAAAAGAGAAGTCTGATCCGTTAAGTCGGATGCAAATGAACACATTAGAAATATGGTGTGATAAAGGATTACCTTTATTTTTCTCAGCCTCATCCACTGCACCAATGTAGGTACTAGTGGTTACATGGTGTGTGTCAACCGATGGATCTAAAGCATAACCTATGGATAGAATTGTAAAACGGTCATTCAAATTCAGGGTCAATACATTTACTACATCATTTAAACCACACAGGTCACAGATGGGCTTACCAAAGGTGGAGAAGGTCCTCCTTTGCTGTTCAAACATAAAGTCGTTGAGGTGAGCCGGTTCTGCATAGCCAGATAACATGTTCCTGGGGGCAGCCATCTGCTGACTTTTAAAGGGGTTCACTGGCCCAAGCTTAGAAAAAGAAATACAAAATCACTAATACCATTAAATGTAAACTAATGGATCCTCGCAAGGAACTACTTAGTGGACATGGCCCTTCTGTTGAATGTGTATCTAAGCATGAGTTCAATAACAAAATACTTCAATCAATGGGTAGAGCACCGGAGATTAATTCTAATGAAAAATTGCAGCAGTACATTAGCCATGTTACATAAACCATGAAAGAAGAGATAATGACATGTGAGGAGATAGTTAAGAAACCAAATAGTCATAAATAATAACCAACTAACAAGCATGACATCAACATAGTAATTCATGTGATTGTATTTACATTGGAGCTGGTTGATATGGACAAAAATACCACTTTCAGAGCTAAAACGTCAATAGTAAAAAAATATGACGACATTTGGGGATGTTACATTATTAACACAAGAAATATTTCAGGTTGAGATTTAAAGTTAGTAGTGTGGATATGATAGTTTGAGGCATTCAGTATTTAATTTCACTCAGCGAGAGAAGACATATACAGAAATATATACAATAAACACAATTTCGCTTGAAAACTAGTTTCATACTACTGTATATATATTTTACCCAGCCCTAGATGTAATCTACCAATTCTAAAACTTACCTCTGGTGCAAACAGGGTTTCATATGTCGGGTTAAACGTGACTTCTTTCAATGCAGGGTCCAGGTGTGTGCCAGTCTCAACAGCTTCCTGAAGAACATGTACAAACGGACTCTCAGCAATACAACACCAATTTAGCGCATCAGCTGTACGACAGAAAAAAACATACTTAAGACCGTATCGATAATGTTATATTTTCTAAATGATTAAGGTTAGCTGGTATAATAATAATATCCTCCTGCTCGACACTCAGTGTTTCCCGCTAACCGCTAATAGTTATATTCGGTAATGTTAACAACAATAACCTACTCTACATAGCAAATAATTACTTTTCCCGTTTTTGTCATCAATTGAAACGGTACGTTTTATTATTATATTGTCGCATCAGGGGATTAATAGTATCTAACTTTAACAATCTAATTATTACGTTATGCAAACGTTAGTTAGCCTGGTTAGCTTACCTTAACGGCGACCTCGGGAGCAGAATTGAGAACAGCCACAGACATCGTGGGTACAGACTTTAGAGGTTTAAGGTGAGCCGTGGCGTCCGGGTCCGCTGGGTCCACTTTGTCAACAACAGTATTGGATTCCGGCTCATTTTCTGAATCAGAACCGCTATCGTACGAAACGAGGCAAGCTGTGACGGCAGACATCTTGGATGTTGTGAATTCGCCGGAAGCAGGAGGGCGGTACTTCCGTTGTGAAGAAAAATGTATTTCTTTATTCTTTATTATCTCAACACTTACAGTGACATTAATACCAAAAACAAAACATTTAGGCATCATAATAAATGAATAAAAGGATAATATAACAGACATGACTCCACTTTCAATACGATGCCACATTGAACATGGTAGCAGGACATGGGGTAACTGTATATATTAAAAAGAAAAGAAAAAAGAAAAAAGATAATACAATAAATTAACAAAAAAAAGTTACTCTCTCAGGTCATGACAATGAATAACAGAAACATATATAATAAAAATGTGAGATTAAATTAAATGGAATTTGATATGTACAAGAAGTCAGTAATGCTGCAATAAAACAAGCCATAACGTGCCATAATGTTAGACACAAAACATGAGCTGAAACGATAAATCAATAAATCGATTAGTTGGTATACAGAAAATAAGGCCTTATTGGCAATTTTTGATAATCGATCAATTATAAAGCCTGTTTATATATATGCTCACTATTTTTATAGACATAACAATTGATAACCGATAACATAATTAATCATATTAATCTACAATGAAAATAATCATTGGTTGCAGCCATAAACAACACATGGTCCCCTATGGTGGTCAGTATTATCCTTGATCGATTTTTGTAATGTAGTCAATGTGATATCATCAAATCATTGCGCAGGGGATCGATACATTTAGTAATGTTAGGATTTTTATGAACAATGAGTGTTGGAATAATCGAATCGATCAAATATCTGAAATGGATTAGACAGCACAAAATGACGGTGAGAGATAACTAGCCAATACAGCGAGCGCGCACGTTGTCCGCGAGCCTCTCATGAGCACAGCAGCAGTTGCATGGAACGCTTTCTCGCGCCCCAACAATAGAGTGGTAAGTACCATTATCGCCAGTTATAATGGGGACATTTTCTTGCAAATAAACGTCATTTCACACTGAGTACTTTGGAGATAACATCTTTGTCGCATATGAGTAAATCTGACTTTAAATGTTTTGTTACGAAACATGTTGTTAGCTTCACCGGACCCGTTTTGATGCCAATTTCACCAATATTTACCCTGAGATTCCCTTTGGAAAAAAGTGCCTGGATTCTTCCCCGCCGCCGCCTCTTCCACCAGGAGTACATTTGATATCAGGGACAGTAGGCTACAATCATGGATCTGACCCGGGGATTTAAATTCTTGGACACGGTGGCATGCTCTGCTGCTCAGTAAGGATGGGAAGAAAATAAGAGGAATTTTAACAAACGTATCAGGTAAATATTTTAACACTGTGTACTGATTGACTGATTTTTTTCACTTGAAAATGTCACTTTAGTAATGTTACGTTAACGTTATTGCATCTCAGCAGAGCAGCAACAAACTGCCTTAAAACCGAGTCACCATGTTGTAACATTAGACTTAAACTGGAGCTGCTTGACTAATAACGGTCCTGGTAATTCAACACTGCCTGGCCATCTCTGACTACCACATTAACCCGGTACACAGGTGACAAATGTGGCAGTGTTGACAACGTTAGGACTCCAACGTGGTCCAAACCCTTTAAAGTACCAATATGTTGAATAATGAATACATAAATGACATATTTGTAACGGGACCAGCTTGAAGGTTGGTACATTGCAAAGCTACACATCTGCAGGAGCTCTCGCAGCAGCGTCTTCGCATATTCAGTCCTAGGAAATATCATGTTGGTGAGAAACTGGAGAGCAAATATTTGCATTGCATTGCACATTTTCTAACGTTGTAGACGCATGCCACATATCTCATCTTCCATGTTGTTGTTGTTTTTATTCGTCATTGGGTTGTGGACTTCCAGGTCGGTACAGTACGCGAACCGGTGGCGGCGGCACGACGTGATTTAATTTTCCCACTAAGAATGCATTGACTTGCCTCAGAGAGGATACGGGCTGGGGTCTATTCCAGCCTGCTTGGTTTGCAGTCATGGGGGATGGTAGCCTTCAGCCCAGTGAAAATCATGCTTTGTGAAATTCGAAACCTTCTTTGTACTACTTCAAGTACAGCAAGAAAAGTGGGCATGAGGAACAGTGTTTGTGATCAGCTCTCATATGTGGTGACAGCTTGAATATATTCCTTGCATTACATGACGTGTGATGCTGTATGGTATAGGGCTTACATTAAACTGACCATCTTTTCTGCAGCCTGTCCATTTAAACCCAACCAAGGAGAGAGAGTCTTAGGATGGTGCACGAAACGCTCTTGTCAACAGTGAAGCAAGCAACATATTTCATGGATTGCCCCTAAAATGTAGTAGTAAAATAAAAGCAGCCTGTAGTGGAAATGTGTGTTAAGATCTGTGGTTGGTGATAAACGAAACATCAGCAGCAGAGTCATTGATAAAAGTTGGTACACTGTGTGACTGCTGCTTTTGACAGTAGATCAGTTTGTGCCTGTGATGTATTAATAATACATTAAAATGTAATGATAATACACAAGAGACATAAAGCAGGGCTAAATGGGGTGTAGATGTAGCAATGACCACATGTGATGTGAATGAGTTAAAGGATTTGACTTATTTGATTACTTTATAATGAGGTTAAAGAATTACTTTCCCCAGGTCAGTTCAGATCATATCTTTGTTGTCTCTCAAGAGGACATTCTTTAGGTCTGGACACCATGTCAATATCGGCAAACAGAAACAGCTGATCCTTAAAACTAAATTTAGCCACACAGCTCAATACACCTCTGTCTAGACCGTGATTCAATGAAATGCATAGAACAGATATTCCTTGATTTGATTAGAAGTCACATTACATTCTTGATTTAAATCAAGAACAGTTTGAGACATAGAATCTGTACTAAATGTGTGCACTTTCCAGATAAGCCTAGATGATGTATGTAGAAAATATATAGGTCTCTGTATGTGAAAGCAGCGCTGACAAACTTAGACAAAATAGTCTGAGAGCCCTTGCAGCTGTTAAATTTATCAGTCTGCAACAGTGGCATCCAAACTATTACATGACTGAGTGGAAGCTATAGGCTAAGTTTCACAACAGCTCAGAGGGAGCATATATGTGCATAAAACATTTGCCATATGGCCTGAATTTAAAGTTGCCTTCAAGGCATTATCCAGCGCATAAGATGTCATTTACAGAACCAGTGATCGAATTCCACCTCGCACGGCTCTGCGTGGTTGTATGTTGAAGTATGCCTGCCGTGGCTTCAAATCACTGCTACTGTTTTGTTTGAGTTCTTTCTCAACTGGGTTACCTCCTGGGGTTTTGTTAGTATATGTGGTATTTTTAAGCTTGCGGGGAAACAATAAACTCAAAAGTTGAAGGGTCTATCCATATAACCTGCTCTTTGATACATGAATCTAAATAGTGCTCGGTTTACCTACAGGTGTGTTCCCAAAATAGAGCAGAACATATTGCCTTTGTTGTTTGTGAACTCTTTACAGCGAGGGATGGCATTCCTGCACAGTTTTCAGTTCTTGTGTGTTTCTCTCCGTGTTTTAGAAGCCCTCGTGATATAGAAGAGCTTTGGCATGCCTCCTGCGGAGGCTTTTGGACCTCTCTTATTTGTTGACATTGCTCTGATCCTCTGCCAGTCCCCGGCTTTCTCATGCTAGCAAGAAGAATATCTCTCTTTCTGTAGCTCTCTTTTGTCTTTCTCTGCAGAGGTGGAGAGGGGTGATTAGAGGACACACAGCATAACATAGGGCACAATGAAAGAGCGTGTAAAGAGAGATGAGAGTAAAATGAGTGATTGCTGCCTGGCATGAGTAGGAGGTGGGAAGAAGGTGGGCCGGGAATTCTGGGAAAGGCAGAGACAGAGAAAATGAATATGTGTGTAACGCCCCTTTACGTGCCATTTAGTGGAGCCACAGACAAACCTCCTATCTCCCAGCTGTTAGGATGCTCCAGAGGCTCCAGCACACAGCAGCTATTGTTCTTCCTCTTGGCAAGGCCCACAGCGCTATAATACTGCCTCTGTCCTTGGTCTGAACTGGCCTGACAGAGGGACACCAGGGCTCAGTTAGCCTGTCTGACTGGTGCTCCTTGTGACATTGCTGCCACTGCCTCCACCACCTCCGTCCCTGCTTTGTTCATCTGTCCATCTTTGGTTGTGACTTTATGCTCTGTCATAAGACAGAGTTTGCAGTGACTAATCTGTGACATTTCTCCCAATCTTGCATGCTCTTTTCTACAACTCCAGGGATAGGAGTTGTCATAGTGTGCCTTTCTTTGTCACAACACTTAAAGCAACAGTATGTAACTATTTTACCTTAAAAAAAAAGTGCTTCAAAATAATTTCGATGCTAAACTGACGTGTAATAGGAAAATGGCCCCAACGCCTGCTCTTGCACTATGTAATCTTGGTGAGCCGGTCGTACCGGGGGAGTGTTAGTTTTACACCGTTAGCACAGGAGTTCTTTGACCGCTCCAAGGAGGAGGTTTTCAGGCGTCGGGGGGGGGGGGGAATGCTCTGCTTGCTCTGGAACAAAGCTAGAACAATATTTCTGGACACAAAATTGCATTAAAGTTACTGGGGTAAATTTAATTACCTGTGATGATCACAGAGCACCGTAAGTTGAACCTCATCCTCTTTATAATCTTGCATACACAAAAGTGAAGCATCATCTCTCCTACCTTTTTTACTTTTCTTACTCGCCTTGCACTCATCTTTTATCCACCTAATCTTTTTCCTCGCTTCTCTTATAGCTGCCACTTTGGCTCTTTCAGTCTCTCTGTTTCTTTTTCTCACTGTCACCCAAGGGGAAGAGAGGGCGTTGACAGGGTCTCTCAGTGAGTTGACAGGATATCTCTGAATAGACCTGTCTGCCCGTGTCTCTGCCAACAGGGCAAAAACACAAAAGCCCCATCTGAGCTTAGAGCCGCCCTCTATTCTTCATCTCTATATCTGCCCTCTTTTATCATTTTTGTCCTCCCCCTCTCTCTCTGTCTCAAGTTGAAAGTACCGCCAGTAGTTATTTTCTTCTTCTCTTCTGTCACTTGCTTTGTATTCAGTCTGTTTGCCTCCATATCTATACAGCAGGTTCTTACTCATTGTGATGTGACACCTCTGCTACCAACTAGTTAGACCACAGCTGCTGTGTTTGAATACATGCAAGAGTTCTGTCACTCACCACATCACTTTAGGCTCCGCTGAGTTCAGAAAGGATTCGTCTTGCTTTTTATAATGTTCAGCCTTGCGGATTGTTTTGCATGTGCCAGTTGCAGCACGGCCAATAGAAAGGGTATACTCATGCTTCCAGACTTTAAAAACAATATTTGTTTAGGCTGAGAACTTTAGTGTCATTACAGTCTAAATGTGGTTCAGCAGATAACACACAGTCAACAACAGAAAATAAGAAGGGGGAAAAAAAAAAGGGTTGAACTCTGCAATATTTGCCTTTTTTAAGATATATTGTAGTCTCTCCTCATGGGCTCATGGCGGTTTTCCAGGAAACTGGAAAAAGAAGCCCTCACGACTCATCAGTCGGTAATCGGCAGGTATTCGGGAAATGGAGCACCATGCTGTTCTGTAACTGACCCGGCTTATTCTCTGAGCTGAAAGCCAAAATCAGCTTCACAATGGGATAAACTCTGGACTGTGTAGACTCCTCCCCAGGTGTCATGTGAATGTTTGGATGGTAAACGTAGTCTGATACCTTTCTCGGACACAATGTGGCCTTGGTCTGCTCCAGGAGGGAACTGGATACAGGGCTCCCCTCAGTAGCTGTTGGCCCAAGCACTGACGGTGGGGGTGTGTGTGCCACTGTGTGTTTGTGTGCAATGTGTACAATGACTATGGTTAGGGTTTTAGTGTTTATATTTGCAAAACAATGTCATGTTCCTGCCCTTTTAGGTCACAGTGTATGTCTGTGCTGTGCATAATTCAGCTCTAAATGCTGCCAACTGACATCAAAACGATCTCTGCAGCTGCAGTCAGAGCATGTGCATATTTGAATACATTTGAATATACAAAGTTAAGCAAAACAGCGCCATGATGGCATACAGTAGTTCTGCTTTTTCCTGTCACTCCCTCTCTTTGAATATTTATGCACTCTTTTCCTCTCCCTTGATTTCTGTCTCCCTCTGTTCTCCCCCTTTCCTCTTTCCCCCCCCCCCCCCCCCGATGGCTTCTCATTGAGCTGGAACGGCCGATGCACTGGTCGTCGTGGTGATGTGTGATGATTGATGGAGGCTAGAGAAATAGGAGGCGAGGCACTTTGTTTATCCAGTCCGCAGCTTGAATCCCTTGTGTCAGGACTGAGACGTCCGTATTCAATTACAGATACGCTGCATTTTCATTAGGATTTACTAGTAAGTATTTAGAAGTACTCGTTTTTCTTCTCAGCTCTTCTCCCTACTCTGGGCAGAAGTACAAGGAACAGCAAGGAAGAGGAAGAGAGGGGAAGACAGTGAAGGATTAGAGACGAGAACGATGTAGAAAATAAAAGATGCAATAGGCTTTTGTTTCAGGCACATAATGTACCACACAGTTATTTTTAGAGGGGCACAATATATAACAGGTCTGATAAATTAGCCAAATTGCTTTCATTGACTTAAGAAGCACAGCATCCACACACTCCGATATAGTAGGTGGCAGGTATGCACCTTTTTTTTTTTTAAAGTTAGTTTGCGATTCTGCCAATAAACACAGAGAAGAAGAAGCAGCGCAGCACGCTGACGAGAGAGCCGAACATGTCTTAGCCGGTGTGGACGTTTTTCACAGTTTCAAAAAGTGAGACGACACGATTGCAATTAACAGTACAACAAGAGTCAGAACTGTTCTTTGGTTGTACGGTACTGGTGTTAGTTAGATATGTTTAGGTTCAGAGCTATGGAATATTCAATCATCCATCTTTGCTCACACACCGTTCTTACCCTCAGGTGTGCATAAACTACAGGTTATGAATTTCTTTAGAAAACACAAATATGTGAAATCATGGGTTATCTTATCAGTATCGGCCATGAGAAGCAGGTGATTATCAGTTTTCAGTCAAATGTTTTGTGTTTTGCATTCCTAATTATTTACTTTAGCTTATATCTAGCTCAAGACTGTTTTTGCAGTTAACACCCTTGCTCCAATCTTCTTTGCCATGTTTGTCTACCATAAAGTGTTTAGAAAAAACTAGAAATGTTATTAAAAAAATAATCTTTTAAGAGAGGGAAGAGAGCAAGGCCGCGGCTTGAAAGGGACGCTGAAGGGAACAGAGTAAAGTGCAGAGAAAAGAGAAGGAGAGCAAAAGGGGAAGTGACCTCTTAGCGTCCTGGTGTGTTTGTCCACAATTTCACAGCAGGGGTGCCTGTGCACACAGACGACTGCTGCCTTTAATTGAACGCCAATATTTGGCTGTCCTTTTACAGCTCACAGCGAGGATCCAGCTCCACTTTGGATTTGCGCAAGGCCCGAGCACAAGGCACGTCTGATTTGTGCTGGATAAAAGCCCAGCAGGGGCCGCGAGTGTACACTTCTCTTCCATTTCAGAGGATCGGAAGCTCGCCTTCCTTTTTGTCTTTCGGTGGACAGCAGGAAATGCCAGATTAAATCCACAGCAAGAAAACCCACTCAGCGATCACCTCATCGGCGTTATCTATGCTTATACAGCAATGCGGGCAGTTCACCAGGACACATCATTGCTGGAGAACAGAGGTCAGAGAGAGGTTAGGAAATTCTTACTGATGAAAGAAGTATCTGCTAAAGATAGTCGGTAGAGTGAGGTTGTGGTTCAGTGAAAGATTGCATTCTGTAGTCTTCCTCCTCCATTCAGTGGTGTGTCAAAGGAAATGTAAAGACATGGGGGTGGTAGATGTATCCACTCTCAGCTCTATCTGAACGATGTTAAAATTTCAATAATACGATGATGAAATCATCAAGCTATGGGAAATAGTCTGACACACAGCAGTCCCTTACATAACGCTTTCATTTATAGACACATGTCCATAGAGTTGAGTGTGCCTAGGCTACTATTATATAAGATTATGTTATTACATTTGCACTTGTATACCTTTATACTGAGATTAGTCTATAGCTCATCTTTCTTTACTGTGACAGTGCCGTATCGGTGTCATCTCTTTGCCCTTGATCTGGGGCATCAGTGTGTGAGTGTGCTCATGTGTGTATTAATGAGCTCACATGTGTATTCCTCTGTGGCTTTTTTAGCATTAGTGCTGCTGACTGTATAGCCAGCCAGCGAACTGTAGCTGTGAACCATCCTTAGCATAGCCACTCGCCACTCCACTGTATTTAGCCCGACGCAGAGCTAGCTTTGGCCACAGATGCAAAAAGGACTAACACCACTCAGAGCTCAGCGCAGTGGCAGAGAGCATGTAATGCTGACAATGATTTGAGGAGGTACTTGTAGCTGATATATGTAATGTATGTATGCATATGTTATCTTTTCATTAATATAACTATTTGTATGTAGATTGAGGTAAAACACAAAACTTTGATTCTCTTCAACTGAGAAATGTTGATTGTTGTTGTCTGATGGACAGTTCCATTATCACTGTGTCCCTTCAGTACATTAAGTATTTGCATTCACACTTTACTTGGTCTCTCAATGGCTTTTTCATTGCATATCAGCATCAGCAATGATATTAAAAATGTGGCACTAGAAGATCCGACAATCTTTGCTGTAGTTTGAACGTGTTCGTCTACAATTTAAGGCTAAATTCTGAATACTAGAATACTTAGATTCTTCTTCACCTTAGAAACTATGATTGCTCTGCTTTATGATTACTTCTACATAGCTCCAGTCCAATCAACCACACTTGCTTTACCCTGTTATTTCAACAGTCCTTCCATCAGTGTATACGGAGAGAGGTGCTCTTCACTGTCAACGTGCAGGGCGCGCCTCAGATGACAGGTGTGCAGCCCGTGCACCTGTTTGATGAATAATAGAGACATCTCGAGGGACAGACTCTGAAATAGAAT
This sequence comes from Cottoperca gobio, assembly GCF_900634415.1. Lineage (NCBI taxonomy): Eukaryota > Metazoa > Chordata > Actinopteri > Perciformes > Bovichtidae > Cottoperca > Cottoperca gobio. Next base: position 8,610,392 of record NC_041378.1, read on the forward strand.
CTGAAATGAGGAGGAAGAGACTCAGCCTATGTGCTACCGATGTATATATCTCCATCCTGGCGAATGCAAAGACGATATATAATATAGTTTTTGTTGCAAACAGAATTTCCCCCACCAGCTTTCTCAATGCCCTATTTATATGACGGGTGTATATTTATCACACAATCTAGAAATCAACATTTACTGATGATCAATTATTTAGACGAAAGCACGAAGTGTGTGTGTGTGTGTGTGCAAAACACACAAACACCCATACACGCATATCACGGTGAGCTGTGCAGCGAGAGTCCCATGAACAGCAGCAGATGGACTGCAGTAATAAGCTGTTATTTGGCAGGTAAAGTTATTCAGGGCTTGTTTGGGTCCTTCAGCGAACCAAGAGAATACCAAGAGGAAAAAAGGGCAAATGTGGGGCCTGGGGATGAGGGGGAAGGGCTGTCTTTGATCTTTAAATTAGGTGAGCAGTGCAAATGTGTGTTTATCGTGTGTGTCGTAATCAACCCTAGCCTGCTATATGACAGATCGGCGTTGGGAGTTAACGAGCTTGGGGTGCGCTGCTGGAGTAAAATCATCCTCCTCCAGCTAAACCGGAAAGCAGCAGCCCACATTGGTCCAGCCTAGCGGTGTAAGATAAGGTTAAAGGTCATTTCTTTATTGTGTGTGGTTATATAAATGTTAGTGGCACCTGGAGGCAAGAGCCGTGGTTTGCGTAGCTTAGCCTCAGGAGGACAGATAGGTGCTGACAGACAGGCCTGGCCTTGCCGCTGGGACTTATGCCTCTGCTGCAGATCCTCTTCTTTTTCCATTAGTCTCGCTTTCTTTTATTCTTAGCTGTGTGTATTCTGTGTCGCTCCCTCCCCTCTCCCACTGTCTGTTGCTCAGACATATACCATATTCCTCTCCTTCCTATGTCCTACTTTATATAAGCTGGAGCTGTACAACCAGTGCTGACTGCTTCCAATGAGGCCATTGATGACTGCCAGTTTTGTGGTCAACATACTGTCCTAGTTGGGCATCAGCAGTGTCTGGGGCCAAATGTTAAATGCGGATCTACTGTGAGTTCAAGCAAAGGTAACGTTACAGCAGAAAGGGGTAGCAGAAGGAGTGGGCCGGTTGTTAACCAGGCCAGATGTTGCCTCAAGCATCAAATTACATTTTTCAAATGTAGCACGGATCAAGAATAGACATAGAGATAATAATCTGTGGTTCATTTAAGCAAGTCATGCTTTTTCATTTCATCCAGGTTGTCTAATAACCGCATTGTAGGACACACTAATGATCTGTTTACATATTGACATCAGTGTCTTTCTTCTAAAAGATTAACTGGACTCATCGCTGTCATCAACAGTTAACCACTTACTTGTTGAGCTGTTTCTTTCTTCCTCTCAGCTTTGGGTTTATCATGTTGCTGCTGTGTTAAACAACGATCTTGTGGCACCCTAATAGCCAAGTCGTATACCACATAACGGCAACGTCTCCAGTTTGACTCCATCAGGGGACATGTGTTGCATGTTGTGCCATATATTCCTCCTCCACTGTTCTGTATAAAAGGTACGGACACAAAATTGGGGGGGGGGGGCATTGTTGCTCCGTCGCTCAGCCGGCAGAGGAGGTAGTCACAGAGCCAAGACTTACTTTGCAATCAGTTATACCCTGTGTTAACTTAGATATGTAGACATCTTATCACATGCAAATCCCTCAAACTGTAAATAGTTTCATAAAGCAAGACAGCACATCAAAGATTGCTCAAAAGTTTCCTGGAGTTTTAAAAACTTTTAGTGAAGAGTTGGCCAAAGTAGTTAGAGATTTGAGTTCTGAATCATGCATAGGCTGTTCAGTATCTATATTTCATCAGTGTCTGGAGCTACTTCAGTACTTGGACTATGAGCAAGCTGAGTAGGTGTTTATCTAATTGCAACCGGACTGAGAGAGCTCTCTGTTTCTGAACGATGCAACAGTGACTGCGACTGACAAGGGCATGATGACTCAGATATCCTCACACACACACACACACACACGCACACACGCGCACACACACACACACACACACACACACACACACACACACACACACACACACACACACACACACACACACACACACACACACACACACACACACACACACTCGGGGGTGACGACAGACAAGCCAAAGTCTGACTGACCAGAAAAGATAACAAGGAATTGTGTGGGAGCAGTGATAACAGTTGCTGTGGATTCTGTTTCTTATGCACACACACACACACACACACACACACACACACACGCCAGCCTGACTTCCTACTGAAAAGAAGCCTGGGGACTTAAAATATGACCAATGATAAAATAGAGGCAATGAAAAGGGAGAAAATAGGGAGGTTTTGTACCAGCAGGAAGAATTGGAGTTGCTTCCCTTTCAACATTTGTCGATTAGAGACGAGCAGGGAACCTTACAATGCCTGGTGCCAAACACAAGCGGAAGAAAAGGGACTGAGAGGTGCTTTTGTCTCCATCCGCTCTGTCCCATTGTCACCCATATCACCTTCACCAGAGACAAGACACTGCATTGGGTTTGATCTAATGATCAAATCTATATATGTGCGTGTGTCAGCTGCACAGATGGAGGGACGTATTGTCTCTGATTGTGATCCTCTGGACTCGCATACACAGCACTCCCAAACTAAATATAGCGAATTGATTCATAAAGACACCTTAGGTAACAACACTTGTTGTAAAACATCTCATCTCGCTCCTTGTAAAAACTGCCAGGCAGGCACTGCAAATCCTTGTCTTTAGCAGAAGATTGACTCAATTAAAGGCCTCGACCATCCACCATGTTGCAAAATGCAGTGATGTTAATAGAAGCCCTGTTAGACCACATGTTGTCTTCTTTAGCCCCCATTTTCTCCGAAGAGATTCATCCTTTCCTCCCACCCTGGCTATCTTTCCATTTGTATGCAGAAAATGTTCACCCACCTTTGCCTAGCAGTGGCATTTCCAAGCATAGTTGTTGGGACTATGTGTGGGTGCATGGGGTGGAGGGTGCTGAGATGTCATGAGACACAGGTCACATGATGGATGCCTGCAGCTGACCTTTTGACCTCTAATGAGCATGCTGTTTCTATAGATGGAAAAAGGCCCCGAGGACAGTGACCAACCACTGCCTGATGCCTGCCAATGTGGCACCACCTCGCTCTCAGCGTATGTGCCAAAGTGTGTGTGTGTGCGTGTATGTGTGTGTGTGTGTGTGTGTGTTAGTCGGTATTAGCTTATCACAGATATTCAGGTATTTGTGGATATGGCAGCTGATGAATTACAAGAAATTGTACATAAATGGCAATTATATATTTGAGGTAATAGAGTGCTGCAGGAGTGAGTTGAATCAATTAAGAGTTGATCAATCCAGAACTTGGTGTCATCCCAGTGGTCGCTCCTGCTGCTCTGTACCACTGGCACCGCCTCAGGCCTTCTCACAGCAGGAGCACCTTCACTAACCACCGCCACCCTGCTCTGCCAGCTCTTTGTTCCCAGCATCATCTCTCATGCACCGACACATAATAACTGTGACATTGCCCACAAACTCAAGAGAGGTTTGCACAGCTGCCCTGGGCACTGTCTGATCAGTCCAATTTGTCCCACAAATCCTCCCTGCTTGCCCTCTTGTCTTTCTTACTCACATATCCACCTCTCAGCTGCTGCCAAGTTCCCCTCAAGTTAACTGGATGGTTGTTTAATCTGTTGTTGGAGTTTTATGTATTTTGTGAAGCACTTCTAATCTTGTTTAGATAGATTTTGTCAAGGAACCTCATCGCTACACTTTGCAAGGTTGGATCAACCTCATCGCACCACAGATGCGCCGCTTTGCCTGCAGCGGATGACCTATGATCAAATTATCCTTTGCAATCGGATTAAGCAATAAGGGAAAACTCGTGATTTTTAACCCAGAATCACCCTATTATGATAAGCATCCAGACTTTGAAGAGACATTGACGTGAATTGGGCCTTTTCAGAATAAAACAACATAGTGATTTGGATGAGGTGAGAGCGTTTGTGCATCAGGAACTACAACACAGTGGACAGATGCAAGGATATCTCCATGTACCACACTGTTGCACCTCCTCACTAACCGTGTGTGTGTGTGTGTGTGTGTGTGTGTGTGTGTGTGTGTGTGTGTGTGTGTGTGTGTGTGTGTGTGTGTGTGTGTGTGTGTGTGTCTGTGTGTGGCATTCACTGTTTACCGGTGTATCTGTGGTGTGTTGAGGTTTGTCCAACCTTGTGAAGTGAAGTAGTTCCTTGACAAAAACCCCCACTACTTTTCGGCATTTTCTTTCTCGTACATTTGTGGGGGGGGGGGGGGGGTTCTCAGGATATTACCCATTCCCCTGCCTCTGTATTGTTTTTTCTTTCTTTCTTTTTTATACCTCCAATGGCCCTAAAACACCATCTTAGAAAAAACCCTACTCTTGTGATTTGTTGTACCAAAAAAGTGATGTTGCTGTTTTTATAAAGCATTGTGTTGGTACATTTCATCCTTGGTTGACAGCGTTTAACATTTTTACAGACTGAATCCTTTTAATTGACTTTTTTCCCCCTCTTCTCTTGAGGCACTGGTTGTTTTAATTTGAAAAGAAATGAAAAAGAATCCACATTAATTAAGGTTTTTGAGTTAATTAAACGTGTAAACGACAGTGGAAAGAGAAGAGGTGAGCAGCCAGTTACTATTTAAGGTGTCCAGCATATGGTCTGCACCTTTTTTTTTGAAGTGAAAGATTTAACAGTTTTTTCCCCCGTGTTTACACATTTTCTTCTTCGCAAGAAGCGATGGTGCACGAGAGACTGAAATACACTTTGCCTCCAAGCTACATCACCACACTTTCTTCTCATTCACCGTGACATACAGTATTCTTAGATGTAGAGCAAAGGAAATGAACAGCAGAACAACTAACACAGTACAGTGTACTGAATTAGCACTTTCTAATCAGAACTAGGTACACTGATAGAAAGGTGATGAAATTACAAAAACAAATCAAAAAGGTGAGTGTTCAAATGGCACTTCACACATGGAAAAGTAGGGTGCCATATTTTTACACTCATCATGTAATTGCTTTTGACATGTTGCCCTCTGGGATGTTAGTCAGATGAATGTGAATCAGTACATCACAGTACACTGAATTACAACACCTATTGTATTGCAACAATTTGAAATATTGCAGTATCAATGAGGTATCAGCTCCCCAATAGAAATAATCTCTTGTTTGTTATCCTGCCTCTCTGCCTTGCAACACAGAGCCTCTGGTGTGGACTCTGGCATTGATCTCAATGAGAGAAGAAGATCTCTCCTTTTCCCCTGATGCCACCCACGCTGCTTTTTTTTTGTCTTTTTTGTTTAGTTTAATGTGCCCCAAGCTGCCTCTTTCTTTTTTTCTCTCCGTCTCTTTCTTCCTCTGGTGTACTTTTCCCCTCCAAAGCCCTTGGACCACCTCCATCTCTGCACAGGAGCTTGGCAACTTATTGTGGAGATGCAACAGAAGGCAATGGTCTTCTTGAGATTCATAACACACTTAATTTTCATGCAGAGAGAAAAAACATTAAACAGAGCACATGTGGTGTCACTCGGCCCATCGTCTGTGACAAGGCCCAGTTTAGTCTTTTTGAGTAGAGCTGCAAAGATTCAACGATTGATCGTTTAGTTGTCAACTATTAAATTAATCGCAGACAATTTTTATACTCGGTTTGAATACTTAAAAAAAAAGAAAAAGCCAAAATGATCTGATTCCAGCTTCTTAAAAGTGAAGATGTTCTAGTTCCAGTAAAGATTTCGACTTTTGGACAAAATAAAACACTTAAGGTTGTTATCTTGGTCTTTGGGAAACACTGATCAACGTCTTTCATTATTTTCTGGCATTTTATTGACCAAACAACTCGTTAAATCGACAATGCAGATAATCTTTAGTTGCAGCCCCTATTCTTGAGGGACAACAGCTTTCCCATTTGTATTTACTACCACATGAGGGGACAAGATGAATGGTGCAAGTTTAATTTGGCAGGCCAGTAATTTAAGTGTTTTGCCCTTCTAACAAGCTTCTTGGGTGGCTTGAGTGTTGGGATTGTGAGTATGCATCGTGTTTTTTCTTTCGCCTGACACTGTTTTCTGTTGTTCGAGCTGAAAGGGGTTGCTGCAGTGGTTAGTCTGTGTGCATGTCCTTCACGTCTGTATGAACGGCAAGGGAGTTGGTATAATGAAATTTACCTCACAGGCCAAACAAGCACAGCTGCACGGTACACTGCATGCAGACATTTATTATTGAGCAGCAGGCTTTCATTATTAATCGTGGGTTTCTGTGAACTCTGCAGATAAACTTCTTTGAGTCTGTTTGTTCGTCAGACACTCCGCTCATTGATGTTGGAACGCAGGCGTCCATGAATATTTAGTCGTGGACGTCTACAGTGGGATAAAGCACATTTTGCTAAATGAATGTATTTAGTTACAAAGAGCTTAGATTGCTTTAGACAATGTGGGCTGTGTTGTTTAACTACTCGCCCAGTGTACAGCTCATCGTCGATCACGCTCTGAATGAAAAGTGTAGTGGACAGACCGCCACTGTTGAGTCACAGGGATTTCCCTCCACACACACAGAAAGAATTTGATGAATGGAAAGCTTAGATCCTTATCTTCTCCAAAGAGCTGTAGGGAGAAAAAAAAAAGACAACAACAGTGTGTTTTATGGCTGCACAAAGACGAACATTTCTATAGCTGTTTAATTCCATGCATGAAGAGCATTGCATGGCAATATAAATTGTTCTACATGTGGGCACAGTTTTCGCTACGTTGTTTATTTAAGTAAAACGGAGATAATGGAGAAAAGAAAATCTCAAGTCGATAACTGCCAGGGATCGGGATTTTGCATTTTCAGCAGACAGTATTACGCTTGGTATTTGTTTTCCTTGTTGTCTGAAGCGACTTCTGCAACTTGTTTACAGCTGCCTGCCAACATTATATCAGACTAGAAAGCCAGCCAGTGGATCCGTGCCATCTGAGTACCTGAGTAGCATCTGAGTGCCCGCGTGCCAGGATGCTCACTTTGATCAGTGCTGGCTGTGTCGAGCAGGGTGTAGTGCTAAATGACTGACTTGCTTCACACCCCTGCTTGATTGGGACCTCTTACTGTCTCACATGTACTTGGCCATGGACAGACTCGAGCGTCACACAGAGGACAGGTAGTGGGAACACAACACTGCACAGATGAGCCTTTTGTTTATGCGCAAGTCAAACAGCGTGTCAAAGACAATATCACGAGAGATACGGTGCAGTCAAAAATTCTGAGTTATTGAGGCGAGGAAATAAGTTTATTATGTGCCCGTATCCCTTGCCACACGCACCCTGCAAAGTTTCCGACTACCAGTAAACCTACTTAGCATAACTGTCTGCGCCCAACCTGACAGCACTTGCAGGTGTATTTTTAGCCCGACAACAAGAGGTGTGTGTGTGTGTGTGTGTTTTTTTATAGCACCTTACTGGTGAGGGCCTGCAAGGTGTCATCTCACCGCTGAAGGGGTGCCGGCTGGTACATAATTTTAATTGGCAGGAAGACACACTCACACATGCTATGATATGTTTTGCCAACATGATCTGCTGTGATAAGGAGGGGGGGGGGGGACAGGGGGAAAGGGGATGTTGTATCAAATGAAGGGGTTTGTGTGTGCGTGTGTGTGTGTGTGTGTGTGTGTGTGTGTGTGTGTGTGTGTGTGTGTGTGTGTGTGTGTGTGTGTGTGTGTGTGTGTGTGTTATTGGCCGGCTATTTGCATAGATCTTTGATAAGAACTTCTCCCAACCTCACATGCTTTTAGAGAGTTTCAACATGTTCAGTGTGTTTGTGCATGTTATTTTGCTTCTGCACATGTGCATCAGGGAGCTCTCAATGTGCAGAGGCGCCAGCTCTCCTCTCCTGTCAAATTCAACAGTCTGTTCCCACCAACAGCGGGCAACACATTTAGACGGGGGTACACTCAAAAAATAGTGTGCACAACATCCCTCCTGTCTGAAGGCAGTCGTTGTTTATAGCGGCGGCCGAAGGGACCATCACAGACAGACTTTAGCAGCAGGCCTGCTTCCTGTCAGTTTATCAATGAGTCTAACAATCTCCATCTTTCCCAACTTCATAAGGACAATCTGATTCAGTTTGATCCACAGTAAAACATCAATTCATCTTAAAATGTGTGATTAAGATGTGTCTGGCCATTTGAGCTATTAAAAAAAAAAGGAATGAAGATTAAATTCTTGCCTTCTATGCAAATGAGAAAGAAATGAAAGTATTTAAAAATGTATAGCTGCCTCATTAAAATAACAGAAACGATGAGCCAGACTTATTTTTCCTATTGAGCCTCCACAGGCGCAAAGAAAAGTCTTTAAAGCAGCTGAAGGAAGTCTCCTTTATATGTTTTGAGTTTGACATCGTACATTCATTTTTTTTCTCCTCCCTTGTTTTCGCTGAAAAATGAGCTGTGGTGGCTGTCCTGCACTGCATATTGCTGATTTAAACCAGCTGCTGGAAAGCTTCGCCAGTTTGATCTCTGCTCTCTCTGCCATTGGCTGCTGTGGCTCTGCCAGTTTCCCTGATTAGATGTCTGTGTTTTTATGTTTGCAGCTGTTCGTAGTGTAGAAACAAATCAAGTCCACAATTGTAGTGAACGAGTTCCCAGAATCACCGGAAAGAGGACAAAATGTTCAGGCTTATTTGACAAGGAGAATGCATGCAGCTTGACTTTGAGGAAGAGTTTTAGGGAGAGAGAACAGCACATTATTGGAAATTCATTCTATTTTAAGGCTTTATTTTAAGTCCTAGAGTAACTTCCTTTTTTACAAAATAACTCATTGATACACACATTGAATGGTTGACCCTTACAGCGTACAGGATGTAACTTAAACCTGCTCCTGAACTTGCTTTTATTGTATGTGTGACTACAGAGCTTCTGCAGGTCTTGAACAATCTGAAAAAAAGGCCTTAGGGTGTGTGTGGCCATATAGTGTTTTTCTCTTGCAGAGAAGTGCTGGCAGCGCTTCATCACAACGCTTCATCACAACGCTTCATCATTCATTTGTGTTGTTTCTGAGTACAAGATGATGATGATATTGATATTGTTGATTGTATGATAGACTATCATTGACCCTTTGCTTTTTTATCATCTATTTGGGCTGCCATCTTTAGATTTAATTTACAAAAGTCTTAAATATTTCTTCTTGCTTTTGATCATGGGCTGTAGGGAAGTGTTATACACCGATAAACTAAAAGTTAGATTGTTGCGACAGAAGATTATGCGCACAGAGGTCTGGTAAATCCTTTTTTTGTGGAGTTTTAGTCAGCGTCACTAGACCAAAAGCAAACACCGTCACTATTGCCAGCTAAACTTTCCACAGTCGGATGTGCATCGTCTCAAAAGGGGCATTTAAATGAAATACATTTAAATTAATTATTAGATTATTAGATAATGCAGGCAAGAAATGAGCAATAGCTTTCATACTTTAGACGGCAGGATCGTGAAACAGGTATTACATTGCATTCTGTGTAGTATTAAAAAGTCATTTAGCAGACGCTCTTATCCAGAGCGATTTACAGTGCACTAACTACAAGGACAGTCCCCCCCCCCCGGAGCAACTCATGGTTAAGTACCTTGCTCAGGGGCACAATGGTGGCAGCCCTGGTATTGAACTCACAACCATCTAGTGTTGTATTTAGAAGCCGTATCACTAGACCAATAGGCCATCACCACCCCCTTTTGACTCGGTGTACGCTGCAGAAACCCTGCAATCAGTCTGCGAGCCCTTGGTTGGAACCAGACTCTTAATCTGTGCCTTGTGTTGGATTCTGTGTCGTGGTTATCCAGAGAGAAAATCACATCGACTAACTCTTCAGACCATGAATTTTACATCACCTAATGATTCCAATCAGCTCACTTGCTGCTTTACGGCTAGATTCTTTCTCTATTGCTCCTCTCGCCTTGTGGTTTTCTAGTTTCACAGAACCAGCGATTGTGATGGCAAACTGGGGCTTAACAAATTACATCACAGCTGGATATTGTTTTTCTTCTTTTTTAATATGAAGATTGTCGTCTATTTGCTTTTTTTTTCATGCTTTCTCAGTAGAATTAATCGCCCAGTTTTTCCCATAATGAGCAAAAAACTCTACAAGAAATATTTTGTGTGACAGTGTGTCCGTGTCAAATCGTAGCTGATGGTGTGTCAAGGGTCTTTCTCTACCAAGTCCTCCAAAGTAAAAGGCCCTTGACCTGCTCCACATTGCGGGGTCCTCTGCTATATTGTGTGGCAGTGTGAGTGAGTAAATGCTCCATTAGGATTCATTAGAGCCTCTAGTTGGACATATTGTCCAGAGTGCAATGAGCCGCACCAGTGGAGGCCCCCCGCTCTCCACTGGCACGTGTGCTCCCTCACCCTGCTGTGTGCTCGCACACAATGGATGAGCAATCCCAGATCTCGCTCTTATTCTCCCTCTCATGTTCATTCATTAGTAGCTAACACTGTTTTGACACATCACTCTGAACATAGCCCATTCACCCCCCCCCCCCCCCCCCCACACACACACACACACATACACACACACACACACACACATTTTCATCCCTCCCTCTCTCTGTTTTTTTTTTTTTGCCTTTGCCTCCCATGGGATATTATTAAGTGACCAATGACGTCCCACTGCAGCCGTTGCCATGGTGATAGGTGACAGTAGGAAGCACCACCCAAGATGTATGGATCGTAAAAGTAGCAGGACAATAAAGGCTGGCTGGCCTGTAGACGGGATGG